>NC_079191.1:331691526-332002026 GCF_029499605.1 Hyla sarda
AACAAACTTTTCACTCCAAAAGCCCAATGGCGCTCCTTCTATTCTGAGCATTGCAGTGCACCCGCAGAGCACTTTACATCCACATATGGGGTATTTTCTTTCTCAGGCAAAATTGCACTACAAATTTTGGGGGCCCTCTTCCCCTATTACCCCATGTGAAAATGAAACATTTGGGGTAACACTATCAATGCAGTGTGAAAAATCAAATTTTTTCACTTTTACGGACCACTGTTCAAAAAACCTGTGAGGTGCAAGTACTCACTGTAACCCTTGTTAAATTCCTGGAGGGGTGTAGTTTCCAAAATGGTCACAGCCGTCACGCCCCCTCTCATAGACTTGCATAGCGGGGGCTGGGGGTGACGTCACATGGGGGCGGAGTCGTGACATCACAATACTCCGGCCCCGTGGTTGCCACCCGGCTGTTTGTGAGCTGGCACCGCGGCTTGCAGCTCAAACAGGTGGGTGGCGAATACAAGATTGCGCGGGTCCCCAGCGGTGGGACATATTATCTCCTATCCTTTGGATAGGGGATAAGATTTCTCAGGGCCGGAGTACCCCTTTAACCCCTTAAGGACTCCGCCCAATTGGGCCTTTATTTTAACATTTTCGTTTTTTCCTCCTCACCTTCAAAAAATCATAACTCTTTTATATTTTCATCAACAGACTAGTATGAGGGCTTGTTTTTTGCACGCCCAGTTGTCCGTTGTAATGCCATCACTCAATTTACCATAAAATGTATGGCGCAACCAAAAAAATACTATTAGTGTGGGGAAATAATATACTTCTCTATTACTGTTGCGCTTAAAAAAAAATCGCAAACTGTTTAACCAAATTAGTACGTTTAAAATCCCCCTATTTGAAGACCTATAACTTTTTCATTTTTCCGTATAAGCGGCGGTATGAAGGTTCATTTTTTGCGCTGTGATCTGTACTTTTTATTGACACCATATTTGCTTATATAAAACTTTTAATACTTTTTTTTATAAATTTTTTTTGAATAAAATGTTATAAAAAAGCAGCTATTTTGGACTTTTTTTTTTTTTTTACGTTCCCACCGTTCACCATACGGTACCATTAACATATAGTTGGGATATTTACGCACGCGGCAATACCAAATATGTATGTAAAATATATCTTTTTTTTACACCTTTTGGGGGTGAAATAGGGAAAATGGGACAATTTACGTTTTTATTGGGGGAGGGGGTTCTTCACATTTTTTTAAACTTTTTTTATTTACTTTTTTACTTTTATTTTTACACTTTAATAGTCCCCATAGGGGACTATTTATAACAATCATTCGATTGCTAATACTGTTCAGTGCTATGCATGGGACATAGCACTGATCAGTATTATCGGTCATCTTCTGCTCTGGTCTGCTCGATCTCAGACCAGAGCAGAAGAACCATGAAAGGCAGCAGAGGCAGGTTAGGGGACCTCTGTCTGCCGTTCTGGATGATCGGATCGCAGCGGCAGCGCTGCGGGCGATCCGATCATCCATTTTAGTGACCGCGATGCTGCAGATGCCGTGATCTGTATTTATCACGGCATCTGAGGGGTTAATGGCGGACATCCGCACGATCGCGGATGTCCGCCATTACGGGCGTGTCCCTGGCTGCTATCAGCTCTGATGCTCGCGGTTATGCATAGGACGTAAATGTACGTCCTGGTGCGTTAAGTACCAGCTCACCAGGAAGTACATTTACGTCCTGCGTCGTTAAGGGGTTAAAGGGGTACTCCGCCCCTAGACATCTTATCCCCTATCGAAAGGATAGGGAATAAGATGTCAGTTCGCCGGGGTCCTGCTGCTGGCGACCCCCGGGATCTCGGCTGCGGCACCCCGCTATCATTACTGCACAGAGCAGACTCGCTCCGTGCGTAATGACCAGCGATACAGGGGCCGGAACACTGTGATGTCACGGCTATGCCCCGTGTGACATCACGGCCTGCCCCCTTAATGCAAGTCTATGGGAGGGGGCGTGATGGCCAGCACGCCCCCTCCCATAGACTTGCATTGAGGGGGCGGGCCGTTATGTCACGAGGTAGCGGAGCCGTGACTTAACAATGCTCCGACCCCTGTATTGCCCGTCATTACGCACGGAGCAAGTCTGCTCTGTGCAGTAATGATAGCGGGGTGCCGTAGCCGAGATCTCTGGGGTCCCCAGCAGCGGGACCCCGGCGATCTGACATCTTATCCCCTATCCATTGGGTAGGGGATAAGATGTCTAGGGGCAGAGTACCCCTTTAAGGGATGACAATAAGCAATCTACTTACCTGTGATTCAGGTCTTGAAACAGGGGTTGACTGAAGTCTCTCTCTATCCTTGTCCTTACCAGACTTTTCTTTTTCAAATTTCTCTGCTATTTTCTCTTTGCCTTTTTTGGCAGTTTTTGGAGTACCTGCCGATTTCAGGCTTTCTGAGCTGTTGAGTGTCTCAGCTGTAATTTCCTCATTCTTCTCTGCACATATTAAATAGGAGGGAAAAAATCAGTTAGTTTTGAAAAGAATATACATAAAGGTAGAACATAAACATTTATATAATAGCAACTGGGATGCAAGGGTTACAATTAATTAAATTTAGAGCAGCTATTTACATGTAGTAGCATCTACAACAAATACTGTATTCATCTGTACTCATCTGGCGGCATCATCAATGCTAAATCGGTTTCCAAACACCCACAAAAGACATTGACAACCATACACGTTACAAACACGCACCCATTCAAGCACCCCCCCCCCCCACCACCACCACAGAGCCCCAGTGGGATGTTACTGATTCAGAGCAGACAAAACATTTAGACTATTTGGTTGCAGTTTTCAGAGCTAGCCAGCAATGCAAGATCTGGTCAAATTTCTGGTTTATATAAAGGATTTTTGTACATGGGGATGTATTTACTAACCAATTCAATTCATTGGGTAATGGATAGTGTTTCAGTAGATTTCCAAGCAACACTATAACTTTCCTGGCACAAAAGAGGAGGAATCTCTTTTTTTTGTTATAGTGTCCCTGTACAAACTCATTTTGAATAATTAATAAACAAACTTGGAGGAGTGAATGTAAAGAAAATCAAAATAAGTGTTAGGAACAACAACACCACAGACCAACATACCCGAGTGTAGAAAGGTTCCCACCTCCGCATGTATGAGAAAATCACAGGCGCTAATCACAAAGCAAAAATAGGAGTGTCTGACCTGTTCCCACTAGTCAGGGGATAGGTCAGAAATATCTACACTATACTTGGAGAATGCCCTATAAAAAGGTCTAGAGCCCTGTAGGCAAAGACAAAGAGCCACATTGTGCTCTAAAGGCACGTCTGCGTTGGAGGTAATGGAAGAAGACCCATCAGGTAAGCACTAACTTATCCACCACAGATTACTGAATGTGTATTGTTCCAGTAGTTATTCAGCTATGTGATTAGCTAAGGAGCCAGAAGGGAAAAGCTTTTATGCCTTTAAATAAGAATTTGTCCTGAATATGATCTTAAAGGGGTTGGCAACCTTACAACAACTTTGATGCAAACCGTAGTAATAATGAGGCTTCACTGTGGCCCCGCTCTGCCCTCCCTACTCCAAGTAGGGAGGGCAGAGTGTCCTTGTGTACCGAACAGACCGCTCATCTGTCCATAACATGGCACTCTGCATCCTCAATTGCCCCTGTACTACAAGCTTAAGCGCAGTGTATGTCACATGCTCCTCCACAGACAGCTATGTTATGGATGGTTAAGTATATGGACAGTATAAGTAAGTTAATCTTACTTATTATCATTATAGTAATTATTATTGCTATGGTTTACCGCAAAGTTGTTATAAGCTATCCAACCCCCTTTAAGACTATAAAACAGCTTTGGCCAAAGACCACAGTGTTATGCCAATGAAAGCAAATGTGGTCACATTGCAACATGCTAGTTGCTGCAACTGTGACTCGAAATTTATGCCCAAGAGATTTGTGGCAATTGTCTGGTCAAGGTCCACTTTCACTAGCTGCAATTCAAACACACAACACTGTGATTTATGGCTGCATGATTCATGTAGTAGCTAAAGTGTATAGCCCTAGCCTAATGCAGTGTTGAGGAAGGAGTTTGGTCTGGAATAATTGGTCCCTATTTCACGAGTAAAACTGCATGCCTCAATCTTGAATGTTTGTTGGCAACCCATTGCTAAATTGCTGTGTGAACATAGACTTAGGGTCTATTCACACATACAGAATACTGCACATATTTCATGAGAAGGATTTGAAGCTGCAGATTTTGTGTCGCTGATTTTAATATAAACCAGTTGACTGTAAACAGCATCAAATCTTGTGAATCAAATATGCACAGGATACTGTACGGGGGGTATACACCCTAAACATTTGTATGGTAATTAGCTCTTATGTAACGGATTCTAGTGTGTATGGCTCAGATAGGAAAATGACATTGTCTACAGCACTAATATGTCAGCACTATATAAAAATTAGTAAAAGATAAATGCTAATGCTCCCATTTATGTTTTCCTATTAATACGTATTCTATGTAATTGATAGTTGTCTAAAATGAATGGGCACAGTAGGTGGCACTGTTCCGTTAAATTTACAAACCTCCAAAGGGAAAAAAAAATATTGTGTCATTTTTCAATGTTCCATGTACAATCACATGTACATTTTCCAAAAATAGTCGCTGGAAAAAAGTAATTGTTGTATATAACAGCAACATAGTGCAAGAGTTGTGTCACGATGCCGGCTGGCAGGTAGTGGATCCCCTGTGCCAGAGAGGGATGGCGTGGACCGCGCTAGTGGACCGGTTCTAAGCCACTACAGGTTTTCACCAGAGCCCGCCGCAAAGCGGGATGGTCTTGCTGCGGCGGTAGTGACCAGGTCGTATCCACTAGCAACGGCTCACCTCTCTGGCTGCTGAAGATGCTGAAGATAGGCGCGGTACAATGGAGTAGGCAGAAGCAAGGTCGGACGTAGCAGAAGGTCGGGGGCAGGCGGCAAGGATCGTAGTCAGGGGCAACGGCAGGAGGTCAGGAACACGGACTAGGAACAGACAAGGAATGCTTTCACTAGGCACAAGTGCAACAAGATCCGGCCAGGGAGTGCAGGGGAAGTGAGGTATAAGTAGGGAGTGCACAGGTGGAAACTAATTAAGCTAATTGGGAAGATTGGGCCAGGCACCATCATTGGTGCACTGGCCCTTTAAATCGCAGAGACCCGGCGCGCGCGCGCCCTAGGGAGCGGAGCCGCGCGCGCCGGGACAGGACCGAGGGAGAGCGAGTCAGGTACGGGGACCGGGGTGCGCATCGCGAGCGGGCGCTATCCGCATCGCGAATCGCACCCCGGCTGAAGGCGGGACCGCAGCGCACCCGGTCAGTGGATCTGACCGGGGCGCTGCAACAACGAAGATGAGGCGAGCGCTCCGGGGAGGAACGGGGACCCGGAGCGCTCGGCGTAACAGTACCCCCCCCCTTGGGTCTCCCCCTCTTCTTGGGGCCAAAGAACCTGAAGAAAAAAAACTCAATTTTTCCGAGATTAGGTCCAATGCAAATTAGGAGGGGTTCTGTGTGGAAATGTACGACAAAGTCCAATCTTTTATTGAAAAAACAATAGATGTAGAGGGGTCTGGCGAGACTGGTCACAGGAACGTAGAACCTGTTGATGAGAGAGGCCAAAAAAAATTTTCCTGCAGATCCGGAATCCAAGAAGAGCATAGTAGAAAAGGAGAAGGTAGAGGCAGATATCCGCACAGGCACAGTAAGGCGTGGAGAAGCAGAGTTGACATCAAGAACTGTGTCACCTTTGTGCGGAGTCAGCGTGCGTCTTTCCAGGCAGGGAGGACGGATAGGACAATCCTTCAGGAAGTGTTCGGTACCGGCATAGTACAGGCAAAGATTCTCCATGCGGCGTCGTGTCCTCTCTTGAGGTGTCAAGCAAGACCGGTCAACTTGCATAGCCTCCGCGGCGGGAAGCACAGGAACAGATTGCAGAGGACCAGAGGAGAGAGGAGCCGGGGAGAAAAAACGCCTCGTGCGAACAAAGTCCATATCCAGGCGGAGCTCCAGACGCCATCCGGAAGAACGCATGTCAATGCGAGTGGCTAGATGAATGAGTTCATGTAGGTCAGCAGGAGTCTCTCGTGCGGCCAGAACATCTTTAATGTTGCTGGATAGGCCTTTTTTAAAGGTCGCGCAGAGAACCTCACTATTCCAGGACAACTCGTAAGCAAGAGCACGGAACTGAATGGCGTACTCGCCAACGGAAGAAACACCCTGGGCCAGGTTCAGCAGGGCAATCTCGGCTGAAGAAGCTCGGGCAGGTTCCTCAAAGACACTTCGAATTTCCGAGAAGAAGGAGTGTACAGAGGCAGTGACGGGGTCATTGCGGTCCCAGAGCGGTGCGGCCCATGACAGGGCTTTTCCAGACAGAAGGCAGAACACGAAAGCCACCTTAGACCTTTCAGTAGGAAACTGGTCCGACATCATCTCCAAGTGCTGGGAACATTGCGAAAGAAAGCCATGGCAATACTTAGAGTCCCCATCAAATTTGTCCGGCAAGGACAGGCAGAGGCTAGGAGTGGCCACTCGCTGCGGAGGAGGTGCAGGAGCTGGCGGAGGAGATGATTGCTGAAGAAGTTGCGAATGTTGGCGCACTTCCGACAGCTGGTGGGTTAGAAGGGCGACCTGTCGGGCGATATCAGAGGCAACTGGCAGGGGATGTTGGTGCAAAATGGTGGACACTTCCGACAGCTGGTGGGTTAGATGGGCGATCTGTCGGGCGATATCAGAGACAACTGGCAGGGGAACCTCAGCGGGATCCATGGCCGGATCTACTGTCACGATGCCGGCTGGCAGGTAGTGGATCCCCTGTGCCAGAGAGGGATGGCGTGGACCGCGCTAGTGGACCGGTTCTAAGCCACTACAGGTTTTCACCAGAGCCCGCCGCAAAGCGGGATGGTCTTGCTGCGGCGGTAGTGACCAGGTCGTATCCACTAGCAACGGCTCACCTCTCTGGCTGCTGAAGATGCTGAAGATAGGCGCGGTACAATGGAGTAGGCAGAAGCAAGGTCGGACGTAGCAGAAGGTCGGGGGCAGGCGGCAAGGATCGTAGTCAGGGGCAACGGCAGGAGGTCAGGAACACGGACTAGGAACAGACAAGGAATGCTTTCACTAGGCACAAGTGCAACAAGATCCGGCCAGGGAGTGCAGGGGAAGTGAGGTATAAGTAGGGAGTGCACAGGTGGAAACTAATTAAGCTAATTGGGAAGATTGGGCCAGGCACCATCATTGGTGCACTGGCCCTTTAAATCGCAGAGACCCGGCGCGCGCGCGCCCTAGGGAGCGGAGCCGCGCGCGCCGGGACAGGACCGAGGGAGAGCGAGTCAGGTACGGGGACCGGGGTGCGCATCGCGAGCGGGCGCTATCCGCATCGCGAATCGCACCCCGGCTGAAGGCGGGACCGCAGCGCACCCGGTCAGTGGATCTGACCGGGGCGCTGCAACAACGAAGATGAGGCGAGCGCTCCGGGGAGGAACGGGGACCCGGAGCGCTCGGCGTAACAAGTTGATGTCTGTTTACTTATTTGGAATGTGCTATATGTGATCATTCAGAATCAGGTACGACAAAGGGAAGCCTGAGTTCACACTGGGTTTCTGCAGTACGCTAATGGTATTATTCAACATTCCCTCATAAAAGGAATGCTGAAGTACACTGTGGCCTAAAAAATGTGTTATTTTTATGTTTCTTTATCATCTATGGCACTAAACCTTGCATAAGTGAGGTTTCAGAGACGTTAAATTGTTGTCTCACTGGTTCGCCAGTTGGAGATTTATGACATACTGGCAGAGAAAGACACTGGTAAGTGAAGCCAAAATTGAGCTTTTTATTCTACTAAAACAAAAAAACAAATACTATGTCTTGTATGAGCCAAACTACATACCCCATCTCTGTAAACCTCCCCTAGGCCAGGCTCTCATTTTGATGGATAACATACCACTGTAAGCCACTCTATTTTCCCTGACAAAAACAAACAAATCTGCTTCGGAGGCACCCTGTGCAAAAACTTAACCACGGCATGATTTAGACAGAGGGACAATACAATGTAAAATATGATATTTAAAGTTATATAATGAAAATTGATTTTCAATAAACAAAATAGCATAGCCCTGTTCATGTTTTCACTGATTATATTTGTTATTTCTATCCCATTAAAGGGGTTAGTTATTCAGGAATAAAAAAAAATTAAAAAGCTAATTTCTTTCAAAAACAGCTCCACGTCTGTCCCCAGGTTGGGTGTGGTTTTACAACTTGGCTCCATTCACTTCAATGGAACTGAGCTGCAGAACCAAACCCAACCTGGAGACAGACGGGGAGCTGTTTTTTTTTTTTTTTTAAAGAAAGTAGTTCTGTTTTTCTATTCCTGGATAACCCCTTTAATTCTAGCCCTTGTTATGGTGGTGAAAACGCACATATGCTTAAATAAAGCAGGCCCCAGAAAGGCTCATGCATATGTGTGTTGTAAGGATCCATATCACATGAATACCAATTTGATGCCATAAGGGTTTGCATTGGGCCTACACATTTGCCAGTCAGACACATTACTGTCAGGATCTGTTGCGATGGGATTTTTTTCTAAAGGTGTGTGTGAAACTTCCCTTAAAGTTATTTCACATAAATCTAAAGAAATGCCAAGGCTCTAACTAAGCCACGGGCAGCGAGGGGAGAAGCTTTAAAGTTCCAATTGACTTCAATTGTAGCCTTGGCGCAAAAAAAAAAAAGGGTCATCTCACTTCAGCCATTTCTCCTTTTCCCACTGAAGTCATCAGGAGCTGGGTTAGAAGCAGTGAGACTATGTTGTTTTTAAATGTGTAAAGATACCTGTAGTGTGATTTCACTGTGTTTTATTAAAAAAGAAAATAGTTTGATGCAGTTTTTTGAGCCAGAGCCAGAAGTGTATCCTGTATAAATTTGAAGTAGTATATACATCTTTTCTTTTTATTTCCCATTCATTTTGAATTCATTTGCTTTGATTTAAAGGGGTACTACCGTGGAAAACTTTTTTTTTTTTAATCAACTGGTGCCAGAAAGTTAAACAGATTTGTAAATTACTTCTATTAAAAAATCTTAATCCTTCCAGTACTTTTTAGAGGCTGTATACTACAGAGGAAATGTTTATCTTTTTGGATTTCTCTTATGTCACGACCACAGTGCTCTCTGCTGACCTCCGCTGTTCATTTTAGGAACTGTCCAAAGCAGGAGAAAATCCCCTTAGCAAACATATGCTGCTCAGGACAGTTCCTAAAATGGACAGCAGGGGTCGGCAGAGAGCACTGTGGTCATGACATCAGAAAAATCCAAAAAGATTCCTCATATCCGCATCAATTATGTGTCTCCATTTGTTTTTGCAGAATTCCACTTTTTCTGCATTTGTCGCAGAATCGATGCGGAATCCATGTTGCAGAATCTGGAAGTTTTCTGCTTGATTCCGCAGCAAAGTTTTAAAGATGAAATACATCTGGAATTTGTGCATTCTGTGCGATTTCTGGACCAATTCTGCACAAATTTAATCCCCATTGACTTCAATGGGTTTCCGCAGCCGAAGTCCGGAAAAATATAAGATCAGACACGCCAGTCATCAGGCACGGAGCAAAAGCTAGCTCTGTGCACCAGATGACAGTGTGTGCTGCAGGAGAGATCACAGGGGTTCCCAGCAGAGGACCATTGTATTGGGGATAAGATGTCTAGGGACAGAGTACCCCTTTAAATGGGCTCTATCAGATACAAAAACTTTTGATATGTTGTAAAGCATGCAAAACCAATAGGTTTTGCAATTGCTTTCATTAGAAACTTTTCAGTATTTCATACTGAAAAAGCCAATCAAACAACTGCCCCCCTGTCTGCTTGGACACATACTAGTCCTGCTGTCTCCATGCATCATCACCAATGTCATGGACATACTTCCTTGATTGACAGCTGTGAGCGCAGGGCTCATAGCTGGAGGAAAAATCCTCCCACTGTTAGCTTGTGTCCCGCTACTGTCAGTGAGGAAAAGCTTGGAGTTGTAGTTTTGCTAATGCTAGGGGAGATGTGAGCAGACAGCATACTGAGGGAGAGGGTGGTGACCTGCACAGTGAGGCCACGCCTCCTCCCTTTGAGAGGAATTCAGACTAGTGAGCTAAATTAAAAGTGGAATAAAAAAATGAATAAAGGTGCTTGACACAAAAATTAGATGTACATGGCCAGGATTAGGTACTGAGTGATATATAAAAAAAAAAGCTTTTTTGTTGGATCTGACAGGAACGCTTTAATGACATGAACTGTCATCTGTCAGTTCAGGTCATCAGAAATGTCAGGACTTGTGGCAGTAATATGTACCTGAACATGCAGCTATATTATGCCTGTGTGAATCATAGCCTTAGGATGGTGTCACACACAGCGTTTTCAGGAAAGCTGCCATTGCAATGTTTGATTTAGTTTTCTGAAGCAAGGTCCTGATCTAAGATTTTCTGAGCTAACTCCTTCATCTGTATTCCCAGTTCATTTTTAATCCTCTTCTGTGTGTGAAACAACTCTTAATGGCATTTTATAGACCTTATTCAGATGCATGTATTGTGTTACGTAGTAGATTTTCTTTTGCTTGAATTTTTTTTATAACTGAATTGCTCCATATGTAATGTTATTTCCTCCATAATACGGTTTTAGTAGTAGACAGTGTTTAGATTTCTTATTGACTCCATCACCATGTTTTATGACCATAACCTCATTATCATTTCTTATGTTTTGAAAGCAGGGATCTCACAGATTCTATCTCTATCAGTAGTGTTTCTATGCTCTGCTCCTGCCCAGCATGTTCAGCTGCTGTGCGTAGGATAGAAAGCACTTTTGCTAGAATTTGAAGTACAAGCTGTTTAGAGAAATGAAAAGATTTTATAAGATTATTTTTGAAGCTGGTCATACTTTTTTTTAACCCCTTTCCATGTTTGGATGTAACTGTATGTCCATTTTAGTGGTCCCTTCTTGCAAATGGAAGTACAGATATGGCCAGTGGATGGCATAAGCACAGCTACTGCGCACACTGTAATAGTTAATATCCTGCTTCAATGGTCAGCATTGGCATTACCTCTGATCCTATTGTTCAGAAGAAGGGGGCTCCACCCCATGAGCACCCTTCACTAGGCACTACTGTGAGGAGGAACCAGTTTGTGTGGAGCAAATCTTTGTGCTCTAAGGGCCTATTACATGGTTCATACAAACAACTGCTGGATTGTTCATACTGACTCCACACTGGGCGATATAGTAGGGCACTAAAAAATAAGAAGTGGATGACTAAGGGGAAGGGATGCACTTCATAGATTAATGTGGTTTTAAAAGTAATCGATTAAGAGTAAGGCCTGGGCTACACTAAGACAAGTGTTAGATGCAGTCCTTAACCCCTTAAGGACCCAACACATTTTCACCTTAAGGACCCGACCATTTTTTGCAATTCTGACCACTGTCACTTTAAGCATTAATAACTCTGGAATGCTTTTACTTTTCATTCTGATTCCAAGACTGTTTTTTTCGTGACATATACTACTTCATGTTAGTGGTAAATTTTTGTCGATACTTGCATCATTTCTCAGTGAAAAATTCCCAAATTTGATGAAAAAAATCGAAAATTTAGCATTTTTCTAAATTAGAAGCTCTCTGCTTTTAAGGAAAACAGACATTCCAAATAAATGATATATTGATTCACAAACACAATATGTTTACTTTATATTTTCATCATAAAGTTGACATGTTTTAACTTTTTGAAGACATCAGAGGGCTTCAAAGTTCGGCAGCAATTTTTCCCAAAATGTTCAAAATCGAAAATTTTCAGGGACCAGTTCAGTTTTGAAGTGGATTTGAAGGGCCTTCATATTAGAAATACCCCACAAATGACCCCAGTATAAAAACTGTACCCCTTAAAATATCCAAATTGACATTCAGTAAGTGTGTTAACCCTTTAGGTGTTTCACAGGAATAGCAGCAAAGTGAAGGAGAAAATCTAAACTTTTTACACTCGCATGTTCTTGTAGACCCAGTTTTTTTTATTTTTACAAGGAGTAATAGGAGAAAAAGTCCCCCAAAATCTGTAACCCAATTTCTCTCGAGTAAGGAAATACCTCATATGTGTATGTCAAGTGTTCGACGGGTGCATTAGAGGGCTCAGAAGGGAAGGAGCAACAATGGGATTTTGGAGAGTGAATTTTTCTGAAATGGTTTTTGGGGGGCATGTCGCACCCTATGGTGCCAGAACAGCAAAAAAAAAACACATGGCATACCATTTTGGAAACTACACCCCTCAAGGCACGTAACAAGGGGTCCAGTGAGCCTTAACACCCCACAGGTGTTTGACGACTTTTCGTTAAAGTCGGATGTGTAAATGGTAAAAAAAAATTTCACTGAAGTGCAGTTTTTTCCCCAAATTTACCATTTTTACAAAGGTAATGGGAGAAAATGCCCCCCAAAATTTTGAACCCCATCTCTTCTGAGTATGGAAATACCCCATGTTAGGGCGTAAAATGCTCTGGGGGCGAACTACAATGCTCAGAAGAGAAGGAGTCACATATGGCTTTTGTAAAGCAAATTTTGCTGAAATGGTTTTTGGGGGGCATGTCGCAGTGTAAGGGGGTGTATATGTAGTGTTTTACCCTTTATTATGTGTTAGTGTAGTGTAGTGTAGTGTTTTTAGGGTACATTTGCACTGGCAGGTTACGGTGAGTTTCCCGCTAGGAGTTTGCCCTGCGGCAAAAAATTTTACGCAGCCCAAACTTGAAGCAGAAAACTCACTGTAAACTCGCCCGTGTGAATCTACCCTGTACATTCACATGGGGGGGCAAACCTCCAGCTGTTTCAAAACTACAACTCCCAGCGTGTACTGACAGACCGTGCATGCTGGGAGTTGCAGTTTTGAAACAGCTGGAGGCACACTGGTTGGAAAACCTTCAGTTAGGTTCTATTACCTAACTCAGTATTTTCCAACCAGTGTGCCTCCAGCTGTTGAAAAACTACAACTCCCAGCATGTACTGATTGCCGAAGGGCATTCTGGGAGATGTAGTTATGCAACAGCTGGAGGTACGCAACTACAACTCCCAGCATGCCGAGACAGCTGTTTGGGCATGCTGAGATTTGCAGTCTTGCAACATCTGGAGGGCTACAGTTTAGAGACCACTGCACAGTGAACTCCAACCTGTGGCCCTCCAGCTGTTGCAAAACTACAAATCCCAGCATGCCCATACAGCAAACTGCTGTGTGGGCATGCTGGGAGTTGTAGTTTTGCAAGATCTAGAGGGCCACAGTTTAGAGATAACTGCAAACTGTAGACCTCCAGATGTTGCTAGGCAACTCACCGGCTTCCATAGGATCCAGTGAGCCAGCCACACGACATCGCCGCCCGCTGATCACCGCCACCCGCAGCCTCCGGATGGGTAAGTGGATCTTCTGCCGCCGGTCCGCTGCCGGTTTCCCCGTTCTACTCTGCCTATTGTGGGTGGGCAGAACGGGGAAGCCGAAAGTTAACCCCCCCCCCGCCCCTGATCTGCTATTGGTCGTCGCTCCTTGACGACCAATAGCAGGGATAAGAGGGGTGGCACCCCTGCTACCTCCCTCCTATCCCTTCAAGGGGATCGTGGGTGTCTTGGACAACTGCGATCCCCCTTATATTCTGGGTCACCATAGACCCGTAATGATCCGGAATCGGCGCAAATCGCCGGTGTGAATTCACCGGCGATTTGCGTCGATCGCCGACATGGGAGGGGTCTGATGACCCCCCTGGGCATTTGCGCAGGGTGCCTGCTGATAGATATCAGCAGTCACCGCGGTCCGGTCCCCGCCCGGCGGAGACCAAAATTCCCATGGGCGTATGGATACGTCCTGGGTCTTAAGTACCAAGAAGCCAGGACGTATCCATACGCCCTAGGTCCTTAAGGGGTTAAAGGGGTACTCCGGTGGAAAACTTCTTTTTTCTTTTTTTAGGTTCCAGAAAGTTAATAAGATTTGTAAATGACTTCGATTAAAAAATCTTAATCCTTCCAGTACTTATTAGCTGCTGAATACTACAGAGGAAATTATTTTTTTTTTGGAACACAGATCTCTCTGCTGAATCACGAGCATAGTGCTCTCTGCTGACATCTCTGTCCATTTTAAGAACTGTCCAGAGTAGGAGAAAATCCCCATAGCAAACATATGCTGCTCTGGACAGTTCCTAAAATGGACAGAGATGTCAGCAGAGAGCACTGTGCTCTTGATGTCAGCAGAGAGTTCTGTGTTCCTAAAAGAAAAGAATTTCCTCTGTAGTATTCAGCAGCTCATAAGTACTGGAAGGATTAAGATTTTGTAATAGAAGTAATTTACAAATCTGTTTAACTTTCTGGCACCAGTTGATTTAAAAAAAAAGTTTTCCACTGGAGTACAAGTCAATGTATTGTCTTGAACTGCAGCTATACAGCAGCTCTGTAATATCCTGTTTTGCTTTTGCTTGTCAATTTTGAATACAAAGTAAGTGGATGGAGCAGGATAAAGCTCCTTAACACAAGTGTAAATACGTTAATATAGCAGTACACGTGTGCTGTTATACATTGACAGATGTGACAAGATGAAAAATGCATTCCTGAATGCTAATAAAAGGCTCAGTTGTTAAGGTGTTAATAAGCAAACATTTGACATACCAACAAATTCAGTCCTGTAGAATAATATGATAACAACCAGGAATCCCCTTGCCTACCTGTCTACAAGGTATTTTCAGAGCATCTACTCTCCTAATAGAACATAACATCTGCTCTACATGGTTGTTACCATCCTTTCCTACAACCTGATTTCTTTGCTATATGCATAAGAACCATGAGCATTTGCAATCTGCAAACCAATACTGAACGCACAATAGCGAAGAGAAATAAAAGAAATAAAAATGGCTAAAAGAAATAACAATGTAAAAAAGATTAAAGGGGTATATCTTTATCCTGATTTCGACTTCCTAACTCCTCTGGCCATTGGAGGTGGAGGTAACTCGAGGGGTTATGTAAACAGCATAGCTTGAAGGGCTATGCCATTTGCGGAACTCCCATTAACCTCCCTGGCGGTATGATTCTGTCTGGAAATTTGTACCAAAAGCGGTACAATTTTTTTAACTTAATTTCACATCTCCCTCCACCCATTTCACATCCCCCCGTCACATTCCCCCTCTCCCTTGTCACATCCCCCGTCACATTCTCCCCCCTCCTTGTCACATTCTCCCCCCTCCTTGTCACATTCTTCCCCCTGACACATTCCCCCCCTTGTCACATTCCCCCCCTTGACACATCCCCCCCCTTTGTCACAACCCCCCCCCCCCGACACATCCCCCCCCCTTTGTCACAACCCCCCCCCCCCCCCCCCGCCTTGTCGCCTTGTCTTGTCCTGCAGCAAATACACTAGGTGGGCCGGCAGATTTCAAACCTAGTGTATTTCCTGCAGAACAAGTCCTTTCCCCTTCAGCCAATCACAGGCTTTACACCACTGTGGCCTGTGATTGGCTGAAAAGGGAAAGGTCCTAGAAGATGAATAGTGAAGAGAGGACATCCCGGACCGCCTGGAGGGGAACGGCATCTGCAGGGACCGGGACTAGGTGAGCAAAAGTTTTTTTTATTTTACTACTTCTTCCTTTTACACTTAGCTTAGTGTTTTTCTAACAGGGGGCCTCCAGCTGTTGTGAAACTACTACTCCCAGCATGCCCGGACAGCCTTTGGCTGTTCGGGCATGCTGAGAGTTGTAGTTTTGCAACAGCTGGAGGCCCCCTGGTAGGGAAACACTGACTTTTAGTATTTTTCTTTACCTGCTCTGGCCGGCCCCCGCAACGGGAGCCGACCAGAGCAGATAATCGCATGTTTTCCCGGGGGCCGCATCGCTATATCGCATTGCTTTTGCGATATATCGTGCAGCCCGGCCGGGAACTCTGCAATTCTACCCCGAGCGTGACTCGGGGTTACCGATCCTGGCAGGGAAAATTAACCCCGAGTCACGCTCGGGAATACCGCTCAGGAGGTTAAAGTCAGCAAATTGCGGAACTTGATTCCACTTTCAGCTTCCCAACCACCTAGTGCAGCCGCAAAAAAACCAGAGGAAGCCGGGAAGCTGAAAAAAGGAGGTGGGCATACCGCTTTCAGTGGAGATTTACACAGGAAAAAAACATTATGGGGGGTATTTATCAATTTTGCCTGTTGACAGTTTCTTTTTACCCTTTTTTTTTCACTTTGGTTTACGTGGACATGCACCAAATTTATCATTTGGAGTAAGTTGTTAGCAATTTTGGCTCAAATGTTGAAATCAGCTGTTCACAGCGCCTTTTACACAGAACTTACCACCACAGAGGACGCGTATTTTACCCTGTAGAGCAGCCATTCCGGGGTCCCTCCTGCAGTATATCAGCAAGCGACATGAGTTATTTTCTTTTGTGGGGTTTATAGCCACCATGTGAAATGGATTTTATTTTCAACTTGGGTAGTTTTTTTTTTTTTGGTTACTTTAGAGCAGTGGTCTTAAACCTGCGGACCTCCAGATGTTGCAAAACTACAATTCCCAGCATGCCCGGACAGCCGTTGGCTGTCCGGGCATGCTGGGAGTTGTAGTTTTGCAACATCTGGAGGTCTGCAGGTTGAAGACCACTGCTTTAGTGCTCACCTTTCCTGAACCTGTGTGGCCATGTCCAATGCTGGCTCAACGGAGGGTGAAGGCTCCTCAGAGACAACTATGTCGCAGGATAGTATTGAGCAGCCCCGGAGGCGTCGCTGCTTTCACAAAAATATTTTTTTTTATGTATTTTGACGCCTTTACATTTTCTGACATTGCTAAGTGTGTTTTCCCATGTGCAAAATTTCTTGGAGGTGATTTGCACCAAAAAAAACCTAAAGGTGCAAAATTGCGCCAAAGATCAATTGGTGATCAATGATGAATTACTGACTAAAGTTAAACTCACACCCAGGACCGTGTGATTTGGAGAAAGTTGTAAAAATGACAGTGGAGAAGATGCGCCAAACTTTGGCACAAAAAGACACTACGCCAAAGTATTGCGCCAAAGTTACGTGAAAAAAAACACATAAATCCTTTGATAAATACCCCCCTATATCCAAATAAATTATGTGACACATAAACAACAAGTGTGTTAAGTAAGTGTGTAAATATACAGACATAATAATGATAAATTTGCTCCCATTGTGAAACTTACATTTTCAGCTAAAAATAAAGTGTCAGGTTTTTTATGTTAGTGTTTCATTTGCAGGTTTAAGTATTGAGCTGTTAATTGAGAAACATCACTGCTCATTTCTTCAAGGCTAATATTAAAAATAATTGTCCTCTGCACAGGGAGCCCCTATGATTTATGCTATGTATGCATATTCTATCTATCTACCTTCAAATAACTACATTCTATATTTTCCACCTTGAAATTATGGATCATGCCACCATTTTTCCCACAGATTCCATGCTGCGGTGGCACAATGGTTGGCACTAGAGATGAGCGAACTTACAGTAAATTCGATTCGTCACGAACTTCTCGGCTCGGCAGTTGATGACTTTTCCTGCGTGAATTAGTTCAGCCTTCAGGTGCTCCGGTGGGCTGGAAAAGGTGGATAGATTCCTAGGAAAGAGTCTCCTAGGACTGTATCCACCTTTTCCAGCCCACCGGAGCACCGGAAAGCTGAACTAATTTATGCAGGAAAAGTCATCAACTGCCGAGCCGAGAAGTTTGTGATGAATCGAATTTACTGTAAGTTCGCTCATCTCTAGTTGGCACTGATGTCTTGCAGCACTGGAGCTTTGGATTTGGATTCAATCTAGGACGGCATCTGCATGGAGCTAGAATTTGTGCTGGTTTCCCAGTGTCTTCCCACTCTTCTGTATCATACTGACAAGCTGCTCCTTGTGTGTGTTTGAGCTAGGGAGCAGAGGAGAGTGATCCCGGCCCAAAACCAAATCCTACAGATCGGCTGCAAATTAGTTTGTTCTGGTTAAGGCATTTCTGTTTTCAAAGTGCTCCAAAAATATTAATGCAGTCCTTTGAGAATTTTGACTGCCATCTTGGACTTTTCCCAGCAACCAGATCACTCGAATAGTTTAGTCTGGCCAAATAAATTTCAAACGTTTCAGCCAAGGTTACTGTAGTTTCGCTCACCTCTGCTAGCCTTAGATTATAAGCCCCCATTGGGGAGAGAGAATTCTACGAGTAAAGAGGTCAGTAATATGTATAGAGCTGGAAATATGTAAATACCAAAAATGTGCACATTAAATCAGATGTTGAGTTCCAATGGTGTTGTCTTATGGATACACACAACATGGATTCATAATACCCCTATAGGGTAAAGGCTTATACGCTGGAGTTTGTCACCTTTGTTGGTTATTGTGGACAGATATAATAAGAAAGAGAGACAAAGGTTACTAGTTATTTCAGTAAGTGGTATGTGTGCCTTAATCCACTTTGATTAAAAGAAAATGAAAACCTTGTCCTTTTTTGTAACAGTTCTGCACTTGCAGACTACGTTACTGGTAAAGCATTCAAATACAATGTTATACAAGTTATCTGTAAAAAAGTTCACAAATTCAAACTATGGTCTTACAGTGTTTACCGATGTGAAGTTTAGACATATATGTTGGAAGATTTGCCCAATTAATACACAGAATGTACTGCCCCATTGTCATGTTAATTTAAACTAATTTTTGAGGTTTTTTTTGGGCCTTCAACTTCCAACTGCCCCGTGGCCTCAAGATAAAGACCCATTAAGCTCAAATTTTGTTGCAGAAATTTCTGCAACTGAGAATCATTACTGTACATATTAAAGGGGTACTCCGGCGCTTAGACATCTTATCCCCTATCCAAAGGATAGGGGATACGATGCCTGATCGCGGGGGACCCGCCACTGGGGACCCCCGTGATCTTGCACGCCGCACCACGTTTATAATCAGTCCCCGGAGCATGTTCACTCCGGGTCTGATTACTGTCGATCACGGGGCTGGAGCGTTGTGATGTCAAGGCACTGCCCCGTGTGACTTCAAGCTACAATGCAAGCCTATGGGAGGGGGCGTGACAGTGAATTGTTGATATAGCAGTTACAGGGATATTCCAGGCCAAAACTTTTTTTTACATATCAACTGGCTCCGGAAAGTTAAACAGATTTGTAAATTACTTCTATTAAAAAATCTTAATCCTTCCAATAGTTATTAGCTTCTGAAGTTGAGTTTCTGTTTTATGTCTAACTGCTTTCTGATGACTCACGTCCCAGGAGCTGTGCAGCTCCTATGGGAATATTTTCCCATCATGCACAGCTCCAGGGACATGACATCATCATTGAGCAGTTAGACAGAAAACTTCAGAAGCTAATAACTATTGGAAGGATTAAGATTTTTTAATAGAAGTAATTTACAAATCCGTTTAACTTTCCGGAGCCAGTTGATATATAAAAAAAAGTTTGTGCCTGGAATACCCCTTTAAAGGGTACCTCTCATCAAATAAACTTTTGATATATTTTAGATTAATGAATGTTGAATAACTTTCCAATAGCATGTTAATGAAAAATATGCTTCTTTCTATTGTATTTTTCCCGATCAGTCCTGTCAGCAGGCATTTCTGACTCATGCTGGAGTCCTAAACACTCAGAGCTGCCAGCCTGCTTTGTTCACAGCCAAACAGGCTGTGAACAAAGCAGGCTGGCAGCTCTGAGTGTTCTCCTTTGTGAACAAAGCAGACTGGCAGCTCGTAGTGTTTAGGACTCCAGCATGAGTCTGAAATGCTTGCTGCCAGGACTGGTAGGGAGACCCCTAGTGGTCATTTCTTCAAAGTGGAAAATGAAATAGAAAGAAGCATATTTTTTAATAACTTGCAATTGTGAAGTTATTCTGCATACATTAATCTATAATATATCAAAAGTTTTTTTGATGAGAGGTACCCTTTAAGCTCACGCGTATAGCATACTGACATAAAAAGAAAATAATTTTTTTTTAAAACATGGAAATAATAATAATGCTAAGTTACCTTTCATTTCCTGCTTCTCCAACTGCTTCAGTGTCTGAACAAATGCTATCTGACTTTCAGTAAGCACCCAACTTCTATACAACACAGTTGCTTGTACAATGTATTTATGTGTCTGCAAAAAAAATAAATAAATAGATGGTACTGATAAAACAAATGGCAGCCATTCTAATTTTATAAGCCTTTACAATCTATAACAACTTTCAAGGCAATTCTAGCAAAAAACTTCCCCACTTGGTGGTTGGTGATTCCTAGAAACATATATCTGATTTGTAAATTAGATTTGTTTTGTTATATTTACATCTCAGTTAACGAACAGGTGTTCACATAGCACCAATTGAGTTTTGTTGGGGACTTTGGGGTTTTGATGTTAAGAATAGTGCAGCAGGCTTTCTGGTTTAAAGAGAAACTGATAGCTTGTTCCCCCGCACTAAACCTAATATACTGGGTTATACTCCAGTAAACAGCATTAAAGATGTATTACATTTATTGGTTAAAGGAGCAGTGCAGTAAAAAATAACTTATCCCCTATTCAAAGGATAGGGTATAAGTTATAAATTGCGAGGGGTCATACTGCTGGGACCCCCCGCGTTCTCCTGAATGGTGTGCCCACATTCTGCAGGAAGTGGCCATTCCGACCCCCACAGGAATCTGCAGCCTCCATGCACCCTCCATGCATCTCTATGGGATACATGGAAGGGGCGTGTCATTCGCCGCTCCAGCAGACTGCCGAGGCCCCGTTCAGGAGATCGCTCGGACCCCTCGCGATCTATAACTTATCCCCTATCCTTTGGACAGGGGATAAGTTATCTTTCACTACACTACTTCTTTAAGTATTTCCTGTGTTCTGGTAGTATATAATTTTATTCCTATTGCACAGCTTTGCAAACAAATTTCCTGATTATGGAAACAAACATCTTCACTCTCACGTCCATGATGTTAGAGCCTGCGGTGGGAAATGAGTGCTCTCCCAAAGCGCAGGCGCCGCTTCCTTTCTACACCTGGAGTGTAGCAAGGAGCAGAACGCTGTTCCCACAATAGACCACCCCCCCTTCCCCCCGCAGGCTGTCACGTCAAGGATGGGAGAGTGAAGATGTTTATTTGCCTATTTAGGAAGGAGGCGGGCCAGGTGGAGGAGCGGCCAGAACATAGGGAATACTTACAATAAACGTGAGTAACCCCTCTTTTTAAAGCTTATACCACCAATTATCTGGTGGAATAAACAATCAGATTAAATCTGGACGTGCTGCCTTCTTCATACAAGATTCTCTTGTTGACATTTCAGTGGTCTTCAGTGGGTGAAGCGTGTACTTAGAGCTTATTCACACTGCTGTTGTGTTCCGTTAGAGGGAGTTCTGAGTTGAGCGGAGAAAAAAATAGTGCATGTCGTATTTTTTTTTTTTACTCTGCTCAACTTTGGTAAAATACCAGATCTCCAATTGACCCCATTAAAGTCAGAGGGATCCATTAAAATAAAAAAAAGAGAGCTGAACAGATCCAGAACTGGTCAGTGCACAATGGAGTGTGACCTTTGCCTAGGCCTTCAGGCTTAAATATCTTTCATTTACTCTGCTGCAGCCAAGGGCGGATCCAGAGTCTAGTATCGGGAAGGGCACAATCAGAGTATTGCACGGTGGTCGACAGCACAGTTCCTCCCATATTAGGTAGGCAGCGCACTTCCCCCACATTAGGTAGGCAGTATAGTTCCCCAGCATTAGTTTGGAAGAATAGTTCCCCCACATTAGATTGGTAGTATAGTTCCCCCCACATTAGGTAGGCAGTATAGTTCCCCTCACATCAGGTTGGCAGTATAGTTCCGCCCACATTAGGCTGGCAATATAGTTCCCCCACATTAGGTTGGCAGTATAGTTCCCCCACATTAGGTGCAGTATGTTCCCCCACATTAGGTTGGCAGTGGCCCCCACAGACATACAGCCTCCAGCCATATACAGTGTATGGTTGAAGGCTGTATGCCTATGTACTGCCCCACTTCAGTGTCCATCCACCGCTACTCCGGTGGTCGGAGCACTGAAGTTGACGTGCCGCTGGTAACTTACCATGCTGGCCAGCACGCGTCCTCCTGCTCAATGCTCCACTCTTCCGTTCATATGCCCAATTTCCCCATTGCCGCCTCCCCTGGATCCGCAACTGGCAGCAGAATTTGGACTATGTAATCATGAATGGAATGCAATAATATTATCGTATAGGTGTAAATATAGCCTTACTAAGTTTGAAGTGGTCAAGTGTACAAATGTTACAGTTGGTATGCTAGAGAATCTTTACTGAACACTTTTTGTTCATAAAAAATGTCTGAATGAATGATTTCATTGTCAGTAACTAATATGTCAGCATCATTTACATTCTATGTTCTAAAGAATAATTCCCTTTTAACTGGGATTTATTCAGAATTTGACTTTGCTTTTGAACTCTTTCACAGGTTTTCAGTCACCCTAATGCATGCTGATCTGTTTTCTAAATAAAAATGTATTTTCTTCACATAATGAAACCTTTACACTCTGGTATTATTCACTGTGAAAGATTGGACCATGTTGTATAACCATTAGGACTATTTTTTTTATAGATTTACAATGAAACACATTTGATAAGAACATCATTATGATTATCAGAGACAAAAAGATCCCTTTATATCAAATGTGCTTTGTGGCTTAAAATAATGTCAATTCAATTCAAAGCGCAAATAAATTTTTTTCTTAAACCAAAAGGCTAGGTTTCCACATAGTTTTTTTTTGTGCAGTTTTTTTTTTTTTGGAAAACAGCCACTGCAGTTTTTGAGCAAAAGATAGAAGTGTACTTAAAACTTACCGTATATACTCGAGTATAGGCTGAGTTTTTCAGCACTATTTTTTGTGCTGTAAAAACTCCCCTCGGCTTATACTCGAGTGAACTCTCCGCCTGTCAATCCTTTCTCAGTGGTCTTCAACCTGCGGACCTCCAGATGTTGCAAAACTATAACTCCCAGCATGCCCGGGCATACTGGGAGTTGTAGTTTTGAAACATCTGGAGGTGCGCAGGTTGAAGACCACTGCGGCCTTCGTCATCATCCAGACCCCCCTTTAGTTTTCTACCCACCTCCCCTCGGTGGGAAGGAAGGGCCATATATGCTGCAGGGACCGTCCGGTGGGGAGGGTTAGTTGTTCCGGGCTGTCCATTTCCCCCTGGAGGCCCTGTTTTATGCTTCGGGCCCGGCCCAGGACTAGTGACCTTGCCTTGACGACGACGCACAGGGACGTTCGTCCCTGCACATGAACCTCCCTGTGCGTCGTCGTCAAGGCAACGTCACTAGTCTGGGGCCGGGCCCAGAGCGGAGAAGAGGCCCCCCCCCGGTGAAGATGGACAGCCCAGAACAACTAACCCTCCCCACTGGACGGTCCCTGCAGCATAGATGGCCTGGACCAGCTCACCCTTCCTTCCCACCGAGGGGAGGTGAGTAGAAAACTAAAGGGGGGGGGGGGGGGGGTCTGGATGATGACGAAGGCCGCAGTGGTCTTCAACCTGCGGACCTCCAGATGTTTCAAAACTACAACTCCCAGTATGCCCGGGCATGCTGGGAGTTGTAGTTTTGCAACATCTGGAGGTCCGCAGGCTGAAGACCACTGGATTGACAGGCGGTGATGATGAGGGGGGGGGGTGTGGGATGATGACAGGGGAATGATGACAGGTGGTGATGATGAAGGGGGGGTGTGGGATGATGACAGGGGGATGTTGACAGGCGGTGATGATGAAGGGGGGATGATGACAGACAGTGATGATGACAGGCGGTGATGAAGGGGGGATGATGAAGGGGAAAGGGGGGTGATGACAGGGTGATGATGACGGGGGTGTTAATGACGGGGGTCTGGATGATGACATGGGGGGGATGATGTATTTCCCAACCTAGGCTTATAGCTTATAACCTTTCCTGGGGTTTTGGGGTGAAATTAGGGGCCTCGGCTTATATTCGGGCCGGCTTATACTCGAGCATATACGGTATGGTAAATATAAAGGAACAATTTGTACTTCTCCTTCCTACTGGATCCAGTTCTGACTTTGGCTCAAAAATTGCAGTGACAGTTTTCCCCAAAAAATGCCAGAAGAATGGTTTAACCCCTTAAGGACCCGGGCTTTTTCCGTTTTTTCATTTTCAATTTTTCCTCCTTAACTTTAAAAAATCATAACTCTTAAAAATTTTCACCTAAAATTATATATAATAGCATAATTTTTGTGTCACTAATTCTACTTTGTAATGACATTAGTCATTTTACCCAAAAATCTACGGTGTAACGGGAAAAAAAATCAATGTGCGACAAAATTGATGAAAAAACACTATTTTGTAAGTTTTGGGGGCTTATCTTTATTCTGTAGGTCCATACAGTTAAAATGATACCCTACTTGTATAGGTTTGAATTTGTATCACTTCCGAAAAAAATCATGAATACATGCAGGAAAATGTATACGTTTAAAATGGTCATCTTTTGACCCCTATAACTTTTTTATTTTTCTGTGTTCAGGGCGCTTTGAGGACTCATTTTTTGCGCCGTCATCTGAAGTTTTTAGCGTTACCATTTTTGTTCTGATCAGACTTTTTGATCACTTTTTAGTGGTATAAAAACTGATCAAAAATGCGCTATTTTGGACTTTGGAATTTTTTTGCGCGTACGCCATTGAACGAGCGGTTTAAAAAGCGGTATATTTTTATAATTCGGACATTTCCGCACGTGGCGATACCACATATGTTTATTTTTATTATTATTTACATAATGTTTTTTTTTATTTTTGGAAATGCCGGGTGATTCAAACTTTTATTAGGGGAAGGGATAATTGAAAGGGTTAATGATTTTTTTTACACTTTACTTATGCAATATTATAGCTCCTATAAGGGGCTATAACATTGCATGTACTGATCTTTTACACTGATTGATCCATCTCCATAGGAATGGATCAATCAGTGTTTTCGGCGATTGAATGCTCAAGCCTGGATCTCAGGCTTGAAGCATTTATTCGGCGATCGGACAGCACAGGAGAAGGTAAGAAGACCTCCTCCTGTGCTACAGCTGTTCGGGATGCCGTGATTATACCGCGGCTATCCCGAACAGCTCCCTGAGCTAGTCGGCACATTTTACTTTAGTTTTTAGCCGCGCGGCTCAGCTTTGAGCGCGCGGCTAAAGGGTTAATAGCGCGCGGCACAGCGATCAGTGCCGCACGCTATTAGAGGCGTGTCCCGGCTTCACTATGACGCCGGGCCCGCCGCGATATAATGCGGGGTCCCGTGTGACCCCGCGTTATATCGCAGGACCGGGACTCATGACGCACGCATACGTCATGGGTCCTTAAGAGGTTAAGGCTAGGATTCCACTTGTTTTTTTTTCTGGCAGTTTTTGGAAAACTGCCACTGCAGTTTTTGAGCCAAAGCCAGAAATGTATTCAAAAGGAATAGGACATATAAAGGAAGGACTTACACTTCTCCTCCCTTATGGATCCACTTCTGACTTTGGCTCAAAAACTTCAGTGGCAGTTTTCCAAAAACTGACAGAAAAAAAAAACAAGTGGCATCCTAGCCTAACTGTTTTACCTTTAACTTTAATAAACCACATTATGTTGTCTCTACTAATAAAACCACAATGGAGCACAATGCTATGAGACTGTTTAAAGCATCGGAAAAAGAGAATTGAATAGAACATTTCATTGTGATCTCAAAACTCCATTTATACAGTGATCTTGAAACAGCATTTTCCTTGCTTTGAAAGCTCTTTCATACTAAAGCTATGCCAATTCGCCTGTTTCTATATTCTATTCATTTAGTTCTTTTAATGTGTTTTTACCTTGGGTGTCAATACAATTCTAAAAGTTTCATGTTGTATAATAACATTTTTTGAAAATAATTAAATCTACGATATGTCCACCTATTCTGCAGATCTTTTTAAGGGAAACAAACAGCTGTTTAACCACACTAAACCCAATATATTGGGTTATAGTGTGGGTAAACAGCATTTAAATGTGGGAGCACTTACTTGTATTAAAGGGGTACTCCGGTGGAAAACAATTTATTTTAAATGGTTACTTCGGTGGAAACTTTTTTCTTTTTTAATCAACTGGTGCCAGAAAGCTAAACAGATTTGTAAATTACTTCTATTAAAAATTCTTAATCGTTAAATACTTATTAGTAGCTGTATACTACAGAGGAAATTCTTTTCTTTTTGGATTTCTTTTCTGTCACAACAACAGTGCTCTCTGCTGACACCTCTGTCCATTTTAGGAACTGTCCAGAGCAGCATATGTTTGCTATGGGGATTTTCTCCTGCTCTGGACAGTTCCTGACATGGACAGAATTGTCAGCAGAGAACACTGTAATCGTGACAGAACAGAAATCCCAAAATAATTTCCTCTATAGTATACAGCTGCTAATAAGTAGTGGAAGGATTAAGATCTTTTAATAGAAGTAATTTACAAATCTGTATAACTTTTTGGCATCAGTTGATTTAACCCCTTAAGGACCCGGGC
This sequence comes from Hyla sarda, assembly GCF_029499605.1. NCBI lineage: Eukaryota > Metazoa > Chordata > Amphibia > Anura > Hylidae > Hyla > Hyla sarda. The sequence goes on from NC_079191.1 coordinate 331,718,011, forward strand.
TTTTTCCGTTATTTCATTTTCAATTTTTCCTCCTTAACTTTAAAAAATCATAACTCTTTAAAATTTTCCCCTAAAATTCTATATGATGGCTTATTTTTTGCGTCACTAATTCTACTTTGTAATGACATTAGTCATTTTACCCAAAAATCTACGGTGAAACGGGGAACAAAATCAATGTGCGACAAAATTGATGAAAAAACACTATTTTGTAAGTTTTGGGGGCTTCCGTTTTACGCAGTACATTTTTTGGCAAAAATGACACCTTATCTTTATTCTGTAGGTCCATACGGTTAAAATGATACCCTACTTATATAGGTTTGATTTTGTATCACTTCAGAAAAAAATCATGAATACATGCAGGAAAATGTATACGTTTAAAATGGTCATCTTCTGACCCCTATAACTTTTTTATTTTTCTGTGTTCAGGGTTATGAGGGCTCATTTTTTGCGCCGTGATCTGAAGATTTTAGCGGTACCATTTTTGTTCTGATCTGACTTTTTGATCACTTTTTTGTGGTGTAAAAAGTGATCAAAAATGCGCTATTTTGGACTTTGGATTTTTTTGCGCGTACGCCATTGAACTTGCAGTTTAAAAATTATATATTTTTATAATTCGGACATTTCCGCACGTGGCGATACCACATGTTTATTTTTATTTTTATTTACACTGTGTTTTTTTTTATTCTTGGAAATCCCGGGTGATTCAAACTTTTATTAGGGGAAGGTATAATGATTTTTTTACACTTTTCTTATGCAATATTATAGCTCCCATAAGGGGCTATAACATTGCATGTACTGATCTTTTACACTGATTGATCCATCTCCATAGGAATGGATCAATCAGTGTTTTCGGCGATTGAATGCTCAAGCCTGGATCTCAGGCTTGAAGCATTCATTCGGCGATCGGACAGCGCAGAAGAAGGTAAGAAGACCTCCTCCTGTGCTACAGCTGTTCGGGATGCCGCAATTACACCGCGGCGATCCCGAACAGCTCCCTGAGCTAGTTGGGCACTTTTACTTTCGTTTTTAGCCGCGCGGCTCAGCTTTGAGCGCATGGCTAAAGGGTTAATAGCGATCAGTGCCACGCATCACTATGATGCCGGGCCCACCGCGATATGATGCGGGGTCACCGTGTGACCCCGTGTTATATCGCAGGACCGGGACCCAGGACGTACCCATACGTCCTGGGTCCTTAAGAGGTTAAAAAAAAAAAAAGGGGGGGGTTAAAGGGGTTAAATCAACTGGTGCCAGAAAGTTATACAGATTTGTAAATTACTTCTATTAAAAAATCTTAATCCTTCCAGTACTTATCAGCTGTGGTATACTACAGAGAAAGTTCTTTTCTTTTTGAATTTATTTTCTGTCTGTCCATGGTGCTCTCTGCTGACACCTCTGTCCATGTCAGGAACTGTCCAGAGTAGAAGCAAATCCCATAGAAAACCTATTCTGCTCTGGACAGTTCCTGACATGGACAGAGGTGTCAGCAGAGAGCACTGTGGACAGACAAAAAATAAATGAAAATAAAAGAACTTTCTCTGTAGTATACCGCAGCTGATAAGTACTGGAATGATTAAGATTTTTTAATAGAAGTAATTTACAAATCTGTGTAACTTTCTGGCACCAGTTGATTTTAAAATTTTTTTTTCCACCAGAGTACCCCTTTAATAAAGTGTTAGGTCCAGTGTTAGGTGTCATTAAAGGGGTACTCCACTGGAAAACTTTTTTTTAATCAAATGGTGCCAGAAAGTTAAACAGATTTGTAAATTACTTCTATTAAATATATTAATCCTTCCAGTACTTAGCAACTGCTGTAAACTATAGAGGAAGTTCTTTCCTTTTTGAATTTCCTTTCTGCCTGACCACAGTGCTTTCTGCTGACACCTCTGTCCATTAAGGAACTGTCCAGAGAAAACCTATCCTGCTCTGGACAGTTACTAAAATGGACTGAGGTGTCAGCAGAGAGCACTGTGGTCAGGCAGAAAGGAAATTAAAAAATACATTTACAAATCTGTTTAACTTTCTGGCACCAGTTGATTAAAAGAAATGTTTTCCAGTGGAGTACCCCTTTAGGACATGGCCCATTTTGGCCTTAAAGGGGTACTCTGCCCATAGACATCTTATCCCCTATCCAAAGGATAGGGGATAAGATGTCTGATCGTGGGGGTCTTATCGTTGGCGACCCCCACGATCTCGGCTGTGGCACCCCAGACATTCGGTGCATGGGGAAAACTGACTAGCGATGCGGGGTAGAGGCTTGTGACGTCACAGTCATGCCCTGCTTGTGACGTCACGGCCATGCCCCCTCAATGCAAGTCAATGGGAGGGGGCGTGACGGCCATCATGCCCCCTTCCATAGACTTGCATTGAGGGCGCGTGACCGTGACGATCGGGGAGTGACTGTGATGTCATGAGCCTCTGGCACTGCACCCGACGCTCTAAACGAACGCCAGATGCAGCAGGGAGATCGCAGGGGTCCCCAGCAGCAGTACCCCCATGATCAGACATCTTATTCCCTATTTTTTGTTGGATAGGGGATAAGATGTCTAGGGACAGAGTACCCCTTTAACCCCTTAACGACAACGGATGTAAATGTACGTCATGGTGACGTGGTACTTAGCGCACCATGGCGTACATTTACGCGCCGCCATGATCGCGAGCACCGGAGCGGTGTTTGCAACATGCGCAGCAGGTTCCGGCTGCTATCAACAGCCAGGGACCCGCCGATAATGGCGGACATCCGCGATCGTGTGGATGTCCGCCATTAACCCCTCAGATGCCGTGATCAATACGGATCACGGCATCTGGGGCAGTACCTTACTTTGAATGGATGATCGGATCGCCTGCAGGGCTGCCGCGGGGATCCGATCATCCAGCATGGCAGCCGGAGGTCCCCTCACCTTGGTCCGGCTGTCTCCCGGGATCTTCTGCTCTGGTCTGAGATCGAGCAGACCAGAGCAGAAGATCACCGATAATACTGATCAGTGCTATGTCCTATACATAGCACAGAACAGTATTAGCAATCAAATGATTGCTATGAATAGCCCCCTATGGGGACATGAAAAGTGTAAAAAAAAACGTGAATAAAAAAATATAAAAAAATTCCCTCCCCCAATAAAAAAGTAAAATGTCCCTTTTTCCCATTTTACCCCCCAAAAAGCGTTAAAAAAATGAATTAATACACATATTTGGTATCGCCGTGTGCGTAAAAGTCAGAACTATTAAAATATATTGTTAATTATCCCATACTGTGAAGGCCTTAATGTAAAAAAAAAATTTTAATTGCTGTTTTTTGTCACATTTTATTCCAAAAAAACTTATAAAAAATGTATAAAAAGTAAAACTTAAGCAAAAGTGGTACTGATAAAAACTACAGATCATGGTGCAAAAAATGAGCCCTCATACCACCCCATATACGGAAAAATTTGAAAGTTATAGGTGGTCTAAATAGGCCAATTTCAAACATACAAATTTTGTTAAAATGGTTTGAGATTTTTTTTAAGCGGTACAATTATAGAAAAGAATATAACATGGGTATCATTTTAGTCGTATTGACCCACAGAATAAAGAAAACATGTCATTTTTACCGGAAAGTGTACAGCGTGAAAACAAAATCTTCCAATATGCTAAATTGCGGATTACTTTTCAATTTTCCCACATAAATAATATTTGTTTGGCTGCGCCGTACATTTTATGGTAAAATAAGTGATGTAATTACAAAGTACAATTGGTGACGCAAAAAACAAGCCCTTATATGGGTCTGTGGATGGAAATATAAGAGAGTTATGATTTTTAGAAGGCGAGGAGGAAAAAACGAAAATGCAAAAATAAAATTGGTCTGGTCCTTAAGGCCAAAATGGGCCTGGTCCTTAACCACTTAAGGACAATGGACGTACTCCTACGATCCTGTTTCCGAGTCCTTAAGGACCGAGAAGGTAGTAGTACGTCCTGTCCATTCCCGGCCGCCCGCAGCCAGCTGGAGCGGAGCCGGAAGCCTGCTGATATCGATCAGCAGGCATCGCGGCATATCGCCCAGGGGGGTCATGATGAACAATTCAGCCCAGCAATCTGAGGCGGATTCCGGGTCAATCGGGTCTCCAGTGACCCGCTGACCCGGAAATACTGGCTGATCAGCCAAACAGCCATAGCCAGCAGGGGTGAGGTGGCACTGGTGCCACCTCACGATCGCCCTGATTCGTCGTCCGGTTTACCGGCCGACCAATCAGGGCACCTGCTGCGGGTGTCACTCCCGCAACCCGCTCCGCTCCGCCCCTCTTCCGGAGGACGTGATCGGGTGCGGGAAGAGGACCCCGGCAGCTGGGGACCCCGATCCCCGGCGTCCCTGTTGGGATCGGGGCCCCAGGAGCGGCGGCGAGGGACTGACCTGCAGCGGCGGCGTGGATCAGCAGTTGGACGTGAGTGACAGCCTCTTGCTGTTGCTTAGCAACAGCTCCCAGCATGCAAAAAGAGCATGCTGGGAGCTGTAGTTATGCAACAGCAGGAGGCAGACCACCACAACTCCCAGCATTCCCTTATGGGCATGCTTGGACTTATAGTTTTGCAACAGCTGGAGGCACATTTTTTCTATGGAAATGTGTACCTTCAGCTGTTGTATAACTACAACTCCCAGCTTGCACAATCAGCTAAAGTGCATGCTGGGAGTTGTAGTGGTGCATCTGCTGGTTGCATAACTACAACTCCCAGCATGCCCGTTGGCGACTGCTGAGAGTTGTAGTTTTGCAACAGCTGAAGGTACACTGGTTGTGAAACACTGAGTTAAGTAGCAAACCTGTTTGTCTCCAGCTGTTGCATAACTACAATCCCCAGCCAAAGTAGTATGCCTCCAGCTGTTGCATAACTACAAGTCCCAGCATGCCCTTCCACTGTCTGTACATGCTGGGGGTTGTAGCTTTTGCAACAGCTGAAGGTACACTGGTTGCAAAACACTGAGTTTGTTACCAAACTCGGTGTTTCACAACCAGTGTGCCTCCAGCTGTTGCAAAATTACAACTCACATCATGCACTGATATACCGTACATGCTGGGAGTTGTAGTTTTGCAACAGCTGGATGTTTCTCCCCCCCAATGTGAATGTACAGGGTACACTCACATGGGCAGAGGTTTACAGTAAGTATCCGGCTGCAAGTTTGAGCTGCGGCAAATTTTCTGCTGCAGCTCAAACTGCCAGCGAGAAACTACTGTGAACCCCCGCCCGTGCGACTGTAGCCTAAAAACACTACACTACACTAACATACAATAAAATAAAAAGTAAAAAACACTACATATAGACATACCCCTACACAGTCCCGCTCCCCTCCCCAATAAAAATTACAAATGTCTGGTACGCCACTGTTTCCAAAACGGAGCCTCCAGCTGTTGCAAAACAACTACTCCCAGTATGGCCAGATAGCCACTGACTATCCAGGTATGCTGGGAGTTTTACAACAGCTGGAGGCACCCTGTTTGGGAATCACTGGCATAGAATACCCCTATGTCCACCCCTATGCAAGTCCCTAATTTAGGCCTCAAATCGCATGGCTCTCTTTCGCTTTGGAGCCCTGTCGTATTTCAAGGCAACAGTTTAGGGTCACATATGGGGTATCGCCGTACTCGGGAGAAATTGTGTTACAAATTTTGGGGGGTATTTTCTGCTATTACCCTTTTAAAAAAGGAAAATTTTTGGGAAACCAAGCATTTTAGGTAAAAAAAAAATGTTTTTTTTACATATGCAAAAGTCGTGAAACACCTGTGGGGTACACATTAAGGTTCACATTACCCCTTGTTACGTTCCCCGTGGGGTCTAGTTTCCAAAATGGTATGCCATGTGTTTTTTTTGCTGTTCTGGCACCATAGGGGCTTCCTAAAGGTGACATGCCCCCCAAAAACCATTTGTCGCTCCTTCCCTTCTGAGCCCTCTACTGCACCCGCCGAACAATTAACATAGACATATGAGGTATGTGCTTACTCGAGAGAAATTGGGTTTCAAAAACAAGTAGAAATTTTCTCCTTTTTACCCCTTGTAAAAATTCTAAAATTGGGTCTACAAGAACATGCAAGTGTAAAAAATGAAGATTTTTAATTTTCTCCTTCACTTTGCTGCTATTCCTGTGAAACACCTAAAGGGTTAAAACACTTACTGAATGTCATTTTGAATACTTTGGTGGTGAAGTTTTTATAATGGGGTCATTTGTGGGGTATTTCTAAGATGAAGACTAGAGATGAGCGAACTTACAGTAAATTCGATTCGTTACGAACTTCTCGGCTCGGCAGTTGCTGACTTTTCCTGCATAAATGAGTTCAGCTTTCAGGTGCTCCGGTGGGCTGGAAAAGGTGGATACAGTCCTAGGAAAGAGTCTCCTAGGACTGTAGCCACCTTTTCCAGCCCACGGGAGCACCTGAAAGCTGAACTAATTTATGCAGGATAAGTCATCAACTGCCGAGCCGAGAAGTTTGTGACAAATCGAATTTACTGTGAGTTCCCTCATCTCTAATGAAGACCCTTCAAATCCACTTCAAAACTGAACTGGTCACTGAAAAATAGTGAGTTTGAAAATTTTGTGAAAAATGTAAAAATTGCTGCTGAACTTTGAAGCCCTCTGGTGTCTTCCAAAAGTAAAAACTCATAAATTTTATGATGAAAATATAAAGTAGACATATTGTATATGTGAACCAACAAAATTTTTTTTTGAATATCCATTTTCCTTACAAGCAGAGAGCTTCAAAATTAGAAAAATGCTAAATTTTCATTTTTTTCATCAGATTTGGGGATTTTTCACCAAGAAAGGATGCAAGGTACCATTAAATTTACCACTATGTTAAAGTAGAATATGTCACGAAAAAACTATCTCGGAATCAGAATGATAAGTAAAAGCATTCCAGAGTTATTAATGTTTAAAGTGACAGTGGTCAGATGTGCAAAAAATGCTCTGGTCCTTAAGGTGTAAAATGGCATGGTCCTTAAGGGGTTAAAAGGGGTGCCAGAAAGTTAAACAGATTTGTAAATTACTTGTATTAAAAAATCTTAATCCTTCCTGTACTTATTAGCTGCTGAATACTAGAGTGGAAATTCTTTTCCGTTTGAAACACAGAGCTGTCTGCTGCCATCATGAGCACAGTGCTCTCTCCTGACATCTCTGTCCATTTTTAGGAACTGCCCAGGGTAAAAGGAAATCCCCATAACAAACATATGCTGTTCTGGACAGTTCATAAACTGGACAGAGATATCAGCAGAGAGCACTGTGCTCGTGATGTCAGCAGACAGTTCTGTGTTTCAAAAAGAAAAGAATTTCCGCTGTAGTATTCAGCAGCTAATAAGTACAGGAAGGATTAAGATTTTTTTAATAGAAGTAATTTGCAAATCTGTTTAACTTTCTGGCACCAGTTGATTAAAAAAAACAAGTTTTTCACCGGAGTACCCCTTTAAGGGGTTAAGCACACAGACAATTTCATTTTTGCATTATAGATTTTTCCTCCTTGCCATAACTTTTTTTATTTTTCCATCTTTAGACCCATATGAAGGCTTGTTTTTTGTGCGACCAATTGTACTTAAAATTAAATGGGAAAATTTAAAAGAAAACATAAATTTTGCCACTTTTCATAGCGTTTCATTTTTACATTGTTCATTTTATGGTAAAACGGACATGTTCTCTTCATTCTGTGGTTTAATGTGATTAAAACAATACCCATGTTTACATGCTTTTCTATGATTGTACTGCTTCTAAAAAACACTACATAAGTATGTTCAAAATTGCCCTGACCACCTATAACTTTCACATTTTTCTGTACATAGGGCTGTATGAGGGCTCAATGTTTGTGCCATCAGCTGAAGTTTTTACTGGTACAAAAGTACCACTTTTTATTTCATTGTTCTGGGATGTGATGTGAAGCAGCAATTCTGGACTTTTTTTTTACATTTATGCCATTCACCGTACGAGACCATAAACATTTTATTTTAATAGTTCGGACATTTACGCATGTGGTGATACCAAATATGTTGATCTTTTTTTTTTTTTTTTACATTTTGTTTTGTAAAATAAGAAAAGAGGGGAATTTTATTTTTATTGGGGAGTGGTTTTTATCTTTGCAAGGACACTCAGGAACATTTTTAAAGAGATAACTGTGGACCACCCTGGCATTTTAAGTGGAGTCAGCTAGTGACTAAGGTCGGGTCATTCAGTCCTGCAAAGAAACTGCTATTACCGGTTGTGGAGACAACACTTTTTCTTCTGCGGTCTCATTCTCTGAAGAATGTTGAGTTTCAGCGATGCTTCCAGGTCTTGAAGATGTTTTATTTTTCTGGCTTCCACCTGAACTGATTCTTCCTTTCTTTGTTCCACTTACCAATGCCTGGCTTTTGCTTGCTATTAAATAGTAAATCAGGCATAGAAATATGTGTTACATAATGATAAAATAAGTAATAGATCTGAAAGTAATTATACAAAAAAATCTATTCCTTATAATTATTAAGGTTGTATTCTAAAAAGATCAGTTCTTTTTAGCTGTTAAAATATATCCCATGTTTTTTAATTATAATTCCCACACTATTCTGATTATTCCACAGCAGCAATAACATTAATGTATGTAATGCAATCATACATCATTAAACTGGCATTGTGATATAAATGTTACTAATTTACATAATTTTGATTGCAATTGGTATTTTGGCATTTCAATGGTTATTTGTCTGACACAGCACTAAGATGCTAATGGTGTCAGTTGCATGATATTAACTAACCATTGTCTATCATTAACATAGAAGTGCTAAAATGAACCTGTCATTAGCAAAAACTTTTTATATAATGTAGAAAATAACATATGTATATTTGTAATATACATTGGTTAAAAAATAAGTATATTTCTGTCCCTGCAGCTATTGCCTGTGTGTCTCTGTGAGGAGACCAAATACAGGAAGTGTAGGTGGACAAGCAGGGCTCTGTACACCGAGGACAAGCAGGGCTCTGTATACTGAGGATAAGCAGGGCTCTGTACACTGAGGACAAGCAGGGCTCTGTACAGTGAGGACAAGAAAGGGTCTGTGCACTGAGGACAAGCAGGGCTCTGTACACTAATAACAAGCAGAGTTCTGTGCATTGAGGACAAGCAGGGATCTGTACACTGAGGACAAGCAGGGCTCTGTGCACTGAGGACAAGCAGGGCTCTGTGCACTGAGGACAAGCAGGGCTCTGTACACTGAGGACAAGCAGGGCTCTGTACACTGAGGACAAGCAGGGCTCTGTACACTGAGGACAAGCAGGGCTCTGTACACTGAGGACAAGCAGGGTTCTGTACACTGAGGACAAGCAGGGTTCTGAACACTGAGGACAAGCAGGGCTCTGTGCAGTGAGGACAAGCAGAGCTCTGTACACTGAGGACAAGCAGGGCTCTGTACACTGAGGACAAGCAGGGCTCTGTGCACTGAGGACAAGCAGGGCTCTGCACACTAAGGACAAGCAGGGTTCTGTACACTGAAGCCAAGCAGGGCTCTGTACACTGAGGACAAGCAGGGCTATGTTGACTGATGACAAGCAGGGCTCTATGCACTGTACACTGAGGACAAGCAGGGCTCTGTACACTGAGGACAAGCAGGGCTCTGTGCAGTGAGGACAAGCAGAGCTCTGTACACTGAGGACAAGCAGGGCTCTGTACACTGAGGACAAGCAGGGCTCTGTACACTGAAGCCAAGCAGGGCTCTGTACACTGAGGACAAGCAGGGCTATGTTGACTGATGACAAGCAGGGCTCTATGCACTGTACACTGAGGACAAGCAGGGCTCTTTGCACTGAGGACAAGCAGGGCTCTGCACACTAAGGACAAGCAGGGTTCTGTACACTGAAGACAAGCAGGGCTCTGTACACTGAGGACAAGCAGGGCTATGTTAACTGATGACAAGCAGGGCTCTATGCACTGAGGACAAGCAGGGCTTTGTGCTGTGGCTCTGTGACTCACACATGAGGATGATTGACAAGCCAGGAGCCAGCACAGAGCCCTGCTTGTCCTGCCCTCACTTCCTGTATTTGGTGTTCTCACAGAGACACACATGTAGTAGCTGCAGGGACAGACTTTTTTTAACCAAAAATATACATATTTTTTTAACCAATGTAAATTACAATTATACATATAATGGTAAAGTTTTTGTTGATGACAGGTATATTTTAAGTAAAATAATATATAAAAAATCAATGAAGTTCCAATGAAAGCAGTATGGGAAAATGTACCCGTTAATTAAAAGTATAAAATACGATTTTGGATAAAGGAAAAGTTGAAAATGCAGTACAGTCTGCAGGCAGCTTGATACAGAGCAGGAGGGGCCATGACGGCAGTCACAAGTGAGCTCCCTGCTGCGGCTGGGTAGCACTGTGTGTCCGCTTGTAGCGTTGGATTTCCTACTGTGGACACAGTGCCTGCTCGTAGCAGAAGAGAAGTGGGAAATCTGTGCTACGAGTGGACACACAGAGCTACCCAGCCGCAGCAGCGGATGCACTCTGTGTGACCCTACCCTTATGCTATATTCACATTGTAAATTAAGAGACTCATAAATATTATATTGCAAGAAAACTACAGTTGGAAATCTTATGTATAGTCATGAATATGTGAAATATTTACATAACATATAGAATATTCAATACACTGCGGTGCAAAAATATAATACAGTAAGATGGAGCCCAAAATACTTACAATAAGAGCTTAAAGGCCTTTCATTTGAAATGAAGCAAAATGCAGGTATAAGTGCTTGGCCTTTGCCAGTAGCACTTACAACTTCTTCATCATTATCAAGGATCTGTATCTTGATGAATGCATCTGACTTATAGGTTTGCACCTGAATGGTTGCAATGTGGTCTTTTGCCGCTTTTATGGCGTACCTTTGTCACAAATGCATAACAAAGAAATCATTATGGCACAATGCAGCACAAACAGAACGACTCCTGGCAGATTCTAACACGAGATTTATGTTACTATAAAGAAAAGGATGAATAAGTCATTCGTTCATTTTCTGTCTGTAGATAAAATAGAGCTGTTGCCTGATAGTCTGTCTGAGGCTGGAAGCTTTTTTGAATGAATGTTTAAATATTTCCTCCTGAATGCCACAGTATATACAGTCTCTGCTACCAGCAATACACAAGGAAAAAAAACTAAGATTTATAACTTTTCACTTTTGCTTAAATCCTGTACTACATGTTTGCATTCATAGATACATCGGCAACAATTGGCAGAGCGATCTGTGTCTTGCTCTGTGACCTGGACTGGGCTTTTTTTGATAAAGTCTCCATTGTGCAGAGCTAGAGGAATAGATGATTAACCTACCTTAACTCTGCAAATACACCAAGGATGTAGGAAGGTAAGTAATCCTTCTTTTTTAAAGCTTTTTACCTGCACTATTGCCCAAAATATTGGGTTAATGCGGGTAAACAGCCTGTCAGTTTCTCTTTAAGGCTATGTTCACATGGTGGAATTTCTGCTATTCCGCTCAAATTCCACACAGAAAAGCAGAATGCGGAAGTTGGATGAATTTCAAATGGAATTTCTGTGTGCTAAAAACACAGAATTCTGCTAAAATACAAAACCCCATCGACGTCAATGGGATTCCCCCAGGGAACTCAGCAAAATTAAAGACAAGTCTTATATTTTTGTGGAAGGAGGAATTTCCACTGTGTAAATGGGACAGTGGAATGCCAATGAACATAAGGCCTCATTTACTAAAGCTTTTTTGAGTTGATTTTGTAGGCGTTTTTGTGTCACATGTGTCGTTGCCATAATTTCCAACTAAAAAAATCCAAAAAACCCTACTAACTTTATACTTTACTCAGAAAACCTGAAAACGGGGCATGGCCATAAGGGAAAGGGGCTTCTCTCCAAAAAAAGCAAAAAATTAAAAAAAAAAACTACATTTTCTAAAACAAAACTTACAAATTTACTAATGTTTCCTCATAAAATGTGGTAGATTTGAGCTCTGAAAAATCCAACAGCTCACAGCATGTGTAAAAAAGCAAAACATTAAATAACATGGAAAAATACCTGTTGGAAAAAAAACCCACAAAGAAAACTACACTCCACTCTTAGTAAATGAGGGCCAATGTGCAGTAAATTTCGGCGGAATTTCCAGCTGAATCATGCCGCGGAATTTCGCATGGAAATTCTGTCATGTGAACATAGCTTCAAGAGGTATTTCAGTTTTAGCAAATAAATGTTATTTTTGCATCAGGAAAAGTTTAAAAAAAAAAATCAAAATACTTGTATCAATTCGTCATAGTAAGATCTCTGCTTGCTTTATTGTTTACTCCTATTAACTAAAAATGTGCCCTGTTCATATGGCGGTCATATATGACCGTTGCAAATACCATTTTCCAGCCTTAATTTTTAAAATAGTATTGTACTCAAAAATTTGGGAAAATGCATGCATGTGCACTTACCTAAATATTATTTCTTTCTTGTTAGGTATATAATAGTCTCTGATTTCTTTAATAGAGAAGGCACTATTTACAGTATCACGTGAAAGTGACAGTAAAGGATTACAGGCTCGAATAAGTCTTAGTCTCCATTTTCCAGATGCCACAGAAAATTCTCCAGCATGTGCTTCAGCTATAAATGTATACCCCTTCTAAAATTTGACATGGATTAAAGATGATTACATAAAATATATATATTAGAAGATTACATATGTATTACTCATACTAGAATATAAAACTAATTACTCTTCACAACAGAATGTTTTTGGGTTCCCAGCAATGCTGTGGCCTAATATTTCAATGACTTTTGCTCCACTGCTATGAACACTATTGGAGAGATTTATCAAATCAGAGCAGCCAATCAGGTCACCGCTTTAATAATTCCCACAACCTCCGATAAATGAGCTGAAATGGGCAACATCTATCCTCTTCTTTCAAACTTGTGGAACCCCATGCGATCTCCTGTACATGGGCCCCGGCTCTCCCCAGGAACGGAGCGTGAGGCACGATGGGATGGCCGATAGGCTTCCTCCATTTATCTCTATGGAAGAGCTGAAAGGCTCTTCTATAGAGAGTTATGGAGGGGAGGTGTTCTCGGCCGTCGCTTCGTGTATGGGTTGACAAATCCCGTTCCCGGGGCTCTGTACAGGAGATTGTAAGAGGCTTAAGCGGTCAGACCCCCCTGCGATCTAAAACGTATCCCCTATTATGCGGATAGGGGATAAAAAATGTTATATGGATGATATATCTCCTTTAATTCTTTTTTGAGCTATAAAACAGCTAAAAAATTTTTACTAAAAGCAAAAAAAATATTGGAAAACAATTGTGGAGGGAAATTATTGTTGTTGTAGATAAATGATTTTTGCCCACCTTTGTTTTATGTGGTGCTAACGTGTAGTTGTGTAGAATTTATTAAATGGGCACAGGGCATTTGATATATTTTGTGCAGGTACACATTTCCTGAAATATCACTTCAGTACACTATTTTCTATGGTTTACTCGTTACACAAAAAATTGTGACTTTTATCCTGCTGCATAACAATTTGCTATCTTTCTACACACACTAAAAAGCTAAGCCATGTCTGGGCTGGTGTATATTTGTGGCTTTTTTTGCGCAAACATTTGTGCTAATTTTTAAAAAGTTGAGTTTATAAATCCCTGACCACTGCACAAAGCTAACCATGCCACACTACATTCAGGTTGTTCTTTAAAATGAGACTAAATGCACTGCGAAAAGGTTTACAACTATGTGACCTATTATGCAAAAACATGCAACTTTTTTACCATAAAAAACTTCAGTGTGAAATCGATAATAAATTCACCCATATTTTTTTTTTTTTTTTTTTGGGGGGGGGGGGGGGGGTGTTTAATATTGGATTAGTGGTTTTTTTTGTAACTATGTTTGTAATATTTGTAATTGCTAAAAAAAAAAAAAAAAAATCCCCATGTGCGTAAAAACAGCTGAAGATAAAGCCCAAAAAAGTGTGTAAACACTGCCAGAGCCTGCAAGACAAAGATAGCAAATTTCAAATTGAAATAATAGAAAAATGTTCCTCTGGTGTATTTTATAGCTCTAAAATTCAAAAAGTACAAAGCCCACTTTTTAACAAACACACTAGAACAAAAAGGCAGAAATAGGGCTCCAAAAATTTCCCCAAAAACTGAAGGGGAACATGGCGTCATTGTAAAAAACACACTTTTTTGGTACAATGAAATATAATAAAATATATATCTTAACACTGTACAATGTACAGACCTGGATCTACAGGTATAATTTTAAACAGTATGCTTAATATATCATATAATTTCCCTGTGTTGCAGAATTCAATCCTCATATTTAAAAGCACAGTTGGGTTACTTGTCACTCACCATGTTTTTGGTGTACAGGAATGGTGCAACTTTATTACACACTCGAGGTATTTCCTCCAATGTATCATTATTAATGACGTGAAGTAAACAGGCTTGAAGGTTTGTATAAATCTTGGGCACTATAAGCATATCTTCAGGAACATGGAAAACTTCCCTAGAGAAGATGAATGATTTTGTGAAAAATACAAGATTAATATTTTAAAAAAATGACAGAACAGAAATGCACCTGTGTATCACCACTGGCCTGGCCTAATGCACAACAGAAGGATAAAATTAGAACAAATCAACATAACTAGAAAATGATTCATTAGGAAAAATGACAATGGAAATTTTTATATAAAAATATATTTTTTTAAATAAGGTTTATCTTAAGATGGGCACTGTCATAATAAAAAACATTTTGATAAGTCATAGAAGCATGACATTTTTGATCGGTAAGTTTTTCATAACCGTTATGATCTTTAACCTCCTGAGCGGTATTCCCGAGCGTGACTCGGGGTTAATTTTCCCTGCCAGGATCGGTAACCCTGAGTCACGCTCGGGGTAGAATTGCAGAGTTCCCGGCCGAGCTGCACGATATATCGCAAAAGCAATGCGATATAGCGATGCGGCCCCCGGGAAAACATGCGATTATCTGCTCTGGTCGGCTCCCGTTGCGGGGGCCGGCCAGAGCAGGTAAAAAAAAATACTAAAAGTCAGTGTTTCCCTACCAGGGGGCCTCCAGCTGTTGCAAAACTACAACTCTCAGCATGCCCGAACAGCCAAAGGCTGTTCCCCTCCGTGCGGTCCGGGGTGTCCTCTCTTCACTATTAATCTTCTGGGACCTTTCACTTTTCAGCCAATCACAGGCCGCAGTGGTGTAAAGCCTGTGATTGGCTGAAGGGGAAAGGGCTTGTTCTGCAGCAAATACACTGGGTTTGAAATCTGCCGGCAAACCTAGTGTATTTGCTGCAGGACAAGGTGACAAGGGGGGGATAGGAAGAATGTGACAAAGGGGGGGAATGTGACAAGGGGGGAATGTGACAGGGGGGGAATGTGACAAGGGGGGAATGTGACAGGGGGGGAATGTGACAAGGGGGGAATGTGACAAGGGGGGAATGTGACAGGGGGGGAATGTGACAAGGGGGGAATGTGACAAGGGGGGGAATGTGACTGGGGGGGGAATGTGACTGGGGGGGAATGTGACAGGGGGGGATGTGACAGGGGGGGAGGGGAATGTGACATGAAGGGGGGATGTGACAAGGGGGGAATGTGACAGGGGGAGGGGAATGTAACATGAAGGGGGAGAATGTGACAAGGGGGGGAATGTGACAAGGGGGGAAGAATGTGACAAGGAGGGGGGAGAATGTGACAAGGAGGGGGGAGAATGTGACAGGGGGGAATGTGACAAGGAGGGGGGAGAATGTGACAAGGAGGGGGGAGAATGTGACAATGAGGGGGGAGAATGTGACAAGGAGGGGGGAGAATGTGACGGGGGATGTGACAAGGGAGAGGGGAATGTGACGGGGGAGATGTGAAATGGGCGGAGGGAGATGTGAAATTCAGTTAAAAAAAATTGTACCGCTTTTGGTACACATTTCCAGACAGAATCATACCGCCAGGGAGGTTAAAGGGGATGTCCAAACGCGCTCCTTCCGGCTTCCTTCACTTTTCCGGCCTGTTTGCAGGGGATGGAGGTGGTCAAGAAAGCCTAAACCAGTCGAAATAGGGAAGTTACGCAATTTGCATAACCCCCATTGACTTAATTGAGAGTTACGCAAATGGCGTATCCATGCGAGCCAAGATATTTACGCCATTTCTGCAACTCCCATTTAAGTCTGTGGGAGTTACATAAATTGCAATACTTCCCACCTCTGGCAGTGCAAACAGGCGGGATGAGCAAAAGAAAACCAGAAGAAACGAGCTGGGAAAACCCTTTTATTACGTAATGCGCTCCGGCTGCACATGCTTGCCGTGAGTGCATGGTCTTGTTACCTGCTGCTCCCAGCGGGGCTGGGACTCGCATCGCAGGATGCGTCTGCATGCGAGCCCCAGTCCGACACTCACCTGGTGCTTCTCCTGCCCCCGCCTCTGCCCCTCTGCTCCGGCGCGCGTGTCCCGGTCCACCAGGGGTGCGCACACGCCGGAACTTTAAGATTTAAAGGGCCAGTAAGCTCATTAGTGTAATTCACCTGTGGCTCATTGATAAATTCCTCCACCCTCCTCACTTCCTTGCCGGATCTTTGTTGCTTTGAGCCTGAGAGAAAGCATTCCTGTTATTGCCTTGCTGTGTATCTGATCCCTTGCTCCGTGACCTGACCTTGCTCCTTGCCGCCTGCCTACTGACCATTTGCTACGTTTCTGACTATGCTACTGTTCCGCCTGTGCTGACATTCTGCTATCCTGACTACGAGCTGTCTTATCCCTCCTGTGCCTCGCATCTCCTCAGCCACCTGTGTGGTCAAGCCGTGCCAGGGGTAGTGACCTGGGTGTCGCCTGCCGCAGCAAGTCCATCCCACTTTGCGGCGGGCTCTGGTAAAAACCAGTGGGCTCTGGTAAAAACCAGCACCTTAGACTCCACTCCCTGGTACAGTCCGAGTCATCTGCCACACAGGTCCAGCAGATCCACATCCACCCGGGTTCCTGTCTCCTGAAACGTGAGTGTTACACCTTTTAAGGGTCAATTCACACATACAGGATCCTGCGCATATTAGATGCTGCAGGTTCGAAACTTCAGATTTGATGTTTTGTTCAATCATTTGATTTACATTGAAATCTGCATCATCAAAAATGTGCAGGATACTGTATGTGTGAATACCCCCTTAAGAAACAAATCCCAGCAGAAGTATCACTATATATTTCCTCTTTCCAAATAAAAAGGAGTCAGCCTCCACACAACTTTTATATCCAGGGGGCTCAGCAGAGGGGTACTCCGCCCCTAGACATCTTATCCACTATCCAAAGTATAGGAGATAAAATGACTGAACGCCTGGGGACCCCGCGATTTCCCTGCTACACCCAGCATTCGTTTAGAGCGTATCGTTTAGGGTGCATCGACGGAGGCCCGTGACGTCACGCCCCCTTCCATAGACTTGCATTGAGGGGGCGTGGCCGTAACGTCACGAGCGGGGCGTGAATGTGACGTCACGAGCCTCTGCCCCGCATTGCCAGTCATCCGTGCAGTCATCTGGGGTGCCACAGCTAAGATCCTTTGGACAGGGGATAAGATGTCTAGGGGCGGAGTACCCCTTTAAACTCTAAAGGTACAGTGGGGCAAAAAAGTGTTTAGTCAGAAGTGCAAGTTCTCCCACTTAAAAAGATGAGAGAGGCCTGTAATTGTCATCATAGGTATACCTCAACTATGAGAGACATAATGAGAAAAAGAAAAATCCATAAAATCACATTGTCTGATTTTTAAAGAATTTATTTGCAAATGATGGTGGAAAATAAGTATTTGATCAATAACAAAAGTTAATCTCAATACTTTGTTATATACCCTTTCCTCTCAATGACAGAGATCAAACATTTTCTGTAAGTCTTAACAAGGTTTTCAAACACTGTTGCTGGTATTTTGGCCCATTCCTCCATGCAGATCTCCTCTAGAGCAGTGAATTTTTGGCGCTGTCGCTAGGCAACACAGACTTTCAACTCCCTCCAAAGGTTTTCTATGGGTTGAGATCTGGAGACTGGCTAGGCCACTCCAGGACCTTGAAATGCTTCTTACAAAGCCACTCCTTCGTTGCCCGGGCGGTGTGTTTGGGATCATTGTCACGCTTAAAGACCCAGCAACGTTTCATCTTCAATGCCCTTGCTGATGGATGGGGCAGCGGCGGCGGTGGTGGTTGGACTAGGGAGGACCCCAGGACAGGCAGGGGGAGAGAAGCGGGTGGTGGCAGTCTCTGGCCCCGCAAAAGCCGCTGCAGTTCATTGATTTAAAGCGCCCGCTTTAAATCATTGATCTGCAGCGGCTTCTGCAGGGCCGGGTGGGGGGAAATAGCCGATAACTTATACCAGAATATCGGTTTAAGTTATCGGCTATCGGCCTGAAAGGTCACAGATTATCGATATCGGCCATAAAAAATCGATATTGGTCGATCCCTACTACACCCCTCAAGGCACGTAATGAGGCGTCCAGTGAGCCTTAAAAACCCACAGATGTTTGACGACTTTTGGTTAAAGTCGGATGTGTAAATGAAAAAAAAAAAATTTTTTGGGACTAAAGTGCAGTTTTTTCCCCAAATTTACAATTTTTACAAAGGGTAATGGGAGAAAATTCATCATGGAAACATGGAAATACCCCATGTTAGGACGCAAAATGCTCTGCGGGCGAACTACAATGCTCAGAAGAGAAGGAGTCACATTTGGCTTTTGGAAAGCAAATTTTGCTGAAATGGTTTTTGGGGGGCATATTGCATTTAAGAGGCCCCTATGGTGCAAAAAAAAACAAAACAAAACACATGGCATACTATTTTGTAAACTACACCCCTCAAGGAACGGAACAAGGGGTACAGTGAGCCTTAACACCTCACAGGTGGATGTATAAATGAAAATCATTTTTTTTTTACTAAAATGCTGTTTTTTTCCCTCCAAATTTTACATTTTTACAAAGGGTAATAGGAGAAAATGACCCCCAAAATGTGTAACCCCATTTCTTCTGAGTATGGAAATACCCCATATGTGGACGTCAAGTGCTATGCTCTGCTACAATGCTCAGAAGAGGAGGACCGCCATTGAGCTTTTATAGAGATAATTTGTTTGGAATGGAAGTCTGGGGTCATGTGCATTTACAAAGCCCCCATGGGGCCAGAACAGTGGTCCCTCCCTCCATGTGACCTCATTTTGGAAACTATACCCCTCACAGAATTTAATAAGGGGTGCAGGAGTGAGTATTTACACCCCACTGGCGTTTGACAGATCTTTGGAACAGTGGGCTGTGCAAATAAAAAATTACATTTTTCGTTTTCACAGACCACTGTTCCAAAAATCTGTCAGACACCTGTGGGGCGTAAATGCTCACTGTACCCCTTATTACATTACCTGAGGGGTGTAGTTTCCAAAATGGGGTCACATGTGGGGGGGCATTGTTCTGGCACTATGGGGGCTTTGTAAACACACGTGGCCTCCAATTCCAGACAAATTTTCTCTCCAAAAGCCCAATGGCGCTCCTTCTCTTCAGAGCATTGTAGTTCGCCCGCAGAGCACTTTACATCCCCATATGGGGTATGTTTTTACTCAGAAGAAATGGGGTTACAAATTTTGGGTGGCTTTCTTCCTATTTTCCCTTGTGAAAATGAAAAATCTAGGGTAACACCAGCATTTTAGTGAAAAAAAAAAAAATAATTTCATTTTCCCATCCAAATTTTATGAAAATTCTTCAAACACCTGTGGTGTGTTAAGGCTCACTATACATAGTAACATAGTTCATAAGGTTGAAAAAAGACCAAAGTCCATCTAGTTCAAACTATAACCATAATGAGTCCCTACTGAGTTGATCCAGGGGAAGGCAAAAAACCCTCATACTAGAGGTAAAAATTCCTTCCCGACTCCAAATATGGCAGTCAGAATAAATCTCTGGATCAACATGCTGTCCCTAAATATCTAGTATACATAACCATCAATGTTATTATTCTCCAAAAATGCATCCAGACCCCTTTTGAACTCTTTTACAGAGTTCACCATGACCACCTCCTCCGGGAGAGAATTCCATTCTCACTGCTCTTACAGTAAAGAACCACCATCTGTGCTGGTGTATAAACCTTCTTTCCTCCAGACGTAGAGGATGCCCCCTTGTTATAGATACAGTCCCGGGTATAAATAGATCGTGGAAGAGATCTTTGTACTGCCCCCTGATATATTTATACATAGTTATTAGGTCTCCCCTAAGCCTTCTTTTTTCTAAACTAAATAAACCCAATTCTGATAATCTTTTTGGGTACTGTAGTCCTCCCATTCCCCTTAGTACCCTGGTTGCCCGTCTTTGAACCCTCTCCAGCTCCACTATATCTTTCTTATACACTGGTGCCCAGTACTATACACAGTATTATATGTGTGGTCTGACTAGTGATTTGTATAGAATTATTTCCTTGTCGTGGGCATCTATGCCCCTATTGATGCACCCCATGATTTTATTTGACTTGGCAGCAGCTGCCCGACACTGGTCACTACAGCTAAGTTTACTGTTAACTAAGACCCCCAAGTCCTTTTCCCCGTCAGTCGTCCCAAGTGTTCTCCCATTTAATATACAACCCAGTCCCGGATTTTTACTCCCCATGTGCATTACCTTACATTTATCAGTGTTGAACCTCATCTGCCACTTCTCAGCCCAAACCTCCAACCTATCCAGATCCATTTGTAACAGTGCACTGTCCTCTATAGTGTTTACCACTTTACAGAGTTTAGCATCATCTGCAAAGATTGCTACTTTACTATTCAACACCTCTACAAGGTCATTAATAAATATATTAAATAGAATAGGACCCAAGACTGACCCCTGTGGTACCCCACTAGTAACAGTCACACAATCAGAATAAGTACCATTAATAACCATCCTGTTTCCTATCATTGAGCCAGTTACTTACCCACTTGCACACATTCTCCCCCAGCCCCATACTTCTAATTTTAAGCAAAAATATTTTATGTGGCACCGTATCAAATGCTTTAGATATATGACATCCATTGGCCCTGGTCCAGTCTGGAGCTCACCTCCTCATAAAAGCTGATCAGGTTAGTTTGACAAGACCAATTTAGGGTTAGTTTTGCTCTCTTTGGCAATGAGTCTGTCTCTTTTTTTGTGGCTTTTATCTGTATTTTACATATTTTAACTTTTTCTCTATAGCTTTTTAATGCTTCTTTACTGCCATCCTGTTTTAGTAGTTTAAATGCTTTATTTTTGTCATTTATTGCCCCCTCAACATTTTTATTCATCCATGTTGGTTTTCTTTTATTTCATTACATCTTACAGTGAGAATTTAAGATAATCCTAAAAGTCTCCCATTTAGTGTCAGTAGTCATATTTGTGAGGACATGATCCCATTTTATATTGTTAAGGGCTTTTCTGAGTTGATCGAACTTTGCCTTCCTAAAGGTCATTGTTTTTGTGGCCCCTCAAGAGATTCCCTTATTGAAGAACAAGTTATAATGTATTATATTATGATCAATATTTCCTAGGTGTCCTTCTGCTTGCACATCAGTTACTCTATCAGGTCTGTTGGTTAATATTAAGTCTAGTAGGGCGCCCACTCTGGTCAGGCCCTGCACCATTTGGGACAGATAATTGTCTTTAGCTATAGTCAGAAACCTGTTTCCTTTATGAGACTCACAGGTCTCAGTCTCCCAGTTTATATCAGGATAGTTAAAGTCCCCCATTATTATCACCTCATTTGCTTTGCTGCCTTGTTTATTTGCTTCAGTAATTGATCTTCTGCCTCTTCCATTATGTTTGGTGGCTTATAACAAACCCCTACCAGAATTTTCTTTTATTTTTATCTCCATATATTTCTACCCACAATGACTCCACATTATCGTATCCCTCCCATATATCCTCCCGCAGTGCGGCCTTCAGACTCGATTTCTCATAAAAACAAACTCCTCCCCCTTTCCGTTTTGTCCGATCCTTCCTGAATAGACTATATCCCTGTATGTTGACCGCCCAGTTACAGCTATCATCCAACCAAGTCTCTGTTATACCCACTATGTCATAATTTTCTTCAGACATCAACCACTCCAGTTCCTCTGTTTTATTGGACAGACTTCTGGCATTAGTCATCATGCAATACAATGGAGTATGATTTTTCTTCTTATGAAGCCTATCCCTATTTACTATTCTAACCCCTCCCTCCGCTCCACCCCCAGGTATAAGTCCCCCCTTTCTATCTACACTATCTTCCCCCTCTACGTTGTAGGTTCCCTCCCCCCCAGTCCCTAGTTTAAACACTCCTCCACCCTTCTAGCCATCTTCTCCCCAAGCACAGCTGCACCCTCCCCATTGAGGTGCAGCCCGTCCCTACGGTAGAGCCGGTATCCGACAGCGAAGTCGGCCCAGTTCTCCATGAACCCAAACCCCTCCTTCCTACACCAGCTTCTGAGCCACTTGTTTACCTCCCTGATCTCCCGCTGCCTCTCTGGTGTGGCTCGTGGTACAGGTAATATTTCAGAAAATACTACCTTGGAGGTCCTTGCCTTAAGCTTGCAGCCTAAGTCCCTGAAATCATTTTTAAGGACACTCCACTTACCTCTTACATTGTCATTGGTGCCAATGTGTACTATGACTGTTGGGCCCTCTCCAGCCCCACCCAGCAACCTGTCAACCCGATCCGCGATGTGCTGAGCTTGAGCGCCAGGAAGACAACACACTGCCCTGTCTTTGTGACAGATCGCCCTGTCTGTCCCCCTAATACTGTCCCCCTAATAATAGAGTCCCCCACTACCAGTACCTGTCTGGCCTGCCCTGCACTCCTCCCTCCCTCCTTACTGGAGCAGACCCCCCTCCCCTGGCGGTCAGAGGCAGAGTCCTGCTGCAGTACTACTAGCTCTGAAATGGCATCCCCCTCATCTGCCAACCGGGCAAACTTGTTGGGGTGTGCCAGTTCAGGACTATCCTCCCTGACACTTTTCCCTCTACCCTGTTTTTTAACTGTAACCCAGCTAACTGTCTGACTATCCTGCACCCCCGTCCCACTATCCTCCCCCACCTCTACCCCAGAGAGTACTTGCTCAGTAAGCAGGAGACTCGTCTCCAGGTTGTCAATGCGTCTTAATGTTGCCAGTTGCTCCTCTAGATCCAGGATCTGGGCTTCTCAAACTGCTGTTCAAGGATTGCATACATTGTGCAAGATGTGCACTGGACTGCATTTTCCAACATGGAGGCCATACTAGATTTGGGGATTGCAAGTATTAACAGTACAAAAAAAAAAAATAAAAACAATGAAATATTTCAATTAAACTCCCCGAATTTAAAGTCCCTTAAATTTTAAGTCCCTCTCACTTTTATACTTACACTCACTTGTATAAGACATACAATCACTAGCTCAGACAATTGCTAGATATACTTGGTTTTATAGTTACCAAACAGCACCTCTCTCTTCACAGCCTGGAAGTGAATGGTCCTTACATTCCGTGAGGGGTGTAGTTTCCAAAATGGGGTCATATGTGGGTATTTATTTTTTTGGATTTATGTCAGAACCACTGTAAAATCAGCCACCCCTGTGCAAATCACCAATTTAGGCCTCAAATGTACATAGTGCGCTCTCACTTCTGAGCCTTGTTGTGCGCCCGCAGAGTATTTTACGCCTACATATGGGGTATTTCCGTACTCGGGAGAAATTGCATTACAAATTTTGGGGGTCTTTTTTTTCCTTTTACTGCTTGTAAATTTTTTTTTTACACTAACAGACTGGTGTAGCCCCCAACTTTTCCTTTTCATAAGGGGTAAAAGGAGAAAAAGACCCCCAACATTTGTAGTGCAATTTCTCCCGAGTACGGAAATACCCCATATGTGGCCCTAAACTGTTTCCTTGAAATATGAAAGGGCTCCGAAGTGAGAGAGCACCATGCGCATTTAAGGACTAAATTAGGGATTGCATAAGGGTGTAGATAGTGGTATTATACGCCAGCGATTCCCAAATAGGGTGCCTACAGCTGTTGCTAAACTCCCAGCATGGCTGGACAGTCAGTGGCTGTCATGATATGCTGGGAGTTGTTGTGTATATGTAGCGTTTTACCCTTTATTATGTGTTAGTGTAGTGTAGTGTTTTTAGAGTACATTCGCACTGGCGGGTTACGGTGAATTTCCTAGGAGTTTGCGCTGCGGCCCAAACTTGAAGCAGGAAACTCACTATAAACCCGCCCGTGTGAATGTACCCTGTACATTGACATGGGGGGGGGCAAACCTCCAGCTGTTTCAAAACTACAACTCCCAGCATGTACTGACAGACCGTGCATGCTGGGAGTTGCAGTTTTGAAACAGCTGGAGGCACACTGGTTGGAAAACCTTCAGTTAGGATCTGTTACCTAACTCAGTATTTTCCAACCAGTGTGCCTCCAGCTGTTGCAAAACTACAACTCCAAGCATGTACTGATCGCCGAAAGGCATGCTGGGAGATGTAGTTATGCAACAGCTGGAGGTACACAACTACAACTCCCAGCATGCCGAGACAGCTGTTTGCTGTTTGGGCATGCTGGGATTTTAAGTTTTGCAAAATCTGGAGGGCTACAGTTTAGAGACCACTGCATAGTGATCTCCAAACTGTGGCCCTCCAGCTGTTGCATAACTAAAAATCCCAGCATGCCCAAACAGCTGTCTGGGCATGCTGGGAGTTGTAGTTTTGCAACATCTGGAGGGCTGCAGTTTAGAGACCACTGTATAGTGGTCTCAAACTGTAGCCCTCCAGATGTTGCTAGTCAACTCACCGTCTTCCATAGGATCAAGGGAGCCGCATCGCAGTCCTCTTCTGCCGCCGATCGCTGCCCGCTGCCTCCGCCGATGGGTAAGTGGACTTTGGCGCCAATCCTCATCGGTTTCCCCGTTCTGCCCGGCCTATTGTGGGTGGGCAGAACGGGGAAACCGAAAGTTAACCCCCCCCCCCCCGCCCCCGATCTGCTATTTGTCATCGCTTCTAGACGGCCAATAGCAGGGATAGGAGGGGTGGCACCCCTGCCACCTCACTCCTATCCCTTCAGGGGGATCGTGGGTGTCTTGGACAACCCCGATCCCCCTCATTTTCCGGGTCACTGGAGACCCGTATGACCCGAAATAGCCGCAAATCGCAGGTGGAAATTCAACGTCGATTTGTGGTGATCGTCGACATGGGGGGATCTCAGGACCCCCCTGGGCATTTGTTCGGGGTGCCTGCTGATAGATATCAGCAGTCACCCTGGTCCGATCCCCGCCCGGCACGCAGCAGGGACCAAAATTTCCACAGGCATAAAGGTACGCCCTTGGTCCTTAACCCCTTAAGGACTCCGCGTTTTTCCGTTTTCATTTTTTCCTCATCACCTTCTAAAAATCATAACGCTTTAAATTTTGCACATAAAATTCCATATGATGGCTTATTTTTTGTGCCACCAATTCTACTTTAGAGTGACAGTCATTTTACCAAAAAATCCACGGCGAAACAGAAAAAAAATTCATTGTGCGACAAAATTGAAGAAAAAATTTCGTCTTTTTGTAACTTTTGGGGGCTTCCTTTTCTACCCAGTGAATTTTTCGGTAAAAATGACACCTTATCTTTATTCTGTAGGTCCATACGGTTAAAATGATACCCTACTTATATAGGTTTGATTTTGTCGTACTTCTGAAAAAAATCATAACTACATGAACAAAAATATATACATTTAAAATTGTCATCTTCTTTTTTTTTTTTTTTTATATATATTTTTATTAAATTTTACAACAAACATTACACTATACAATAAACAATACATTTTTAGATTAAACATTAAAGTAAAAGGTGAATAATATATCAAGCTCAAGGAAACTATGAAGTATAATATGTTATACAATAGAATAAAATTAAATAAAATTGTCATCTTCTGATCCCTACAACTTTTTTATTTTTCAACGTACAGGCCGGTATGAGGGCTCATTTTTTTGCGCCGTGTTCTGAAGTTTTTATCAGTACCATGTTTGCATTGATTGGACTAATTGATCGCTTTTTATAAATGTTTTCATTATATAAAAAGTGACCAAAAATACGCTATTCTGGACTTTGGAATTTTTTTTTGCGCGTACGCCATTGACCGTGCGGTTAAATTAACGATATATTTTTATAGTTCGGACATTTATGCACGCAGCAATACCACATATGTTTATTTTTATTTACAGTTTTTTTTTTTTTAATGGGAAAAGGAGGGTGATTCAAACTTTTATTAGGGAAGAGGTTAAATGAACTTTATTAACTTTTTTTTGCAGTGTTCTAGCTCCCATAGGGGGCTATAACACTGCACACACTGATCGGTTACCCTGATCTCTGCAAAGCCATAGGATCAGCGTAATAGGGGGTTGATTGCTCAAGCCTGTAGCTCAGGCTTAGAGCAATCAAACGCCAATCGGACACGACGGAGCAAGGTAAGGGGGCCTCCACTCGCGTCCTAGCTGATCGGGACATCACGATTTTATTGTGATAGTCCCGATCAGCCCGACTGAGCTGCCGGGGAGCTTTCACTTGCATTTTCGACGCGGCGATCAACTTTGATCGCCGCGTCTGAAGGTTTAAAAGCGCGGCACAACGATCTGTGCCGCGCACTATTAGCCCAGGGTCCCGGCTGCTATTGACCCGGTGTGATGCGGGGTCACGGCCTGACCCCGTTTTAAACACTGAGACCGGGCGCAGGGCGTATAGGTACACCCTGCGTCCTTAAGAGGTTAAATACCAGGGAGAAAGGGCGTACTTGTACCTGTGAGAGCCAGAAATCTTGCTTGTTTGTAGGTGACCAAATACTTATTTTCCACCATAATTTGCAAATAAATTCTTTAAAAACCAGACAATGTGATTTTTATGGATTTTTTTTCTCATTATGTCTCTGATAGTTGAGGTATATCTATGATGAAAATTACAGGCCTCTCTCATCTTTTGAAGTGGGAGAACTTGCACAATTGGTGGCTAACTAAATACATTTTTGAACCAATGTAACCTATGCAGAACAGTGTCTACAGATGTCTTCTGCATGCCGGTTACCATTTGTTAGCAGTAGGAAACAGCTGGAAGACTCATATCATCTAATTATTCTTATCCGTTAAAAATAAGCAGTAAAAAGGAAAACTTCCCTAACATTTCCACGTCCTTTATGGGTGGTAAACATGCCCCATTCAAACAACCATCAACCTACCTGAAAACCACAAACCATGAATTTACAGGTTGATCTGGGTAGGAAACTGCATAATCAGCAAATGCAATTCTGTATCGCTCATCTGCATAGCAGGGGTATTTGTGTGAAGCAGCACTGTGTTTAAACATATACCTGAAACATATTAAAATATTGCTGTTATTCTTGACTACAAAACTAGGACTTTTGTGCACAGCCTTAAAACTAAATCAACATCATACACAGTAAGAACAGTGTCACGTGATGCAGCCTGTCAAAAAAATTGGATTCCCCACAACATACTGCAGCTCGTTACTCCCTCTTACTTCAGATTGTCTGTGCACCACTTGGCTATGCAAAAACAGAGTGCCATAAAGATACAGCAGAAATAAGAACAGCCTACACACTAGCTCTCCTTCTTACTCCGGTGGAAAACTTTTTCTTTTAAATCAAATGGTGCCAGAATGTTAAACAGATTTGTAAATTATTTCAATTAAAAAAATCTTAATCCTTCCAGTACTTAATAGCTGCTGAATACTACAGAGGAAATTATTTTCTTTTTGGAACACAGAGCTCTCTGCTGACATCACGAGCCTAGTGTTCTCTGCTGACATCTCTGTCCATTTTAAGAACTGTCCAGAGTAGGAGAAAATCCCCATAGCAAACATATGCTGCTCTGGACAGTTCCTAAAATGGACAGAGATGTCAGCAGAGAGCACTGTGCTTGTGATGTCAGCAGAGAGCACTGTGTTCCAAAAAGAAAAGAGTCTCCTCTTTAGTATTCAGCAGCTAATAAGTACTGGAAGGATTAAGATTTTTTAATAGAAGTAATTTACAAATATGTTTAACTTTCTGGCACCAGTTGATTTAAAAAAAAACTTTTCCACCAGAGTACCCTTTAAGCTATGTCTGTAAGGCATTCCATTCCTGCATAGCCTTAAAGATACACAGACACAACAGAGGCAGCGCTTTAGTGCTCATTTAGTATAATAATATTAGAATAAATCAGGTAGTATCCAGAAACCAACATTTATCCTATTATTGTAAAGTGTTAAGTTCTGGTGATTAGTGACAGTCAGAGTAGGACGGACAGCTTACATCAGTCCTGAGTTCCCTGTTGTGCTAGGACAGCTTATGTCTGTATTAATGTGAAAGCGGCTATTTTGAATAAACTTTACATTACCCTCTAGAAAAGACAAGCAGTTATATATAAAATAAGATATTCAGCAACATCTTTATGGTAATATATACCGATATATTTTTCATAAACTGAACCTATTTAACATACAGTCATGGCCGTAAATGTTGGCACCCCTGAATTTTTCAAGAAAATGAAGTATTTCTCACAGAACACATGTTTTGCTATACACATGTTTATTCCCTTTGTGTGTATTTGAACTAAACAAAAAAAGTGAGGGAAAAAAGCTAACTGGACATAATGTCACACCAAACTCCAAAAATAGGCTGGACAAAATTATTGGCACCTTTTCAAAATTGTGGAAAAATAAGATTGTTTCAAGCATGTGATGCTCCTTTAAACTCGCCTGGGCAGGTAACAGGTGTGGGAAATATAAAAATCACACCTGAAACCAGATTAAAAGGAGAGAAGTTCACTCACTTTGCATTGTTTGTCTGTGTGCCACACTAAGCATGGACAGCAGAAAGAGGAGAAGAGAACTGTCTGAGGACTTGAGAACCAAAATTGTGGAAAAATATTAATCTCAAGATTACAAGTCCATCTCCAGAGATATAGATTTGTCTATGTCCACAGTACACAACATTATCAAGAAGTTTGCAACGCAGGATAGTCTGGATGGTGGATAAGAAGCCCCAAACAAGTTCCAAAGATTTTCAAGCTGTCCTGCAGACTCAGGGAGCATCAGTGTCAGCGCGAACTATCCGTCGACATTTAAATGTAATTAAACGCTATGGCAGGAGACCCAGGAGGACCCCACTGCTGACACAGAGACATAAAAAAGCAAGACTAAATTTTGAATAAGCCAAAATCCTTCTGGGAAAAGGTCTTGTGGACAGATGAGACCAAGATAGAGCTTTTTTGGTAAAGCACATCCTTCTACTGTTTACCGAAAACAGAATGAGGCCTACAAAGAAAAGTACCTACAGTGAAATATGGTGGAGGTTCAATTATGTTTTGGGGTTGTTTTGCTGTCTCTCGCACTGGGTGCCTTGAATGTGTGCAAGGCATCATGAAATCTGAGGATTACCAATGGATTTTGGGTCGCACTATACAGTCCTGTGTCAGAAAGCTGGGTTTGCATCCGAGATCTTGGGTCTTCCTGCAGGACAATGACCCCAAACATACATCAGAAAGCACCCAGAAATGGATCGCAACAAAGCGTTGGAGAGTTTTGAAGTGGCCAGCAATGAGTCCAGATCTAAATCCCATTGAACACCTGTGGAGAGATCTTAAAATTGCTGTTCGGAAAAGGCGCCCTTTCCAATGAGAGAGAACTGGAGCCGTTTGCAAAGGAAGATTGGTCCAACATACCAGCTGAGAGGTGTAAGAAGCTTATTGGTTTTACGAAGTGACTCATTTCAGTTATTTTTTCCAAAGGGTGTGCAACCAAATATTAAGTCAAGGGTGCCAATAATTTTGTCCAGCCTATTTTTGGAATTTGGTGTGACATTATGCCCAATTTGCTTTTTTTCCTCCCTTTTTTGGTTTAGTTCCAATACACACAAAGTGAATAAAACAGGTGTATAGCAAAACATGTTTTACTGCAGTCCCTTTCTGTGAGAAATACTTCATTTTCTTGAAAAATTTCAGTGGTGCCAACATTTACAGCCATGGCTGTAAGTACCCATAGTACTCAAATACACACTGTTAATTGCATTCTTATGTATGTTTTCCATTTTACTAGGAGCACTTCTTCCATGACCACCTACTATGACCATAGGTAAGTCTGCTATTTTTTTTAGGTCAGCTATTCCTTTAATCTATATGAATATATCTTAAAACTGTATAGGAGTCAAGTAAGAACAATTTAAACCTTTTTTTTACAATTACACTTGCTTACCTTAGTAAATTAATACCATACTGTTCAGGATTCAATTCAACAGCTGCAACAATTTTGTCAAAAATTCCTTTGACAATGATGTTTTCTTTGGTTTCTGGAATAGTCAGTAAGAGCAACTTTAGTTTGTAACAGTACACAGTAGAACAGTAAAATGACTTTTGGATAGAACTTTGATAAGCAAGGCTCTGTTTACACCACTTTCAGTGACATACATAAAAGCCAAGGAGACCAATAGGAAAGACAAAAATGATACAAGGTTCTCCCATCTAAGACAGACAGGGTATGGTCTTTGTTTACCCCTCCACACGCTTACCATATACTCCTTAAGAACACGCAGAACTAATCCATAGACTGTCTTTTGGCATATATTAGGATGATGCATGTTGTTACATTTTTTATGTATTTAAAAGTTTAGACTACTACAGTAGAATCTCCCAATAGCAGACACTTACGGGGAAAAAAAAGATGTCCCCTATTGGGAAAGGAAGGCTCAAAATCTTTTCAAATGACCAAATACTGTACTGTACGCCATAGTGTAAATACCTATAGAAAGTGATATTACAGTAGAATCTCCCAGTGCCGTGTAATCACCACTTATCACCCCCTGTACCATTTCATCCCCTCCAAGCCATTTTATTCCCCCTCTTTATCCCTCTAATGCCAAGTCATCCCCCCTTATTATTCCCCCCTGTGCAATTTCTTTTCCCTTTTATCCTGTGCAATTTCATTCCCCCCCCCCGTCATTTCATTCTCCTTCATCCCCCCTGTGCCATATCATTTGCCCCCCTCTGACCCCCTGTGCCACTTTATTCCCCCCTTTATTAGCCCCTGTGCCACATAAATCCCCCCCCCCCTTCTGATCCCGTTTTTCTTCTTACCTAGCCAGCAGGCTCAGATGCAGGGGGTTGGCGTCTCAGCGGACTTAATGTCCTCTGTGCTGCACTGACGAGTGACATCCTCCCGCTCTGCGGCGTAACATCAGGGGCGTCACTCATCAGTGCTAGCAGCCTAAGCTTTCAACAGGCTCTGTAGTAAGGGAATTTGCCACTAATGGTTGGCTTAATAGTTGTCAAAATTCGGCACCAACATTTTCTTACATGTTGTTGCAAGTTATGCCATGCCTCCTTTTAAACTTTCTTTTGAAGCAAATTGGTTTAAGATTTCATTTTCAATTTCAGGGAGCTTGTCACATGAAAAATACAGTTAAATCTGCAGGCATCTGCTGTAACTCTTATTCCTGAATACTATTGCTCTTTGCCTGGACCTCTGACCACTAGCTGTTCCCTGGCTTCTGCTTCTGGATTCTGATTTGGACTTGACAAGATCTCTTGTTCTGGCCCGGCATGTTTTCTGGTTTTGCCCTAGATTCTGATTTGGGTCTGACACTGTCCTCTGGTTCTGACCCCTGGCTAGGCTCTGGTAATTCTTTGTACTTTAAATATGTCATTTATCTTACTCTTTGGTTCAATCACAGTACATCTGACTATGTTCTGTTAAACTCCATGCATTTTTTTTTAAATGAAAGTCAGAAGTAAATACAGGATACATAAATGTCCTTCCTCTTTATCATTCCTTTTAAATCCACTTCTAACCTTGTTTTTAACCCAATATCGACCACGGATGTAAATGTATGTTCTGGTACGGTGGTACTTAGCACACCAGGACGTAGATTTATGTCCTGTGTATGACCGCGAGCATCGGAGTGGTGCCGCGTCATACACGGCAGGTTCTGGCTGCTAGTAACAGCCGGGGACCCGCCGGTAATGGCCGACATCCGCAATCGCACGGATGTCCGCCATTTACCCCTCTGATGCCGTGATCAGTATAGATCACGGCATCTGTGGCAGTGCGCATGTTAAAATAGATGATCGGATCGCCCGCAGCGTTGCCTACGTCCGTCTCCTGCTCTGGTCTGAGATAGAGCAGACCAGAGCAGAAGATCACCGATAATACTGAACAGTGCTATGTCCTATACATAGCACTGAACAGTATGAGCAATCAAATGATTGCTATAGATAGTCCCCTATGGGAACATGAAAAGTGTAAAAAAAAAAAGTTGAAAAATGTAAAAATAAAAAGTTAAAAAAAGTGAAACATCCCCTCCCCCAATAGAAATTGTCAGTTTTTCCCATTTTACCCCCAAAAAGCACAAATAATTATTTAAAAAAAATTAAACATATTTGGTATCACCGCGTGCGTAAATGTCCGATCTATCAAAATATAATGTTAATGATACCATACGGTGAACGGCGTAAATGTAAAAAATTTAAAAAATTAAAAAATGCTGCTTTTAAGTCACATTTTATTCCCAAAAAAATTTATATAAAAAGATCTAAAAGTTTTATATATGCAAATTTGGTATCAATAAAAAGAACAGATGTTGGCACAAAAAATTAGCCCTCATACTGCCCTATATACACAAAAATGAAAAGGTTATAGGTGGTCAAAATAGGGCTATTTTAGCTTACTGATTTTGTAGAATTATTTTAAGCAGTACAAAAATATAAAAGTATCTAGCCATGGGTATCATTTTAATCGTATTGACCCACAGAATAAAGAACCCGTCATTTTTACTGTAAAGTGTACAGTGTGAAAACAAAACCCTCCAAAAAGTGCAAAATTTTGGTTTTCATTTACATTTCCTCCCTAAAAAATTTATATAAAAAGATCTAAAAGTTTTATATATGCAAATTTGGTATCAATAAAAAGAACAGATGTTGGCACAAAAAATTTGCCCTCATACTGCCCTATATACACAAAAATGAAAAGGTTATAGGTGGTCAAAATAGGGCTATTTTAAATTACTGATTTTGTACAAAAAAGCTTTAGAATTATTTTAAGCAGTACAAAAATATAAAAGTATCTAGCCATGGGTATCATTTTAATCGTATTGACCCACAGAATAAAGAACACGTCATTTTTACTGTAAAGTGTACAGTGTGAAAACAAAACCCTTCAAAAAGTGCAAAATGGGTTTTCATTTACATTTCCTCCCTAAAAAATTATTGTATGGTAAGTAAGAGGTTTCATTACAAAGTACAGTTGGTCACGCAAAAAAACAAGCCCTTATATGGGTCAGTAGATGGATATATAAAAGAGTCATGGATTTTAGAATGCGAGGAGGAAAAACGAAAACGCAAAAATAAAATTGTCCTGGTCCTTAAAGGAGTACTCCAGAACAAAATTTTTTTAGACCATGATAAACCTCTGCTGAAGTTATATAACTATTTACCTCCATTACGATATCTGCAGTAATACCAGACTTCTCCGAAACCGGAAGTTCAGCCACTGATTCTCCTTGATGAATTTCGTACCCCCTGCATTCGCTCTGCTGCGGCCATCTTGGTAACGAAACATCACCATTTCTAAGATCCTGCCTGCTGTCTGCCGGCCGCCCCAGCCTCCTGTGGGTCACTCCTACACTTTGCATATTCATATGCTCTTCGTTTGCATAGCCCTGATTCGCTGGGCTGTGCAAACTCCTCTGTATGCCCCCAGCCTATCAACCGCATCCGTCCGCGCCTGGGGAGAGAGAAGGTACACAACCCCTCCCTCCTCTCCCCGAGCTTAGGACCCATGGGGAGAAGTACAAGCCCCCTCTCTTATCTCCCAGAGCTGAGGACGCAGATCTCCATGGGGAGAAGTACACGCCCCCTCCCTTATCTCCAAGAGCTGAGGACGTAGATCTCCACGGGGAGAAGTATACGCCCCCTCTCTTATCTGTGTGTGTGTATGCTGAGAGTTGCAGTCCCTGTTATATGTGTGTGTGTATGCTGGGAGTTGTAGTCCATGTTATGTGTGTGTATGCTGGGAGTTGTAGTCCCTGTTATGTGTGTGTATTCTGGGAGTTGTAGTCCCTGTTATGTGTGTATGTATGCTGGGAGTTGTAGTCCCTGTTAGGTTTGTGTGTATGCTAGGAGTTGTAGTCCCTGTTATGTGTGTATGTATGCTGGGAGTTGTAGTCCCTGTTAGGTGTGTGTATGCTGGGAGTAGTAGTCCCTGTTAGGTGTGTGTGTATGCTGGGAGTAGTAGTCCCTGTTATGTGTGTGTGTGTGTATGCTGGGAGTTGTAGTCCCTGTTATGTGTGTGTATGCTGGGAGTTGTAGTCCCTGTTATGTGTGTGTATGCTGGGAGTTGTAGCCCCTGTTATGTGTGTGTATGCTGGGAGTTGTAGTCCCTGGTATGTGTTTGTGTGTGTATGCTGGGAGTTGTAGTCCCTCTTATGTGTGTATGTATGCTGAAAGTTGTAGATCCTGTTAGGTGTGTGTGTATGCTGGGAGTTGTAGTCCCTGTTATGTGTGTGTATGATGGGAGTTGTAGTCCCTGTTATGTGTGTGTATACATATGATGGGAGTTGTAGTCCCTGTTAGGTGTGTGTGTATGCTGGGAGTTGTAGTCCCTGTTATGTGTGTGTGTATGCTGGGAGTTGTAGACTCTGTTAGGTGTGTGTGTGTATGCTGGGAGTTGTAGTCCCTGTCATGTGTGTGTGTATGCTGGGAGTTGTAGTCTCTGTCATGTGTGTATGTATGCTGGGAGTTGTAGTCCCTGTTAGGTGTGTGTGTATGCTGGGAGTTGTAGTCCCTGTCATGTGTGTATGTATGCTGGGAGTTGTAGTCCCTGTTAGGTGTGTGTGTATGCTGGGAGTTGTAGTTTCTGTTAGGTGTGTGTGTATGCTGGGAGTTGTAGTCCCTGTTAGGTGTGTGTATGCTGAGAGTTGTAGTCCCTGTTAGGTGTGTGTATGCGAGTTGTAGTCCCTGTTAGGTGTGTGTGTGTGTGTGTATGCTGGGAGCTGTAGTCCCTGTTAGGTGTGTGTATATGTATGTTGGGAGCTGTAGTCCCTGTTAGGTGTGTGTATATGTATGCTGGGAGTTGTAGTCCCTGTTAGGTGTGTATGCTGGGAGTTGTAGTCCCTGTTAGGTGTGTGTGTGCGTATGCTGGGAGTTGTAGTCCCTGTAAGGTGTGTGTGTGTATGCTGGGAGTTGTAGTCCCTGTAAGGTGTGTGTGTATGCTGGGAGTTGTAGTCCCTGTTATGTGTGTGTGTATGCTGGGAGTTGTAGTCCCTGTTAGATGTGTGTATGCCAGTGGTTCCCAACCAGGGAATGCTGGGAGTTGTAGTCCCTGTTAGGTGTGTGCATGTGTGTATGCTGGGAGTTGTAGTCCCTGTTAGATGTGTGTGTATGCGGGGAGTTGTAGTCCCTGTTAGGTGTGTGTGTATGCTGGGAGTTGTAGTCCCTGTTAGGTGTGTGTATGCCAGTGGTTCCCAACCAGGGAATGCTGGGAGTTGTAGTCCCTGTTAGGTGTGTGCATGTGGGTATGCTGGGAGTTGTAGTCCCTGTTAGATGTGTGTGTATGCTGGAAGTTGTTGTCCCTGTTAGGTGTGTATACTGGGATTTGTAGTCCATGTTAGGTGTGTGTGTATCCTGGGAGTTGTAGTCCCTGTAAGGTAGGTGTAGGTGTGTGTATGCTGGGAGTTGTAGTCCCTGTTAGGTGTGTGTGTATGCTGAGAGTTGCAGTCCTTGTTAGGTGTGTGTTTGTATGCTGGGAGTTGTAGTCCATGTTAGGTGTGTGTGTATGCCAGTGGTTCCCAACCAAGGAATGCTGGGAGTTGTAGTCCCTGTTATGTGTGTTTATGCCTGTGTTTTCCAACCAGGTAATGCTGGAAGTTGTAGATTTGCAACACCTGGAGGCACCCTGGTTGGGAAACACTGGTGTATGCCCTGTAGAGGTGTGGTGAATTACAACTCCCAGGAGACTATAGAGGCAGCATGCTGGTGTTATACCACAGACTGAAGACTCCTGAATGACACATGCTGGGAGTTGTAGTCCCTTTTGTTTGTGTATGCTAGTGTATCCCAACCAGGGCTGAGTTATATATAGTGTGCTGTGTATAACGCAGGTTTCCTCGGGCTGCAAGGGGGAGGACAGAATGCACGGCTTCTGCTTTTTCATGGGGTGATCATTAGCCCCATAAAGAGGACATGGAAATGAATGGGGTTTGTACAGGACATGAAGATCACTGTATGAACCCTGTGCATTTATATGTCAGAGTTCATACAGGGAAGCAGAGATGCAGCGTGTTCACACAGGAAAGCAGAGATGCAGGGGGTTCATACAGGGAAGCAGAGATGCACGGGGTTCATACAGGGAAGTAGAGATGCAGGGGGTCCATACAGTGAAACAGAGATGCATGGGGTTCATACAGGGAAGCAGAGATGCAGGGGGTTCATACAGGGAAGCAGAGATGCACGGGGTCATACAGGGAAGCAGAGATGCACAGGGTTCACACGGAAGCAGAGATGAACAGGGTTCATACAGGGAAGCAGAGATGCAGGGGGTTCATACAGGGAAGCAGAGATGCACAGGGTTCATACAGGGAAGCAGAGATGCAGGGGGTCCATACAGGGAAGCAGAGATGCATGGGGTTTATACAGGGAAGCAGAGATGCACAGGGTTCATACAGGGAAGCAGAGATGCACGGGGGTTCACACAGGGAAGCAGAGATGCACGGGGGTTCACACAGGGAAGCAGAGATGCACAGGGTTCATACAGGGAAGCAGAGATGCAGGGGGTCCATACAGGGAAGCAGAGATGCATGCGGTTCATACAGGGAAGCAGAGATGCACGGGGTTCATACAGGGAAGCAGAGATGCACAGGGTTTTTACAGAGGCCTTCATGTCAGCATTTATTGTACTGCAGCTTTGAGAGAAAATCATGTCAGGAGGGACGTACAGGAGAAATAACACTGTAGCATGTACAGCTTCATCCAGGGGAAATTGAAAAGGAGGGGAAAACGGATTTTGGCGGCGGCCGCCAATTGAAATCTACACGTGCAGAATTCTGCAAGTGGAGTTTTAGATTAAATCATAAACCTGTCTAGGACCAAAGGCGTACCTGTACAGCCTCAGGGTTTCCGGTCACCACCGGTAACTGGGCGGTGAATGGCACGTGATGCCTGCTGAAATCGGTCAGCAGGCATCCCGTGCCAATGCCTGGGGGGCTCCTGAGCCCCCCCATGTTGGTCAATTCAGACCGGACATTTGTGGCGATTCCAGGTCATATGTGTATCCGGTGACCCGGTAAATAAGGGTGTTCGGGGCTGTCCAAGACAGGTTCAATCACCCTGAAGTGATAGGAGTGAGGTGGCGGGGGTGCCACCCCACATATCTCTGCTATTGGTCGGTCAGAAGCGACCAACCAATAGCAGATCGGAGAGGTGGCGCATGGGTAAAAATTCAGTTCCTCCGCTCTGCCCACCCACGGTAGTCTCGGCAGAGCGGGGGAATTGTGATGTGAGCAGCAGTGGAGGTCCCTTACCAATTGCATGCGGTGATCCTCCTCTAAGTGTGGCGGGCAGTGATCGTGCTGTTGACGGGAGCCAGGAGGTGAGTACTTGCCTAGCAACATCTGCAGGGCCCCAGTCTGGAATCGCCACAAATCTCCGGTCTGAATTGACCAACATGTGGGGCGCTCAGGAGCCCCCCAGGCACTGGCATGGGATGCCTGCTGAATGATTTCAGCAGGCATCCCGTTCCGTTCACCGCCTGGTTACTGGTGGTGACCGGAAACCCTGAGGCCGTACAGGTACGCCCTTGGTCCTAGACAGGTTAATTGTAGTGTCCCGGTACCGTATTGCATACCGTACCTTGTATGGTGGTCCCCAAAGTCAGAGTAACTACGCTCAGGTAGGGTCCCCCAGGTGGGACAGCCCCTAGTGGCCTCTCCTCTACTCTAATTCTGTCATGCTTATACATGGACATATTTGGTAATAATGTATATTTAATATAATGTATAGTACTTACCTTGCTAGCGTCGCAGGACCTTCGGTCATGTGACCATGTTAAATCCTCTACAGTATGTTAGAGGACCTTTGGAGGTCCTTGGGTAACATGTTACCCATAATCCTCTGTGAAGGTGATTGACATCAGTATGGACAAATTAGCACTAGTCCAGCCCCTGTCCATATAAGGGAGCTGTAGCCAATGATCACTTTCTTGGGTTGCTGCTCTCGTGGATGCCGGACTAGCAGGACGGATCTGCACAACTTTCAAAGACACTCTAGGCCTAACAACCTAACAGCCTCAGCAGAACCTAAACCGTGAGTTCTAAACTACCCCCGCTAAAGCTAGCGTGACTACTGGACCGCAACTAAATCCCCTAAATCCAGTGGAACAACGCATATTATCCTAAAGACTCTAAATTGCTTAAGGTCCCAACCTTTGTCAATCTCCAAGAGAATTTGCATTTGTAGAGACTGTTCCTGTTGTGAAGTTTGCATAAAATCTTCAGTAAAAGATCCAACTGTTTTCAGCAAACTCTCCGGTTGTGGACATTCAATTATTCTATACCTCCCTATCGCTCTTGGGAAGGGTGGCGGAAGGACAAGCATTACAGAGGAGCCCTCACCCTGGCGTCACGAATAGCAAGGGTTAACCAGACACCCTTTAGTCACCGCACAGCTACACTCCCCATACCCTACTCCCCTAGGCTATCACATAATGATTTAATCTAAAACTCCACTTGCAGAATTCTGCAAGTGTAGATTTCAATTGGCGGGCGCCGCCAAAATCCGTTTTCCCCTCCTTCTCAATTTCCCCTGGATGAAGCTGTACATGCTACTGTGTTATTTCTCCAGTACGTCCCTCCTGACATGATTTTCTCTCAAAGCTGCAGTACAATAAATGAAGACCACTGTAAAAACCCTGTGCATCTCTGCTTCTCTGTATGAACCCTGTGTATCTCTGCTTCCCTGTATGAACCCTGTGCATCTCTGCTTCCCTGTATGAACCATGTGCAACTCTGCTTCCCTGTATGAACCATGTGCATCTCTGCTTCCCTGTATGAACCCTGTGCATCTCTGCTTCCCTGTATGAACCATGTGCATCTCTGCTTCCCTGTATGAACCCTGTGTATCTCTGCTTCCCTGTATGAACCCTGTGCATTTCTGCTCCCTGTATGAACCCAGTGCATCTCTGCTTCCCTGTATGAACCCCGTGCATCTCTGCTTTCCTGTGTGAACCCCGTGCATCTCTGCTTTCCTGTATGAACCCTGTGCATCTCTGCTTCTCTGTATGAACCCCGTGCATCTCTGCTTCACTGTGTGAACCCTATGCATCTCTGCTTCCCTGTATGAACCCCGTGCATCTATGCTTCCATGTATGAACCCTGTGCAACTCTGCTTCCCTGTATGAACCCTGTGCATCTCTGCTTCCCTGTGTGAACCCCATGCATCTCTGCTTCCCTGTATGAACCCCGTGCATCTCTGCTACCCTGTATGAATCCTGCATCTCTGCTTCCCTGTATGAACCCTGTGCATCTCTGCTTCCCTGTATGAACCCTGTGCATCTCTGCTTCCCTGTGTGAACCCCGTGCATCTCTGCTTCCCTGTATGAACCCTGTGCATCTCTGCTTCCCTGTGTGAACCCTGTGCATCTCTGCTTCCCTGTATGAACCCCGTTCATCTCTGCTTCCCTGTTTGAACCCTGTGAATCTCTGCTTCCCTGTATGAACCCTGTGCATCTCTGCTTCCCTGTATGAACCCCGTGTATCTCTGCTTACCTGTATGAACGCTGACATATAAATGCACAGGGTTCATACAGTGATCTTCATGTCCTGTACAAACCCCATTCATTTCCATGTCCTCTTTAAGGGACTAATGAACACCCCATGAAAAAGCAGAAACCAGCCCGTGCAGTTCGTCCTCCCCCTTGCAGCCCGAGGAAACCTGCGTTATACACAGCACACTAATATAACTCAGCCCTGGTTGGGAAACACTGGTATACACACACAAAAGGGACTACAACTCCCAGCATGTGTCATTCAGGAGTCTTCAATCTGTGGTATAACACCAGCATGCTGCCTCTGTAGTCTCTTGTGAGTTGTAGTTCACCACACCTCTAAAGGGCATACACCAGTGTTTCCCAACCAGGGTGCATCCAGGTGTTGCAAATCTACAACTCCCAGCATTACCTGGTTGGGATACACAGGCATACACACACCTAACAGGGACTACAACTCCCAGCATACACACACACCTAACAGGGACTACAACTCTCAGCATTCACACACACATAACAGGGACTTCAACTCCCAGCATACATACACACACCTAACAGGGACTACAACTCCCAGCACACACACACACACCTAACAGGGACTACAACTCCCAGCATACACACAAACCTAACGGGGACTACAACTCCCAGCATTCCCTGGTTGGGAACCACTGGCATACACACACCTAACAGGGACTACAACTCCCAGCATACACACACCTAACAGGGACAACAACTTCCAGCATACACACACACCTTACAGGGACTACAACTCCCAGCATATACACACACACACCTAACAGGGACTACAAATCTCAGCATACACACACACACACCTTACAGGGACTACAACTCCCAGCATACACACACACCTAACAGGGACTACAACTCCCGGCATACACACACACACACCTAACAGGGACTACAAATCCCAGCACACACACCTAACAGGGACTACAACTCCCAGCATACACACACACCTAACAGGGACTACAACTCTCGGCATACACACACACCTAACAGGGACTACAAATCCCAGCATACACACCTAACAGGGACTACAACTCCCAGCATACACACACACTTAACAGGGACTACAACTCCCAGCATACACACACCTAACCGGGACTACAACTCCCAGCATTCCCTGGTTGAGAATCACTGGCATTCACACAGCTAACAGGGACTACAACTCCCAGCATACACACACACATCTAACAGGGACTACAACTCCCAGCATACACACACACCTAACAGGGACTACAACTCCCAGCATACACACACACCTAACAGGGACTACAACTCCCAGCATACACACACACACCTAACAGGGACTACAACTCCCAGCATACACACACATAACAGGGACTACAACTCCCAGCACACACACACACACCTAACAGGGACTACAACTCCCAACATACACACACATACTCCTAACAGGGACTACAACTCCCAGCATACATACACAC
This sequence comes from Hyla sarda, assembly GCF_029499605.1. Classification (NCBI taxonomy): domain Eukaryota; kingdom Metazoa; phylum Chordata; class Amphibia; order Anura; family Hylidae; genus Hyla; species Hyla sarda. The sequence goes on from NC_079191.1 coordinate 331,759,161, forward strand.
ACACACACACACACACCAAACAGGGACTACAACTCCCAGCATACACACACACTCCTAACAGGGACTACAACTCCCAGCATTCCCTGGTTGGGAACCACTGGCATACATACACCTAACAGGGACTACAACTCCCAGCATACACACATAACTCTCCTGTGAGTTGTAGTTCACCACACCTCTAAAGGGCATAAACCAGTGTTTCCCAACCAGGGTGCATCCAGGTGTTGCAAATCTACAACTCCCAGCATTACCTGGTTGGGATACACAGGCATACACACACCTAACAGGGACTACAACTCCTAGCATACACACACACCTAACAGGGACTACAATTCCCAGCATTCACACACACATAACAGGGACTACAACTCCCAGCATACATACACACACACCTAACAGGGACTACAACTCCCAGCACACACACACCTAACAGGGACTACAACTCCCAGCATACACACACACCTAATGGGGACTACAACTTCCAGCATTCCCTGGTTGGGAACCACTGGCATACACACACCTAACAGGGACTACAACTCCCAGCATACACACACCTAACAGGGACAACAACTTCCAGCATACACACACACACACCTTACAGGGACTACAACTCCCAGCATACACACACACACACACACCTAACAGGGACTACAAATCTCAGCATACACACACACACACCTTACAGGGACTACAACTCCCAGCATACACACACACCTAACAGGGACTACAACTCCCGGCATACACACACACACACACACCTAACAGGGACTACAAATCCCAGCATACACACACACCTAACAGGGACTACAACTCCCGGCATACACACACACCTAACAGGGACTACAAATCCCAGCATACACACCTAACAGGGACTACAACTCCCAGCATACACACACACACACCTAACAGGGACTACAACTCCCAGCATACACACACCTAACAGGGACTACAACTCCCAGCATTCCCTGGTTGGGAACCACTGGCATTCACACAGCTAACAGGGACTACAACTCCCAGCATACACACACACCTAACAGGGACTACAACTCCCAGCATACACACACATAACAGGGACTACAACTCCCAGCACACACACACACCTAACAGGGACTACAACTCCCAACATACACACACATACTCCTAACATGGACTACAACTCCCAGCATACATACACACACACACCAAACAGGGACTACAACTCCCAGCATACACACACACTCCTAACAGGGACTACAACTCCCAGCATTCCCTGGTTGGGAACCACTGGCATACATACACCTAACAGGGACTACAACTCCCAGCATACACACACACACACACCTTACAGGGACTACAACTCCCAGCATACACACACACACACACCTAACAGGGACTACAACTCCCAGCATACACACACACACCTTACAGGGACTACAACTCCCAGCATACACACACACCTAACAGGGACTACAACTCCCAGCATACACACACACCTAACAGGGACTACAACTCCCAGCATACACACACACCTAACAGGGACTACAAATCCCAGCATACACACCTAACAGGGACTACAACTCCCAGCATACACATACACACACCTAACAGGGACAACTCCCAGCATACACACACACCTAACATGGACTAAAACTCCCAGCATACACACACACCTAACAGGGACTACAACTCCCAGTATACACACACACACACACACACACATAACAGGGACAACAACTCCCAGTATACACACACACCTAACATGGACTAAAACTACCAGCATACACACACACCTAACAGGGACTACAACTCCCAGCATACACACACACCCCTAACAGGAACCACAACTCTCAGCATGCATACATACATACACACACAACAGGGACTACAACTCCCAGCATACACACACACACACCTAACAGGGACTACAACTCCCAGCATACATACACACACATAACAGGGACTACAACTCCCAGCATACACACACATAACAGGGACTACAACTCCCAACATACACTCACCTAATGGGGACTACAACTCCCAGCATTCACACCTAACAGGGACTACAACTCCCAGCATACATACGCACACACATAGCAGGGACTGCCACTCCCAGCATACACACACACACACCTAACAGGGACTACAACTCCTAGCATACATACACACATAACAGGGACTACAACTCCCAGCATACACACACATAACAGGGACTACAAATCCCAGTATACACACACACTTAACAGGGACTACAACTCCCAGTATACACACACATAACAGGGACTACAACTTCCAGCATACACTCACCTAATGGGGACTACAACTCCCAGCATTCACACCTAACAGGGACTACAACTCCCAGCATACATACGCACACACATAGCAGGGACTGCCACTCCCAGCATACACACACACACACCTAACAGGGACTACAACTCCTAGCATACATACACACATAACAGGGACTACAACTCCCAGCATACACACACTCACACAACAGGGACTACAAATCCCAGCATACACACACACATAACAGGGACCCCCTCCTCCTCACATAGAAATAATCCCCAGTCAGATATTTATTCCCAGTCCCTGCAGTGTATGAATCCCCAGCCTGTGTACAGTAAACACAGTCAGAGCTCAGGCAGGGGAGATGAGGGAGGGGGCGTGTACTTCTCCCAGTGGAGATCCACTTCCTCAGCTCGGGGAGATAAGGGAGGGGGCGTGTACTTCTCCCCGTAGATATCTGCGTCCTCAGCTCGGGGAGATAAGAGAGGGGGCGTGTACCTTCTCTCTCCCCTTGCTCTGCCCTCCCCCAGCTCTAGCTTCGGAAATCTTCGGAGAGCTAGGGGAGGAGCGGAGACAAGGATTCAGGGGGCACAAATAAACACCTCACAGCGGCTTTAGGAGCATGGGCTGCAGGGAGGGGTGTGTTTATTGAAATGAATGGGGAGGGGAGAGACTTGGGTAGGGGAGGGGGGATGAGGAGGGAGGCACGGAGGGATAGGAAACAGAAGCAAGGGAGCTTGGGTGATGACTATTTTTACGTCATCCTCCAAGGCTCCATAACCCGAAAGTGCAGGAAATTTGCGGCGATGTGGCGGTGGAACGGCTGGACCAATTTCAGAAAGGAAGACATTTGCATAAAGGTAAAGCAGAGAGGAACGTTATGGTCTTAAAAAAGTTGCATTATAGAACTCCTTTAAGGTTAAAATGGGCTTGGTTCTTAAGGGGTTAAAAACCGAATTGAAAAATAGCCTTAGATTTTGTTTTCATCCCACAATGACAGATTTTCTTTAAGACTTGAAATGCAGGTATTTCAGCAGCTAGACACATGGCGATCAGCTGATCTCTCGAGATCCTTGCTCTTTACACAGTATATTGGTTGCATCTATCTTTAAAAAAGTCCAAAGTTTTTGCCAAGTGATTTTTGCTTTTCTTTATGTTGTGAGTTTGTTTATTCTTACGCCTATCTAGAGTCATGGCTGTAAATGTTGGCACCCCAGAAATTTTTCAAGAAAATGAAGTATTTCTCACAAAAAAGGATTGCAGTAACACATGTTTTGCTATACACATGTCTATTCCCTTTTTGTGTATTGGAACTAAGCCAAAAAAGGGAGGGAAAAAAACAAATTGGACATAATGTCACAACAAACACCAAAAATGGGCTGGACAAAATTATTGGCACCCTTTCAAAATTGTGGAAAAATAAGATTGTTTCAAGCATGTGATGCTCCTTTAAACTCACCTGGGGCAAGTAACAGTTGTGGACAATATAAAAATTACACCTGAAAGCAGATAAAAAGGAGGGAAGTTCACTTAGTTTTTGCATTGTGTGTCTGTGTTTGCCACACTAAGCATGGACAACCGAAAGAGGAGAAGAGAACTGTCTGATGACTTGAGAACCAAAATTGTGGAGAAATATCAACAATCTCAAGGTTACAAGTCCATCTCCAGAGATCTAGATTTGCCTTTGTCCACAGTGTGCAACATTATCAAGAAGTTTGCAACTCATGGCCCTGTAGCTAATCTCCCTGGGCGTGGACAGAAGAGAAAAATTGATGAACAGTGTCAACGCAGGATAGTACGGATGGTGGATAAGCAGCCCCAAACAAGTACCAAGATTTTCAAGCTGTCCTGCAGGCTCAGGGAGCATCAGTGTCAGTGCGAACTATCCGTTGACATTTAAATGAAATGAAACGCTATGGCAGGAGACCCAGGAGGACCCCCCTGCTGACACAGAGACATAAAAAAGCAAGACTACATTTTGTCAAAATGAACTTGAGTAAGCCAAAATCCTTCTGGGAAAATGTCTTGTGGACAAATGAGACCAAGATAGAGCTTTTTGGTAAAGCACATCATTCTACTGTTTATCGAAAATGGAATGAGGCCTACAAAGAAAAGAACACAGTACCTACAGTGAAATATGGTGGAGGTACAATGATGTTTTGGGGTTGTTTTGCTGCCTCTGGCACTGGGTGCCTTGAATGTGTGCAAGGCATCATGAAATCTGAGGATTACCAACAGATTTTGGGTCGCACTGTACAGCCCAGTGTCAGAAAGCTGGGTTTGTATCCAAGATCTTGGGTCTTTCAGCAAGACAATGACCCCAAACATACATCAAAAAGCCCCCAGAAATGGATGGCAACAAAGCTCTGGAGAGTTCTGAAGTGGCCGCAATCAGTCCAGATCTAAATCCCATTGAACATCTGTGGAGTGATCTTAAAATTGCTGTTGGGAAAAGGCGCCCTTTCAATAAGAGAGACCTGGAGCAGTTTGCTAAGGAAGAGCGGTCCAAAATTCCGGCTGAGAGGTGTAAGAAGCTTATTGACGGTTATAGGAAGCAACTGATTTCAGTTATTTTTTCCAAAGGGTGTGCAACCAAATATTAAGTGACGGGTGCCAATAATTTTGTCCAGACCATTTTTTGGAGTTTGGTGTGACATTATGTCCAATTAGCTTTCCCCCCCCCCCCCCCCCTTTTTTTGTTTAGGTCCCATACACATAAAGGGAATAAACATGTGTATAGCAAAACGTGTTACTGCAATCCTTTTCTGTGAGAAATACTTCATTTTCTTGAGAAATTTCAGAAGTGCCAACATTTACAGCCATGACTGTAAATGATATCAATATATTTAAATTGCAGTTGCTAGGAGACTGAATTTTGTCAGAATATCTTCTCAACAAGTAAACACCTCAGCTTTCATTGCTCAGTATTATTTAGCTTTCTCTAAGATCTTGTATTTAATGACTTGACTCCAGCTGTGCCACATCATATTTGGAGCAGATGAGATATACTGTGTATGACAGTTAATAGAAATTTGTATTCCACAGATGAGAGGCACTGCTTGTAATAAACTGACAAGGATAATTCAAGATAATACCGCAAAACTGTGAAATGTATAATAAAGTGACACTTACTATAGAAATTTGATAAGGATGTCAGTGTAAAGCCATGGATCTGTAATTAGATGTCACTTTATGCCAAAAACCTAGTAGAACATTAAGGAATCCGGACTAACCGGAAATGATCGCACTTCTCTGTCCCAGACAGAAGTTATCATAGAAACAACTCCTTCCAACAGAATCAAAAATTATACAGAATATTATGTAAACAATATGAAACATATTTACAAGTATTAGTGTACAGCACATGAGCCACTATCTCTGGTCTCCTGAGGCCAATAGCCATGTTTGCACAGTTCCTGCCCTGTTTTGTCTATGTTTGTGATCTCCAACTCAAGCTCTATCTTTTTTTTCATCAGTTATCGCTTTCTTCTGCAGTAATCTCTAGGACTCATACAAGAAGAGGAAGCTGAACATATAGTATACAGTCTGTTACAGGCTACACTCATTCTGCAGGCTTCAGATTCACTGAACACCACAGCTAATATTAAAAATGAATGTTTTCCTTACATCCAAGATTATTTCTGTTTTCTGAATTGAAAGTTCTACTGAGTTGGCAAAGGATGTATTGTAATGTGATTGAGTTAAAAAGGTATACTGTATTATGGCTACAGGAGGAAATAAAAAGTTATGCTGGTCATTACATGTTTATTATACCCATATGTGCATATACTGTATATTCAGTTGTAATTGCCCTTATTTTTATTAACAAATGCATTGGCATCTATAAACCATTTAGACACTGGTATAATATGGCTGCATTTATGCATCCATATTATGATCAGAAGTCCTGTCCTGACTGCAGTTCAGACGACCCAAAACTGACAGCTAGTACAGTAGTCCGCCCTTATATTATAAAATATATATATATATATATATATATAATCTTTGGATAGATATACATTTACAATCAGTTACTGTGGATTTACCAACCATGTCCATGTCCATCCAATCATTTGTTCCAAGCTTCTACTATTGATTCAAAGGGATAAAAGTATTACTTTTTCAGGGGCATTAACACTGTGAGGCTAAACAACCGTCCTGCTCCCTGCCTCACTGTGTGGCTCTTTACCAATTTCCCTTCTTTCCTGTAGACTATACAGATGTAGACTCCTGATAGGTTTTAGGCTTTAGACCTTCCACCATTTTTTTGCCCGACTTTAGACCACTTCAATTTTAGACCACTATCACTACCCCATGATCTTTCTCTTCAAAAGTCTTCACTTAGACAGAAATACCGATACGATACTCAGACAGAGGATTCCTTCTTCCCAAGTGCATTATTTTATATTTGGAAACAATGAACAGTCAACTTCCATTGTTTTGTCCACTTATCTAGTAATGGTAAATCTTTTTCCTTTTACAGCTCCAATTCCAGAAATATCATCCCCATTGCTCTTTTCTGCATTTGGCAAGCAAATAAACTTTACCTATCAAACCTTCTCCTATGTCACTTACAAAAATATAAAAAACAGGACCCAGAACAGAACCTTGAGGCACACCTCTTGCAACCAGTCTCTGGTCAAAATACAGACCATTGAGAACAACCCTCTTATCATTTAGCCAACTGCATGTTCACGGAACTATCCAGGAAATAAGTCCAATTTTCCAGACATATCAACACTTTTTGTAGAACAGTATCAAAGGCTTTGCTGAAATCCAGGCAATATCTATGGTACCCACTTGTATGGTATAAAAATTTAAAAAAAACAACAATGATGACATGAGCTGGCCTCAGTAGAGCCATGCTAGTTGTTGGCTCTCTCATGGTAAATTATTACAACTACAGATGTCAGGCTAACTGGTCTTTAGTTACTAGCTTCTTCTCTACTTATCTAATTTAGGATTGGTATAATGCTGACCATTCTTCAATTATGAGGCACATCTCTTGTTAGAAGGGATTGGTTAGACATATCAGACTGGGGTGCAGAAATCACAGGACTCATTGCCTTATTTATCTTTCACTGGGTAATGTCCCATATATATGCAGTAGAGTTTAGCTATCATTTAAGACTACTGAAATTAAATTTGTATTAGATTAAAGAATACAAACAGCATTATCCTATCTCCACATCTGACCAAAGAAGCAATGTAATGATGAGGATATGTTTTTTGCTCTTTTATTGCCCACTTGGAGGTTTTGTTGTGTTAACTTGTTAAAGGTACGTTATACATGCTCGTAACTAGCAGGTGGTTTCTTGCTGCAGGAAATCCGCTTTAAGTTATGCTAACATTCATTTTAATGGGTCCTCTGGCAGTCTGCAAATCTACCACAATTGCAGACTGTCCATGGACCCATGCAAGTCAATGGTAGCGTAACTTGCAGTAGATTTTCCGCAATAGGAAAGCCGCTGCTAGTTACGAGCATGTGGACGTACCCTAAAGGGGGTTTTCTATAGACCACTTATCACATATCCAAAGGATTGCTATACTTCGCTGTCTAGAAATTTGGATGGAGCCACAATGCGAATGGTCGACCATTACACCATTCAAGAACAGGCACTCAGGACCCCTGATCTCAAAATTGGTATGGTCTCAGTAGTCAGACTTCATCAGAAACTTGTCTGATTATTGTGAAAAGTCCCATAACCAGTTACTTTTAGAGAGCACATTAAAAGGGTTTGCAAAAACAGTTACATACCTGCCCATAGGTAGTTTGTGGTCCTGCAGCTCCTCCCAATACCATACACAACCCATGGACAGGTGTGTTACTGTTTATGGACATTAGAGGCCATGTTTTTTAACAGCTCAAAATAAAAAATATCCGTAAAATATGTTATCTACCTGGTTTTCTGCCATTCAAACATTTCCGGTAGAAAAGTCCTCTCCACCAAGCTTGAAGTTTAGAAGATGCAGCTAATTCAACAGAAGTAGAGGTTCTATCTTGCCAAGAAGATGGTATTTCTGGCTTTGTGTCTTACAAACATTAAAAATATTTTTGAATATAAATATTCAAATTAAATAAAGAAATAAAAACAGCGACAGTTTTAAAACTTTGGGCTTAACAATAGGGATATTGATCGATATACAAATTGTGAATAAAAATACCATAGTGCCACATGCTAAAGCATTGTATTCAGCATCTGTACCACATGGAACTGGTTAGGTACTCAAATGTGTGTGCATGAGTACAACTAGTCATTGCAAATAACCTTGCAAACTTTCTGCAATTACAAAGTGCGTATATGTGCTGTACATTATAATGGATATTAATGACATTAATGCAAGCTTTCCCTGCACTCACTGGGATGTAACCGCCTGTGTATTTCTGGAGATACAAGATTATAAATTTACAATGAAAGTAATAATCATACATTGAATGGTTAAGTCTTAGGATTATGTTTCATATGTATTGTCTGCAGATGGGCTTTAATACCTTGCACAAAATTAGATTGTGGTGTCAAAATAGTTGAGAAATCCATTGTGAAGACTCTGAAAGCAAAAACCAACTCATCTGTAACTTTGTTTCCCATGGCTTCTGTCATGAGATGCCACAAAGCAGCATGAAATGCCTGAAATAAAACCAGAGCAAGACTTGACATGTATTTGATAAATTAAAAAATAAGGCGAGTTGTGCCATATTTTTTTTTAAATTGTATATTATTTTAGTATTATAAAACATACAAAATTGATCACAATAAGAATTTTTTTTTGTGTTGTGCCATATTACAGGGTTGACTGGGCAAACGCTATAATGCACACACTGTTCTGCACCATTCTAAATTGTTATTGATATAGGAACTCCATTGGAACCAATGGGCAAGATTCACTAAAACGGTCTTAGACAGTCTTCAAATGTACCAGATTTATCACAGTGGCTCAGGCTGAATGATATATTTGGCATGTCAGAAGACTGTCAAGTCTAAGCTTAGACCAACTATTAGTTGGCTCTCTTAAAATGAGAATTGTCCCCCAAACTTTTGATGCATTTAGGCATTGCCCCCTTTTGGCAAAACCATGGCCTATTTTAACAGAGGTCCCTCCCCTTTTGTAAGACCTGGCAAAAAAGTTATGGTATTGTAAAAAACAGATATTTTAGTGAAATCGGTGATGAATTTGAGCAAGAAGACTTAGGGTGTATTCACTCGAACAGTATCCTGCGCATATTTGATGTGCAGGATTTGAGGCTGTGTTCAGTCATTTGGTTTACATTGAAATCTGCAGCAGAAAATCCTGTGCATAAAATATGTGCAGGATATTGTACGTGTGAATACACCATTAAGGTGCCAATATACCTTAGATTAAAGTTGATGAAAGTGGACGATTTTAACTAAAACTATTGTTTGTGGGGTGAATTTAACAACAATCGTTCGTTTACAGCCAACTCCTCACAGACTATCATTCTCTGAAAATAGCCTGGTATAGCAAATAGTTTAATAAATAAAAAGACAGAATTATTTTTAAGTAGTCTGTAAATTAGGTAATTTCTTAACATTCTTTATAACAGTGCTATTGCATGGGTCATTTAAATTCTGCAGCAAAAAGAAAAATCCTTAATCTGTACATCCAATTATTGAAAGAACATTATTGTGTTCATAAACATGCTGTATATTTACCTTAAAATGTTCTTCTGTATATCCCTTTTCTCTTATTTGCTGTGGATAAAGTGTGATGTCCAAGTCTTTTAATGCCTTGGGTAGATCACTTCCATTACTAAAGTTATGCATCACTGTCAGGACAGCACGTACTATTATCGTAGCCTGATCCATAAATCGATAGCTTTCCTGTAAAATATAATAATATATCATTATACTGACCCCGGATTCTTGAGTGGAATATTATGACAAGTTACAGTTACTAGATTCTGGCTCGCTGATCCAGGGACCCAGATTTTAATCTTTTTTCCGTAAGATGAGGAAAACTTTTGTCTCATGGGGGTTCTTGCCTTCTTCTGCCTTAACATTGCAGGTAAGTAGGCTAAACTGAATAGGCAAATCTTTTGTTTAGCCTTTAAACTATGGAAGAGATAATCAAAACTACCTGCATAAATAAAACTGATGCAAATAGTGCCAAAAAAAGTCAAAGAATTAGACCGTTTTCTCTATCACAATGTTACTTTATGTGCTCAGATATCTATATGAGCCCATCATATTTATTACATAAAAACACATTTTTATTTATTATCTTTTTGATTTAAATGGTTGCCAATTAAACAGCACTACATTATCTTTTACAAAAACAAGACCCACTAGGAGCAGGGACTTCTGTCAGTATAATGATAGGAGTCCCTGCTCATGCATGGTTTACATTGGTGTGCTATGCACCGCTGCATACTATACAGCCGGGGTAGGTACTTACCTCCTTACACTCCATGGGCCAGGTGCTCTGCATCTGACCCTCAGAGTGGTACCCTGAAGAGAGTGAAAAACTGCTTCAGGGTACAAAATTGCCTGTTTCAATACAGAAATATCACCCATAAAACTGCCAAAACACAGGAAAAAGTTGTGGCAGTTTGTGTTGTAGATTTGCTGGTGGAAAAAAAAAAAGCCAAGTGGAAACTTAGCCTTATGGATCCAAAATGTGTTTGACTCAGAGAAATAGGATAAGCCACAACTCTTATTTAACAACTGCAATTTAAGGCTATATTCACACAATGCTTTTTGAACCTTCTTTTTAGCTGGTTTTTCTACACAGTTTTTTTTTTCATAGTTTTTTTTCTTTTACTTTTAGCATTTTTTTTTTAAAGCTGATTATGCCTTAGACTGAGGCACAAAATAGCATAAGAACATAAGCTAAGAAAGTTTCATCATTGAGTTGTAACCCAGCTTTCCCAGTCTCATGACTAATGCACTGCCTTTGAACAGTAATGTAAGAAGCCCTAAAGATGTCTTACATTTTACTACAGGGTAGATTGCTCATAAAGGTGGTGCGGTTCTCTAATAGAGTCATCAATCCTAACTCCTCCTTTCTCTTACAGATGGTCTGATAGAGAATGTTAAGCACATCCTCTCTGCAGTGCTAACAGTGTACAGAGACATGTGACTTAAAAAAATTATATAATGAAAACACACATTTTTTTTATTGTATATAATAATCTCATATTGCTTGTTAAAACCTAAAAAAAAATGTGATGGAAGTTTTTCTTTCAGTAACTATATCTAACAGAATATGTAAAAAAAAAAATGTTGTAGTGTTAAAACCATCTTTTACCAGACGGCTTTCCATATTGAGCTTGATACAGAGGATATTTTATCCTGATACAAATATAAATGTCAGAAGATACAGAAGATATTGATTATTTTGCCTTTTTCCAGGAAAGCAACAGCTTCTTCTACAGACACAAGAGGGAAGAATCTGTCAAACATGCCAAGAAAGGGCTGCTTAACAAGATCTAGAAAGTCTTGTTTATGGATGAAAGTCAAGTGCCTCAATGCTGGGCAGATCCCTCTCTGCATGTCTTTGCAGTGCAGGTGGTTGCCTGCCCAGAGTAATATATTCAACATGTGTTGTTCTCTCCTGTGGGTACAGTCTTCTCATAATGATTCTGTGCAATATAGAGGCAAATCCAGAATAAACAGGAGTATGAACAAGTATAGTCAAATATACAGGGATAAACATATTATTGTTTGGGGTTATACCTCTGGGAATGCCTTCAATCTCTAGAATGGGGGGTCTCAAGTCTAAATAGTGTGGTGCTCATGGATGTTGTTACTGGTGAAAATTAAAGATCTTTTGTAATACGGCTGTTAAATTATTTTGTTTTTATATTTAATAAAGAAAACAGCTCCTGAAAATCCCACCACTAAGGGGTCCCATACCTACTAGGACACTAACCAGTCCTGCAGCAGCATCATGCTTGTCTTTGAGTCATGGACAAGAGTGCCAATCACCTCCCACCACCACAAAGAAGGGATACACCCCCTTTCACCACACGCCAATCACCTCCCACCACCACAAGGGAGGGATACACCCCCTTTCACCACAGAACAATCACCTCCCACCACCACAAGGAAGAGACACCCCCCACCCCTTTCACCACACACCAATCACCTCCCACCACCACAAGGGAGGGACATTCGCCTTCCCCTGAGAGGATTTCTAACACTGTGAGCTAATGAAAAAGGTATGTTTATAATATATATATATAGGTGATCAAGGCAAAAAGTACATGGTCAGGATTAGGTACTGAGTAACATATATTATTTTTTTAACTGGATCTGACAGGTACACAGTAAATGGATTATTTAGTAATTATGATACTTTATCAGATGGTTCATAAAGTGAAAGAACAATTTTGTTATTTGCCTATAACTCGATTTTTGCAGATGCTAGCAAATTGTACTGGAAGTTGTAATATATTGATTTAGTGTAATAAAATATTCACAGACAATAAAATACAGTTGTTCTTATTATATTAAGAAATGTGTAGACTATAAAAAAAGGACAAAACAAGATAAAGTAAAAAAAAAAACAATATTAAATATTTTTCATAAACGATGTACATTGTTGCCATCTTGTACAATGAACAGAAATACAATGTGAATATCATAAATCAAGTACAGTGACCTAGTAGTTCTTTAGTTTCCATGGGAACATGTACCTTGTCTAGATATGGCATAACAGTTTCCTCATCACCAAAGACAAATGGCACAGTGCTACACAGGTGGATATGGTGCCCTAAGGGTGAACTTGCAGTGAAGCGTAGGACATGACGCCTGCAATAAAGACACATAAAAGTATTGTCTAATAAAAGATTTCAAGAGTAATTTCACACAGAACGTAGGTTTTAAATTGTCGCACAAATCTCATAAAATGGTCTAAAATAAAATTTCATAAAAGTAATAAAAGCAGTCTAAAGTAAAATATCTTGAGAATAACTGTAGTTCACCTAGGTCATCCCTATCTGCAGTTTTGGTGCATTTTTTATGCTTTTTTTGTAGCTAAAACCAGGAATATAACTTTTATTTGCCATTTTTTTGTCTGAAGAAAAGTTCAAAAAAAAAAATGCCCCCTTATTTTTCTAATCTGTGATACAGTTTTTGGTGGTGTCTTTTGAGGGTTTCTTTTGTGTGTTTCTATATATTGTGACTTACTATGAAAAATGTAATAAACATTTGTTTTAGCTCCTTCTTCCCCACTAAAAAAATCGAAAAGTATAATAGCAAAAAGTTAAGTGTGCTGTGTAATAATATAACCTTAAACTGGACATGTCTGCAGCTATACAGGGGTAAAAATAAGACCATGGTTAAATAGGACTTTTCATCAGGATTCCAGAAATACATTTTTATTTCCATAATCCTTTACAGCACCAAGGTATAATCCTTCCTGTTAATATGTAAATGAGGCTCAAGTGCCCAGTGGGGTTTGCTAACCATGTCCTCTTTTTCACCACTACTGTGCCCGCTAGCATAACCTACTCCCCTCTTTTTTAAGAGACAGCGGGCACAGTCAATTAAATCAGGGGCTTGTTTTTACCCCATTTAGCTGCTGACAGGTCCACTTAAAAAAAAAAAAGACAGGGTGTGTTCAGAAATTTTAGAAATCCCTCCTCATGTCTGCAGTGAATTATAGTACCAATCATATGGATAGTGTTGAAACTGCAAACAACCAGTAATAAAAAATTTCCCACATGAAAAAAAAAATGTCAGTGTTTCAATGTATAGTGGTAAAAGTCTCAGTAAATCTGCAGAACAATCCACAGCAGGAAAATTCCTTCACAACTGAATTCCCCCTTACAAGATAAGTGTTTCCCTGACACACCAGAAATTTTCGATGACACCCCCTTATATCGCTTATATTGCTGTTTGAGAATGTACATGATGACAGTTCTAATTGTTCTAGCTGTAATCTTAGCTGTAATTGTATCTGTTACTATAGACAACTACACATGTCAAGCTGTAAAATAACTGAGAATACAAACCCTGGAGGCAGGCTTATCATAGCAGCTTTGGTCACATAGGTGTGTAGTTTTAAAATAACTGGTCCATTGACAAGACTTTTCCAAGAAAACTGCTCTGCTGTTAATATACCCTTCTGAGATCCAGCATCTGGTTTCCCTGTAAAGACACGCATGTACGATAAAAAATTCTACATCTAGAATTGTATTATTGTATATTGGCTTCCAACATTCTGGATCACCTATGGTTGGAGCCCACTGTTGACCATGCAATAATACTGTATATTAATACATTCTGCAAGGTTTGTAGCAGTTATGCAACGTGACTTACAATAGAGGAGGCAGAGGCCTGTGTGATGTCACGAGCCTCCGGCGCTGCACCCAACAAACTAAACGAATGCCGGGTGCAGCAGGGAGATCACGGGGGTTCCGCCGCTGGGGACATAGGGGATAAGATGTCTAGGGGCGGAGTACCACTTAAAGTGATTTCAACTTATGAACTATAAATGATGAAATTACATCTGCCTAAGACTATTTGCAAGCTAATAGGCAAAGCAGGTCTAAATCCACTGCCCTTAGAGTTGTTCACAGGGTTGGTTAGTTATAATCAGCAAACAAATGATTCTAACCTTTAAAAACCATTAAAAATCATGGAGCTTCAAATACCCCAGTCATGAACTTACCAAGTGAATCTCCCCAGCGTGTCAGTGCTGAAAAGCTAACTAAAATTTCTGTAGGCCGCAGGTTGTCTACAAATAAGAAATAGGTTCCTCTATCTCGATCATCTGCTGTCTGTACAGTAAAGAAAAAAAAATTAATAATGCATTAATAAATGGACTGTATAAAATTTTACCTATGTGATGCAGAAAAAAACATGAAAGGTCATATTTAATACATGCAATTCACGTTTCCCTACAACTCGTAACATAAAACTCCAGATTTAGTCAAGGTCAAGTAGCGTTTAAAGATAATTTTTACATATAGTCATAGGTTATTTATGTTTTACAATTTAGCTGTACAAGTCAGTAATGATTTCAGAGACTGTTCTGTCATCTGTCATCGATGTAGACATCTGAAGGTGCTAAATACAAAGTTAAAATGACATAAGTATTGAGCAATAGTCAAGTGTCTATGCCTTACTAAATAATTCATTGTATGAAGGCTTACTGTTGACATAAGAGACAAAAGGCACAAGGGTGAAAAAGTTTGAAAAAGTCTCAGGAGCAGAACTGTTTTCCCTGTCACTTTGTCCTCTCTTCCTGTCCTTCATCGCTTCCAATTAATAATTTAAGCTATTTAGTTATTTATAGCCCTTTTACGCTATACTATTGTATTCACTCAACAGATGGAGAAGAAGGTTTTGCTTCTATGACTTTCTGCTTAAGGAAGCCTTGTGCCTCTTAAGGAGCAATAATAACATTTTGTACAGAGAAGCTTGGTTTCTGCGTCTTACATAAAGTTCTCAAATACATTCAAACATCTCAGGAGGTGAACTAATCTAATAATGCAAATTTTTATAATGAGCTTAAAGCCAAGAGAATTAACCAGGAAAGTGGGTTAGAAAGGTCTGTTAAATGAAAGACTAAATATAACTAGGCTATCACGTTGTACTCAGTTTGTCAGCGTTCTTATTCTAAGATTCAGTAATTGCTTGGCCAGAAATGACTTCAAGTTATTAAATTGATCCATAAATTGTAACCTGGAGAATATTCAAGAGAATAGGTTATTGTTTGTTGTAATACCTTTCCTACCATGCTTGATCAGGATCAGGTTACCTATTGTATACATACTATAAACCAGCATACAAGGCTGGATTGGATGAGGCAGGAGAACATACAGCCAAATCATTACATTATACATGATAGCACAGAGTATTTCAGCACATGATATTTAATGACATTCCCTTGTGACTTAAAAAAACAAAACAACTAAAATAAGTTTTATATATATATATATATATATATATATATATATATATAAGCTCACCATGACTCCACAAGGCATCCCAGCTGATTTGTTTCAAAATCAGACCCCCATACCCCCAGAGTCTGCAAAACTGCAAAAAACTCCACACACTTATTACACATCAGTGTGATAAGATCTCCTGGACTTCCTGCCTGAAGAGAAACAGGGTATGTGCTCAGCAAAGATTACACTTCACATTGTAAAGTTATATAACTTTATCATGTGCAGCTATATAAAGGTAATTTAATTTGGCTTGATTTATCCTTTAAGGCTCTATTACATAGCTCAAATATAGATAGTGTCTTGTGTAATAGGGCTAGAAATCTGCTGATAAACAAGCAAATCTCTTTTTGTAGCATGTGTGGCAAGCAATGTGAGTAAAGGCTTGATCCAGCAATAACCCTGCAATAACTGAGCCAAGTAATAGGCTTCATTAATGAGCACCTATGTATTTTATATGTGCTTGCATCAGGAATGGGTTTGCCCATTTAAACAACCCTATCTTTGAAGCATTGTAAGATAACATAAAAGCTACAGTATCAGTAACACAGACCTTTACGATGAAATCTGTTTTCTGACAAGTATACGGATATGTATTTGGC
The DNA here is from genome assembly GCF_029499605.1 of Hyla sarda. NCBI lineage: Eukaryota > Metazoa > Chordata > Amphibia > Anura > Hylidae > Hyla > Hyla sarda. The sequence goes on from NC_079191.1 coordinate 331,775,946, forward strand.
TTGTGGAAGATGTACAATGTCCTGTAAATCAAGAAAGACAAGAGTGTAATTAGATTTCTCATTGGAATTATTTGTGTTTTCATAAATGTCTGTTAAGGCTATGTTTCCTCACAGGTTTTTTTCTGGAGTTTTTTTGGAAAATGGCCACTGCATATTTTGAGCTAAAGTAAGAAGTGGATCCAGCAGGAAGGAGAAGTGGAAGTCCATTTTTATATTTCACATTCCATTTAAATACACTTCTGGCTTTGCCTCAAAAACTGCAGTGGCAGTTTTCCAAAAAACTCCAGAAAAAAACCTGTGTGGAAAGCTAGCCTAATAGCAGACAGGGTGGACTGCAGGTTACTTTATCCTATGTTTCTTCCCTGACTGCTGGAGCTGTTTTGTGTGTGCACTTTAGATTGCTATTGCATTTGAAGGTTACTAGACACCGTTATTAGCACGGTTAGGCATCCGGCATAGGTGAACTCAGCCTAGATCTTGACGCTACTGAAGCCACAACTGATGACAAGTTGTCATTAGTTGTATGGCATCTGGCGTCCATTGTTTCTGGATGGCGGACAGGGGAACGCAGCAAGCGTCCGGTGCCCTCCGGTGTGTCCAACCATTCGGTGTCAAAATTGAGATGCTGGATGATTGATTGTGAACTGTCCCATTCAAATGAATGAGATCAGTTCTAGCATCAGTTTCCCTCCTGTGCACAACGGAGGGAAACTATGCCGGAAGCCTGATATATGTGAATCCAGCCTTGGGCTGTATTTCCATTTTGCAGTTTTTTTTTTAAAACTGCCACTGCAGTTTATGAACCAATTCCAGAAGTGGATCCAAAAAGGACAGAGAAGTATTAGTCCTTCCTTTATATTTCCCATTCCTTTTGGATACACTTCTGGATGGTTTTTACTGATAAAAAACTTCTAAGTTTGAAACCATGCCTTTAGTGCACACATTAATTTTACAGTCTTAATTGTTATGTAGTTAAATTAAAGCGCAAACCCAAATTTAACCCCTTAAGGACAATGTTTTTTTTTTTCATTTTTGCACTTAAATTTTTTTCCTCCTCACCTTCTAAAAATCATAACACATTCCATTTTCCACCTACAGACACCATATGAGGGCTTGTTTTTTGCACCACCAATTTTACAAATATACATATAATGGTACTATCTGCATTATATAAAAAGTTTTTTTTTACTTTTTTTACACAATTTTATAGTCCCCATAGGGGACTATTACATGCAATCTTTTGACTGCATACAATGTTCAATGCTATGCCATATCATAGCATTGATCAGTGTTATCGGTGCTGAATTGCTCCAGGCTGCCTGGAGCATTGATTCAATGATCTAACGGCGAGTAGCTAGGTAAGGGCCCTCTCGCCGTCTTCTAAGCTGATTGGGACACCGCGGTTTCACCGAGGTGGTCCCGATCAGCTCTGCTGAGCTGCTGGGATAGATTTTTTTCTATTTTAGAAAATGATTGTGATGTCTAAGAGGTTAATGCTGAGCATCGCCGGGATCAGTGATGTCCGGTATTACCCACGTGTCCCGGCGGTTCACAGGGGTACTCCGCAGCAAACACCTTATCCCCTATCAAAAGGGGATAAGATGTTAGATCTTGGGGGGCAGCATCAGGAACACCACCCCCCTCCATTCATGTCAATGGGAGGAGGGGTGACGGCTATGAAGTAGCCATCATGCCTCATCCCATAGAAGTGAATGGAGGGGGTGTGGCGGGCGCATCGCCAGTCATCGGGCACGGAGCGGAGTTCACTCCATGGGCCGAATGATGGGGTTCCACGTCGAATATTGCGGGGGTCCCCAGTGGAGGGACCCCGCGATCTAACATCTTATCCCCTATCCTTTAAATAGGAAATAAGATGTTTGCGGCAGAGTACCACTTTAAGGCATTAAATACCTGTTGGAATGGCTTGTTTCTGCCAGTCCCCTCTAAACAGGAATTTGGAGCAGGCATTTAAAAAAAAAAATAACACATACTGACACACATTCCACTATCCCACATAGCGGTTATAAATAATAAAAATAAAAAATAAAAGTATTTTGTGTAAAAAGGTAAAAAGCACATTTTACAACAACAATGTGTGCTGTGATCCCCAATAAAGGGCTGTGGCATAATGGACCATCAGTCATGCTGTAAACATGGTGGCACTTAGGAAGTAGCAGTACAATATAATACAGCATTGTGTACTTTACATACATAATATACCATAGTAAAGTGTTCTAGTATGGTAAGAGGTAGGATCTATAATATGCTATAGGTAAAATTTATTGCATTCATAATTTGCACTTGGCTGAGGGGTAGACACCTGTAAAAGACACATTTGCATTTGGTTTGGGTTCTGATTTTAAAGACTTTAATTCTAAAAATGCACATCAACAATGTACTTTGCACATTGTAAGTGCTCCTGGGAAAAAAGTGAAAGCTGCTACTCTTTTTTGCATTCATACTGACATCTCACTTTATTTTCAGCAATTGTTTAATTAAAGAACTCTACTTTATAATGCTCCAGAGAAAGGAATGGAATTATAAAACTCAAAAATGAGCAGTAGCTGAAAGAATATCAGAAGAAACTTTCCATAATTTTGTGCTCGGCTGTATTGATTATTAAAAAATCACAAAAAAAAATCACAAAAAAACCTGAGTTCTGTCTGTCAGGTCTCTCTTTTTAATCTTTCTTCCCTGCAATCTCATTTTTTCTGATTAAAAATAAAACATACAGAATAGATGAGAAAGGAATGATTGATTATAACAAGATTAGTAAGGACAGATATTAGTAATGTCCATATTAATGTCTTACTTATATCTACCAGGCCTTGCAATATTTACTATAACTCCTGATGAGATAAAAAAAAGAGTTAAATCATATTTTGTTTTAAAGATATCGATAACTTACTGAAAACACCTGCCAAAGTCAGAAAATTCCATCCATGTTTGCTTTGTGACTTGCTTTATTTCCACCGCTGTGTCTTTTTCAATAATGTTGGGTGCTTGACCAGATCCATTTGTTGTTTGGCCATCACCAGTAACAATATCCTTGAAGCCATCTTGGACAGAGATTAAAAAATAATAACAATAAATTACAAACCACATTGCAATAGAATCTACTTTCTATAACCCCACTACACTGACTATATTATGCACATAGTAAAAGGCAAAATAGTAACCTTAGGAGCTGTTACTAGTATTTTCCTCCATTCTTAACTGATGTTTCCCAACTAATCCATACAGATCCCTCTGACTTATAATAGGGTCTGTCAGGGTTTTGTTATGGCTTCTCTGTAACTGATTGCAAGAATAGTACCACGCTTAAAAAAAGACTAAAACCTCAACTGAATGGAACACATCAGCTGTGTGACTAGAGCCTTACTTGTAGTATGGCCAAAGTAGTTTTTACTTTTGTTAGTGTTCCTGTACTCTCAAGTAACTTTTCAGATCACAGTAAACTGATCAACATACATTCGAGATCAGGAAACTGTGATCTGTGATTTTAACTATTTGTGGAGTCAATTTTAATGTGTATGAATAAATGTGATGTTTTACAATACACGTTAGTAAGGAGGTACTAACGTAAGAGGTACATTTACCTCATTACTACCATGGGGCACTGTTGTGTTTATATTGGATTTCTCCAGCACCTCAAATCCCCCCAACACACTTCTCCATAGACTACTATGGGCATAATGTAAACCGAACCCTCAGTGAGCTAATAGTCCTCATGACTTATTTACTTATTTTGCAGTAAATATATAAAGTGAATATATGTTTATATATATATATATATATATATATATATATATAAAATATATAAAAAATATATAATTTTTAATAACCATATGGTTATGGCTATACTGTATATAAGTTAATGTACCTGTTAGGTTCTCTTGAAGTGAAGAGCTTATTTGCTGAAATAAAACAGATACTATTATTGATAAACAAATTATATGAATGGACATTATATGCACATATGTGCTTCCTCCTACATTTCAAAAAATAAAATAAATAAATACTATAGTATATTTCCTTCCAGTAAAATTGGGTACAATTTTGCTAACAAATGGGAAAGCATCCCTTTCCTGCACAAGGCTAAAAAGCTCAGGTAAATGACAACTGCCCTGTGATGTCGTAGGCACTGTGTGGGCACTAAGTTGCCATTTATCTTCAATGGGTAGCAAAATCTGTCAATGTACCCTAAAGTGTTAACAGTGGTTTGGTTTAAATGCCCACTTGAGTTCTCTTTTATCTATATACTAGCTGAGTAGCCGGCGTTGCCCGGTTTTTCCTTCCTAATCCTTGTTGGGGAGGAAAGTAAACAAAGGAGGAAGCTTTTGACTTCATATCCCATTCTCATATATTGTTGTCATATCCCGACCTCCTATCCCGTCATCATATCCCGACCTCCTATCCTGACCTCCTTTCCCGTCCTCATATCTCAACCTCCTTTCCCGTCCTCCTTTCCCATCCTCCTATCTTGACCTCCTTTCCTGTCCTCCTATCTCGACCTCCTTTCCCGTCCTAATATTCCGTCCTCCTTTCCCGTCCTCATATCTCGACCTCCTTTCCAGTCCTCCTTTTCCGTCCTCTTATCCAGTCCATCTATCCAGTCCATCTATCCCGTCCTCCTATCACGACCTCCTATCACGACCTCCTATCCAGTCCTCCTATCCCGTCCTCCTATCATGACCTCCTATCCCGTCCTCCTATCCCGTCCTCCTATCCCATCCTCCTATCCCGTCCTCCTATCCTGACCTCCTATCCCGACCTCCTATCCCGACCTCCTATGTCGACCTTTAATATGTGTACCAGTTATTGAAATATCTCCAGCCGTACGGAAGTTATGCCGGAACATACATGTTCCATTGATTTGCATGGGACTTTAAACAAAAACCCTGACCCTCACAAATGGGGGTAGTTAAGGGTTAAATTAACTATCATATATTTTAAGTGGATATATAAGTAACATGTGACCAAGTATTATCGAAATATCTCAAGCCGTTTGGAAGTTATGCAGTAACATATATTTCCCATTGACTTGTATGGGACTTTAAACATAAACCCCGCCCCTGGCAAATGGGGGTGAGTAAGGGTTAAATCATCTATCCTATGTTTGTTGTTGACATATAAGTAACATGTGTGCCAAGTTTCATGTTAATATCTTTAGCCGTTTGGACGTGATGATGGATCATACACACACACATACATACATATACACACACACACACACACACACGTTGAGTTTTATATATATATATATATATATATATATATAGATACTATTAGAATAAAGATCAAATATTGACATGTTCACGTATCTTAAAAAAGATAAAACTTTAAATGGTAATGTCCTTGGTTTTTCACAAGACAGTGGGAAAAAACTTGAAAGGATTCCACAAAAAAACATTAAAAGATACTCGGTTTTCTCTGCTTTTATAAAAATGGGTGTGATAATATTTGATCGTCCAAGGGGAAGCATCCTATACAAAAGATGCAAATATGTATTTTTCACAATATTTGTGTCTTGGCAGCATTTATTGTCAGAAAACAACACATTTTTATGTTGTTGCTGGGTATTTTATAATTTATAAATTTGCTTCATGGAACGAAGAATTCTAAATTATGCATTCATGATTAACTGGGGATTTTACATCAATTTTGCAATTTAATGAATTTAATGAAACTCAATAGCAATCTGAACATCCTTCCAGCTCTCCTGCTAGCATTTTATAAGATTAGGAATGTTTTTTTTCTTTTTTTAAATTAATTATCAAAAAAATCTAGCCTTTAGTGATGCAAAAAGAAAAAGAACGGTTTTGGGATTCCATCTTTAGCCCTCATGTTAAATTAATATGTGACACAATGAAGATGCAAGAGCAGCTTGTCATTTACCAAACAAAGTGTCACCCCATATGACTCACAAATTCGATACGGCACATGAGTCATCTCTAATTCCAACGGAACCAAGATTCAAAGTACAGTACATATTTGCATTTGAAAATATTAAAAATGATATCCTATTCATATAGGGAAACACAGAAATGATATGTCTTAAGTAATGCTAAGAAGGTCTGACTCAAGGATGAAACATCTATTCCAGAGTAGTAATTATTTCTGTCTGAAATCTGTCTAGGCAAAGATGGTTGCCTAGACAGATTATACCTAGGATGAAAAAAGTGGCATATATTAGTAGAGACTTGCATATTATTTGCCTTGACTGACTCTTTTGTATTCCAAATAACTTGTAATTTCTGTTGGTCTATTTTTTTTATAAGCATAACTAAGGTGCACATCCTAAAACATAAATACTAGAGGCATGCTTTAACTTAAATGGGTATTCCAGGATTTTTTTTTATCTGACTATGCTACAGGGGCTGTAGAGTTAGTGTAATTCATAATATAGTGTCCGTACCTGTGTGTGACGGTTTTCTCACAATTCTTATGTGATTTTCACTCCAATATTTATTTTTTAATAGTATACAAAATGACTGTTGTCTCAGATTTTTCCCAGATTGCAATGCGGCCGAGACCTGACTCACTAGTCAGCTGATGACAGGGAGCCTGTCTGCTTCAATAGGTGGAGGGATCGTTTGGTGGGAGAGAGATCAATCTGCAACTAATGCAACAGCTGTAGGCACCCTGATTGAAAACCACAGGTCTTTTGAATGGATGCAGCTCATTTATGTTTCAATGGGTGGGGTGGCTGATGTGTGGGAGGGAGAAAAATGGAATTGTGGGATTTGTAGTAAAAAAAAAGAAAGTCAAACAGGAAATACAAGTTCACAAAAAGCTAGCCACAGTGTTATGGTAATCTCACAACATAGCCATTTAGCCCCAAGACAAGCACAGATCCTTCCTAAGCATGTCTATTACTGTCTGTGAGGTACGTACTAAAATCACCTTATGGTGGATAACCCCTTTAACTTCTTGGGGACGGAGGGTTTTTCCGTTTTTGCATTTTCGTTTTTTCCTCCTTACCTTTTAAAAATCATAACGCTTTCAATTTTGCACCACCAATTCTACTTTGTAATGACACAGTCATTTTATTTTAAAAAATCTACAGCGAAAGGGGAAAAAAAATTCATTGTGCGACAAAACGGAAGAAAAAATTTCATTTTGTAACTTTTGGGGGCTTCCGTTTCTACGCAGTGCATTTTTCGGTAAAAATAACACCTCATCTTTATTCTGTAGGTCCATACGGTTAAAATGATACCCTACTTATATAGGTTGGATATTGTCGTACTTCGGAAAAAAATCATAACTATATGCAGGAAAATGTATATGTTAAAAATTCTCATATTCTAACTCCTATAACTTTATTATTTTTCCGCATACAGGTCGGTATGAGGACTAATTTTTTGCGCCGTGTTGTGAAGTTTTTATCGGTACCATTTTTGTATTCATTGGACTTTTTGATTACTTTTTATTCATTTTTTCATGATATAAAAAGTGATCAAAAATACACTATTTTGGACTTTGGAATTTTTTTTGCGCGCACGCCATTGACCGTGCGATTTAATTAACTATATATTTTTATAGTTCGGACATTTTTGCACGCTGTGATACCACATATGTTTATTTTTATTTACACAGTTTTTTTTTTTATGGGAAAAAGCGGGGTGATTCAAACTTTTATTAGGGAAGGGGTTAAATGATCTTTGTTAACTTTTTTTTTTCACTTTTTTTTGCAGTGCTATAGCTCCCATAGGGACCTATATCACTGCACACACTGATCTCCTATGCTGATCCCTGCAAAGCCATAGCTTTGCATGGATCAGTCAGATAGGGGCTTGATTGCTCAAGCCTGTAGCTCAGGCTTGGAGCAATCAATCGACGATCGGACGCCGTGGAGTTAGGTAAGGAGACCTCTGCCTGCGTCCCAGCTGATCGGAACATCACGATTTTATCACAATGTCCCGATCAGCCCGACTGAGCTGCCGGGAATCGTTTGAAGGGTTAACACAGCGCGGCACAACGATCGATGCCGGGCGCTGTTAACCCAGGGTCCCGGCTATGATTAGCAGCCAGGACTGACCTGGTCTGATGCGGGGTCACGGCGTGACCCCGTTTTAAACACCGGGATCGGGCGTAGGGCGTACAGGTACGCCCTACGTCCTTAAGGAGTTAATTAAATTTCCACACCCCTGAATGGACAGAGATGTCAGCAGAGAGCACTGTGCTCGTGATGTCAGCAGAGAGCTCTGTGTTCAAAGAAAATAATTTCCTCTCTATAGTATTCAGCAGCTTATAAGTACTTATAACCCAGCATTTGGGGCAGTGTGTAGCTCAACAGCAAAGGCAGGATTGAAGCATTCCTCACAAGGACTCTATGCTTAAACCTGAGAACTGTCTGATCCCAAACAGCGCACAACTTTAGCGCTAAAGACAATACACTTCCAATCTACAGCAGTCCAGGTTTCTCATTCATGACACCACTGTAAACAAAGGCAATAGTGGCTGTCTCCCAATGGCTGGAAAGCTAATGGGAGCAATGACACCAAATTTCTTCCTTGCTTTACTCAGTTCAATTACATGTCCCTTTCTCAAACTTTCAACTTGGCAACATTTCTTTAAGTGGATCATAGAGGATTTCTAGCAGTCAACAATCTCTCACCAAGAGGTATTGTCACGATGCCGGCTGGCAGGTAGTGGATCCTCTGTGCCAGAGAGGGATTGGCGTGGACCGTGCTAGTGGACCGGTTCTAAGCCACTACTGGTTTTCACCAGAGCCCGCCGCAAAGCGGGATGGTCTTGCTGCGGCGGTAGCGACCAGGTCGTATCCACTAGCAACGGCTCACCTCTCTGGCTGCTGAAGATAGGCGCGGTACAAGGGAGTAGGCAAAAGCAAGGTCGGACGTAGCAGAAGGTCGGGGCAGGCAGCAAGGATCGTAGTCAGGGGCAACGGCAGAAGGTCTGGAAACACAGGCAAGGAACACACAAGGAACGCTTTCACTGGCACTAAGGCAACAAGATCCGGCAAGGGAGTGCAGGGGAAGTGAGGTGATATAGGGAAGTGCACAGGTGAACACACTAATTGGGACCACTGCGCCAATCAGCGGCGCAGTGGCCCTTTAAATCGCAGAGACCCGGCGCGCGCGCGCCCTAGGGAGCGGGGCCGCGCGCGCCGGGACAGAACAGACGGAGAGCGAGTCAGGTAGGGGAGCCGGGGTGCGCATCGCGAGCGGGCGCTACCCGCATCGCGAATCGCATCCCGGCTGGCAGCGGAATCGCAGCGCCCCGGGTCAGAGGACGTGACCGGAGCGCTGCAGCGGGGAGAGTGAAGCGAGCGCTCCGGGGAGGAGCGGGGACCCGGAGCGCTCGGCGTAACAGTACCCCCCCCCTTGGGTCTCCCCCTCTTCTTAGAGCCTGAGAACCTGAGGAGCAGACTTTTGTCTAGGATGTTGTCCTCAGGTTCCCAGGATCTCTCTTCAGGACCACAACCCTCCCAGTCCACTAAAAAAAAATTTTTCCCTCTGACCTTTTTGGCAGCTAAAATTTCTTTGACCGAGAAGATGTCCGAGGAGCCAGAAACAGGAGTGGGAGGAACAGATTTGGGAGAAAAACGGTTGAGGATGAGTGGTTTGAGAAGAGAGACGTGAAAGGCATTAGGGATACGAAGAGAGGGAGGAAGAAGAAGTTTATAAGAGACAGGATTAATTTGACACAAAATTTTGAAAGGACCAAGATAGCGTGGTCCCAACTTGTAGCTAGGGACACGGAAGCGGACATATTTAGCGGAGAGCCATACCTTGTCTCCAGGGGAAAAAACGGGGGGAGCTCTTCTTTTCTTATCCGCGAACTTCTTCATGCGTGATGAAGCCTGTAAGAGAGAATTTTGGGTCTCTCTCCATATGATGGAAAGGTCACGAGAAATTTCATCCACAGCGGGCAGACCAGAGGGCAAGGGAGTAGGGAGGGGGGGAAGAGGGTGACGGCCGTACACCACGAAAAATGGGGATTTGGAGGAAGACTCAGAGACCCTGAAGTTATACGAGAATTCGGCCCATGGGAGGAGATCTGCCCAGTCATCCTGGCGGGAGGAAACAAAATGTCGCAAATAATCACCCAAGATCTGGTTTATCCTTTCTACTTGTCCATTGGACTGGGGATGATATGCAGAAGAAAAATTTAATTTAATCTTGAGTTGTTTACAAAGAGCCCTCCAGAATTTAGACACGAATTGGACGCCTCTATCCGAGACAATCTGCGTAGGCAACCCGTGAAGACGAAAAATGTGTACAAAAAATTGTTTAGCCAACTGAGGCGCAGAAGGAAGACCAGGAAGAGGGATGAAATGTGCCATTTTGGAGAATCGATCAACGACCACCCAAATAACAGTGTTGCCACGGGAAGGGGGTAAATCAGTAATAAAATCCATACCAATCAGAGACCAAGGCTGTTCGGGGACAGGCAGAGGATGAAGAAAACCAGCGGGCTTCTGGCGAGGAGTCTTATCCCGGGCACAGATAGTGCAGGCTCGCACAAAGTCCACAACATCCGTCTCCAGAGTCGGCCACCAATAGAAGCGGGAGATGAGTTGCACAGATTTCTTGATACCCGCATGACCTGCGAGATGGGAGGAGTGACCCCATTTGAGGATTCCGAGGCGTTGGCGAGGAGAAACAAAGGTCTTTCCTGGAGGAGTCTGCCTGATGGAGGCAGGAGAAGTGGAGATCAGGCAGTCAGGTGGAATGATGTGTTGCGGAGAGAGTTCAACTTCTGAGGCATCCGAGGAACGAGAGAGAGCATCGGCCCTAATGTTCTTATCGGCAGGACGAAAGTGAATCTCAAAATTAAATCGGGCAAAGAACAGAGACCACCGGGCCTGGCGAGGATTCAGCCGTTGGGCAGACTGGAGGTAGGAGAGGTTCTTGTGGTCGGTGTAGATAATAACAGGAGAACTTGATCCCTCCAGCAGATGCCTCCATTCCTCAAGTGCTAATTTAATGGCTAGAAGCTCTCGATCCCCGATGGAGTAGTTCCTCTCCGCTGGAGAGAAGGTCCTAGAGAAAAAACCACAAGTGACAGCATGCCCGGAAGAATTTTTTTGTAGAAGAACAGCTCCAGCTCCCACTGAGGAGGCATCAACCTCCAATAGGAAGGGTTTGGAAGGGTCAGGTCTGGAGAGGACGGGAGCCGAAGAAAAGGCAGACTTGAGTCGTTTAAAGGCGTCTTCTGCTTGAGGAGGCCAGGACTTGGGATCAGCATTTTTTTTGGTTAAAGCCACGATAGGAGCCACAATGGTAGAAAAATGTGGAATAAATTGCCTGTAATAATTGGCGAACCCCAAAAAGCGTTGGATAGCACGGAGTCCGGAGGGGCGTGGCCAATCTAAGACGGCAGAGAGTTTGTCTGGATCCATCTGTAGTCCCTGGCCAGAGACCAAATATCCTAGAAAAGGAAGAGATTGGCATTCAAACAGACATTTCTCAATTTTGGCATAGAGTTGGTTGTCACGAAGTCTCTGAAGAACCATACGGACATGCTGGCGGTGTTCTTCTAGATTGGCAGAAAAAATTAGGATATCGTCCAGATATACAACAACACAGGAGTATAACAGATCACGAAAAATTTCATTGACAAAGTCTTGGAAGACGGCAGGGGCGTTGCACAGTCCAAAGGGCATGACCAGATACTCAAAGTGTCCATCTCTGGTGTTAAATGCCGTTTTCCACTCGTCCCCCTCTCTGATGCGGATGAGGTTATAGGCGCCTCTTAAGTCCAATTTAGTGAAGATGTGGGCACCTTGGAGGCGATCAAAGAGTTCAGAGATGAGGGGTAAGGGGTAGCGGTTCTTAACCGTGATTTTATTAAGACCGCGGTAGTCAATGCAAGGACGTAGGGAGCCATCTTTTTTGGACACAAAGAAAAATCCGGCTCCGGCAGGAGAGGAGGATTTACGGATAAAGCCCTTTTTTAGATTCTCCTGGACGTATTCGGACATGGCAAGAGTCTCTGGGGCAGAGAGAGGATAAATTCTGCCCCGGGGTGGAGTAGTGCCCGGGAGGAGGTCGATAGGGCAATCATAAGGCCTGTGAGGAGGTAGAGTCTCAGCTTGTTTTTTGCAGAAAACATCCGCGAAGTCCATATAGGCCTTAGGGAGACCGGTTACTGGAGGAACCACAGAGTTACGGCAAGGGTTACTGGGAACCGGTTTTAGACAGTTCTTGGAACAAGAGGACCCCCAACTCTTGATCTCCCCAGTGGACCAATCCAGGGTAGGGGAATGAAGTTGAAGCCAGGGAAGTCCAAGGAGAATTTCCGAGGTGCAATTGGGGAGGACCAAAAGTTCAATCCTCTCATGATGAGATCCGATGCTCATAAGAAGGGGCTCCGTGCGGAAACGTATGGTACAATCCAATCTTTCATTATTTACACAATTGATGTAGAGGGGTCTGGCGAGACTGGTCACCGGGATGTTGAACCTGTTGACGAGAGAGGCCAAAATAAAATTTCCTGCAGATCCTGAGTCCAAGAAGGCCACTGTAGAGAAGGAGAAGGCAGAGGCAGACATCCGCACAGGCACAGTAAGACGTGGAGAAGCAGAGTAGACATCAAGGACTGTTTCACCTTTGTGCGGAGTCAGCGTACGTCTTTCCAGGCGGGGAGGACGGATAGGACAATCTCTTAGGAAGTGTTCGGTACTAGCACAGTACAGGCAGAGGTTCTCCATACGGCGTCGTGTCCTCTCTTGAGGTGTCAGGCGAGACCGGTCGACCTGCATAGCCTCCACGGCGGGAGGCACAGGAACAGATTGCAGGGGACCAGAGGAGAGAGGAGCCGAGGAGGAGAAACGCCTCGTGCGAACAGAGTCCATATCTTGGCGGAGTTCCTGACGCCTTTCGGAAAAACGCATGTCAATGCGAGTGGCTAGGTGAATAAGTTCATGTAGATTAGCAGGAATTTCTCGTGCGGCCAGAACATCTTTAATGTTGCTGGATAGGCCTTTTTTGAAGGTCGCGCAGAGGGCCTCATTATTCCAGGACAATTCTGAAGCAAGAGTACGGAATTGTACGGCATACTCGCCAACGGAAGAATTACCCTGGACCAGGTTCAACAGGGCAGTCTCAGCAGAAGAGGCTCGGGCAGGTTCCTCAAAGACACTTCGGATTTCCGAGAAGAAGGAGTGTACAGAGGCAGTGACGGGGTCGTTGCGGTCCCAGAGCGGTGTGGCCCATGACAGGGCTTTTCCGGACAGAAGACTGACTACGAAAGCCACCTTAGACCTTTCAGTGGGAAACAGGTCCGACATCATCTCCAGATGCAGGGAACATTGGGAAAGAAAGCCACGGCAAAACTTAGAGTCCCCATCAAATTTATCCGGCAAGGATAAGCGTATCCCAGGAGCGGCCACTCGCTGCGGAGGAGGTGCAGGAGCTGGCGGAGGAGATGACTGCTGAAGCTGTGGTAGTAACTGTTGTAGCATATCGGTCAGTTGAGACAGCTGTTGGCCTTGTTGCGCTATCTGTTGTGACTGCTGGGCGACCACCGTGGTGAGGTCAGCGACAACTGGCAGAGGAACTTCAGCGGGATCCATGGCCGGATCTACTGTCACGATGCCGGCTGGCAGGTAGTGGATCCTCTGTGCCAGAGAGGGATTGGCGTGGACCGTGCTAGTGGACCGGTTCTAAGCCACTACTGGTTTTCACCAGAGCCCGCCGCAAAGCGGGATGGTCTTGCTGCGGCGGTAGTGACCAGGTCGTATCCACTAGCAACGGCTCACCTCTCTGGCTGCTGAAGATAGGCGCGGTACAAGGGAGTAGGCAAAAGCAAGGTCGGACGTAGCAGAAGGTCGGGGCAGGCAGCAAGGATCGTAGTCAGGGGCAACGGCAGAAGGTCTGGAAACACAGGCAAGGAACACACAAGGAACGCTTTCACTGGCACTAAGGCAACAAGATCCGGCAAGGGAGTGCAGGGGAAGTGAGGTGATATAGGGAAGTGCACAGGTGAACACACTAATTGGGACCACTGCGCCAATCAGCGGCGCAGTGGCCCTTTAAATCGCAGAGACCCGGCGCGCGCGCGCCCTAGGGAGCGGGGCCGCGCGCGCCGGGACAGAACAGACGGAGAGCGAGTCAGGTAGGGGAGCCGGGGAGCGCATCGCGAGCGGGCGCTACCCGCATCGCGAATCGCATCCCGGCTGGCAGCGGAATCGCAGCGCCCCGGGTCAGAGGACGTGACCGGAGCGCTGCAGCGGGGAGAGTGAAGCGAGCGCTCCGGGGAGGAGCGGGGACCCGGAGCGCTCGGCGTAACAGGTATACTACCCAACAGTAGCCTCTAAGAGCCTTTTTATAGGGAATTTGAGAAAGCTTCTTTATGTCCTTGTGTGGTAAGACCCAGTGTCTAATCAGAACACACCTGTAATCATTTACATATCTGCTTAAGACTGCATGCCACGTTTTGCAGCAATTTGACGTATCTGGATGCATTACTTTTTTTTGTCAACAAGTGTATTTATCTGCAGAATTTGCTTCTGTATCAGAAATGTACTGACTGAACCTGCAGCCTACTTGGTGCTGTTTAAAGAGCAAGAGGCACTAACAAGAATTAAGTTAAAGGGGTTATCCACCATATGGTAATTTTAGTACTTGCCTGCCAGACAGTAATGGACATGCTTAGGAAGGATCTGTGCTTGTCTTGGGGCTAAATGTCTATGTTGTGAGATTACCATAACACTGTGGCTAGCTTTCTGTGAACTGGTATTTCCTGTTTGAATTTCCTTTTCTTTTTTTTTTACTACAAATCCCATAATTCCATTTTCCTCCCTCCCACACATCAGCCACCCCACCCATTGAAACATAAATGAGCTGCATCCATTCAAAAGACCTGTGGTTTTCAATCAGTGTGCCTACAACTATTGCATTAGTTGCAGATTCATCTCTCTCCCACCAAGCGATCCCTCCACCCATTGAAGCAGACAGGCTCCCTGTCATCAGCTGACTAGTGAGTCAGGTTTCGGCCGCATTGCAACCTGGGAAAAATCTGAGAAAACAGTCATTTTGTATGCTGTTAAAAATAAATATTGGGGTGAAAAAATCCCAAAAGAATTATGAGAAAACCGTCACACACTGGTACAGACACTATATTATGAACTACACTAACTTTACAGCCCCTGTAGCATAGTCAAATAAAAAAAAATCCTGGAATACCCCTTTAACATTTTTTTTTTTTTTTAGAAAAAAGGGTTTGCTTTTCTACATTAGCATTGCTATGCTTGTTCCCAGGCTACACCTCAGCTCTTTTCAATTATATTAGCCACAATGCCTGATACAATTAATGGATACGATCAAGAATGGTGCTGTTTCAGAAAAAAAGAAGCAGGCCCTTTTCTAATCCCAGAAAACCTTGGTTAATATTTTCCTTGATGTCATATTACATTTTATTTTACAGAGATCCACAGAGATTAATTGTGCTTTGTTAACAGTATTTTTACCTGAGGTTCATTTCCAGCATTAAATCCCACATCTTCCCTGATGTCTGTAGTACATTTCTGTACTATCTCTTCAGCCTCATCGACAGATGCTAGGCTTGATGTCACAAGAGAACTTCTTCTTGAAGTAGTATTTACAGTTTGTCTAGACCATATAATACAAAACAAATCATATTTGTATCATAGATATTAACAGTAATTATACAAAGCTCATTCACACATTGTGGTGACATTATATAATTTGCTGAATATACATATTAACATTATCTCTCCTTTTTTTTCCTAAACTTAAAATAAAGAGAAACAAGCACCAGGTAGACTGAAATGGAGCAAAATCTGGAAAAAGAGACATAAGTGTTGAAATGTATGTGCAGACTTATGCTTGTATATAGTTTTATTCCTAATGCGCCCCAGTGGTCATTGGAGGCAGGCTCTCATGTCCTGAGAATGAAGAATTTGAATAATCAAGCCAGGCAGGGGATTGAATATAGATGAGGCAGGGGAGCTTGGCAAGCTGTCTCCCTGTCTCCAATGTGAGCTAGGGCGCATTAGGAATCAAACTATTTACAAGCATAACTCTGCACATAACCAACAGATTTCAGTAAGTGACCCATTTTCACAACTATTCACTGCATTATATCTCAGTATACCTACATTTCTGATCAAAAGATATACAGCCGGTATTTATAATTTTAAAATAAATATAAAAAATAAAAATCCTTTAACCCCATAAGGACCCAGCAATTTTTCCTTTTTGCATTTAAATCTTTCCACTTCACATTTTAATAGCCACCCAGGGCTATATGAGGGCTTGTTCTATGCTGGCCCATATTTACTTTGTAATGATAGCATGTCATTTTACCCAAAAATCTATGTGCAAAAATATTTGTGGGGGAAAATTTAAAAAAATCTCACAATTTCGCACTTTTCAATAAAAAAATGACACGTTATGTTTATTCTGCAGGTCCATACGATTACGATACCCAGTTTATATAGGTATTGTTTATTTTATTTTTTTTACTCTTTGTAAGAAAATGAGTATGCCGTTTTGTTAATATTATATTTTAATCACCAAAAAAGAAAAAGAAACCAGCTCTCCCTCACTCTCTGATGTTCATCTGCACGGATGGCCATGAGAATAGTATTTCAAGAAAGCGACTCCAGCTGTATGAATCCAGATAAAAACATCTTCTTTATTGTAAAACTTTTAAAACATAATCCATTCCGTGGTGTTGTTGGTATAGTGCATCATTGTTTGTTTGTCCCGTGTTCAGCTATAAAGCAGCAAGTTTGGCAACAGAGTCCCAGGTGTCGTGTCAATCCTTCTCTCTCAGATATTATGTGTATTCTGCACTGTGGACACTGACAACGTGCCTGCACTCAGAGACACCAAATGGTTTGTGCAGCTGGAGTGGTGCCGACTAACTTTTATAGTGTATAATCCATTGCTGGTGTTGCTGCTATTGCTTTCCTGAAAGTTATAATTTAATAATTTGGACAATTTTGTACACACAGCAATAAGACATATGTTCATTTTTGTTTACAACATTTTATTTGAAAAACGGAAAAAGAGGGTGATTTAAACTTTTATTAGGGAAGGAGCTTATTCACATTTATTACAATTTTTAAAAAACTATTACATACAAGCTTTCGATTGCAAACACTGTTTAAAGGGGTACTCCTGTGGATTTTTTTGAATTTTTTTTTTTTTAAATCAACTGGTGCCAGAAAGTTAAACAGATTTGTAAATTACTTCTATTTAAAAGTCTTCATCCTTCCAGTACTTATCAGCTGCTGTATACTACTGTATACTACTTTTTAAATTTCTTTTCTCTCTGACCACAGTGCTCTTTGCTGACACCTCCGTCTGTGGTAGGAACTGTCCAGAGTACAAGCAAATCCCCATAGCAAACCTCTCCTGCTCTGGACAGTTCCTGACATGGACAGAGGTGTCAGCAGAGAGCACTGTGGTCAGGCAGAAAATAAATTTAAAAAGAAAAGAACTTCCTGTGAAGCATACAGCAGCTGATACTGGAAGGATAAAGGTTTTTAAATAGAAGTCATTTACAAGTCTGTTTAACTTTCTGGCACCAGCTGATATAAAAAAAATTTTTTTCCAACGGAGTACCCCTTTAATACCATGTCATACCACAGCATTGATCATTGTTTTTTGGCCCTCTGCTTATTTATGCTGCTAAAAGCATTAGCTGTCATCACAGCAAACGGTTTGACACTACCACTACAAGATTTTACTCCATTGTACTTACCCTTCAGATGGTACAGAGAGTGGATTCAACCGGATGTTAAGAAATGGTGTGATGATCTCTACAAACTGATCAGGTTTCTTCTCAACAGGTTCTGTGATTAAACATATTTTACAAATGCAGAACAGTTACTATTTAAATGTGTGTGAGTTCACCTTTTTCTTTAGTGAAAAATAGACAGTATAGAGTACAGCCCTGTTTACATCAGCGATAAGAGCTGATTCCGTTATAATGACTGGACTACAGGTCAGTTTTTTTTACTCCGCTAAAATCCTGCCAAACAACGGACATCATATGGAAACCTGATGGACCCAATTCACAGTTAATGGGACCTGTTGGGATCTGTGGGTGTCTGTTGTGGCACACTACGTTATCAGCATTTGTAACGGAGCTACCAAACTTATATGAACGTAGCCTAAAAACCTAAAAAAGAAAAACTATACTGTTAACGGCAAGCACTGGTTTTGTTAATGTACAAAAGAGTAACAATTCTTTTTAGAAAATGGGTAAAAGGAATATGAGTTTACGGTCAGTGCACACTAGCCCAATAAAACATATCAAACCTCAGTTTACCTGCTAATCTTTGCATAAAACTTCTAGTGTTAGTTTACGTCATCTAAAAGTTACATTGCAAGCCAACCCACACAGGAGCTGTCAGGAAACAATTTGTAGACTAACATAAATCATATTCATTATCTTACTCATTGTTAGATTCTAAGAAAAAAAGGTGGTACAGCTTTTAAGCCCAAAAGGCAGGTAATTCAGTTGACTACTGAAAGAACCTTAATTTAGACATTGGAAAATTGCTTTAGGACACAAAACAGATTTATTTTTGCAGTGCATATTTTGGTTTACTGGTCTAAAATGTTCTGACATCATATAAATTTCCCAGATGCACCAAGTGGAAAATGACAAATGGGTACCGTGCAGATAAAATTGGTCCCTTTGTAGTCTCTTATTATGATCAATGACATGTCTTTTGGGTCACGGTAAAGAAATATATTAATGGACTTGCAGTCAATATCTGTTGAAAATTCAGGGACAAAGTAAATGTACTATTCATCTACTGTGGTAATAATTTAATCAAAATGAATAGCCAATCTCCTAAACAGATAATTAAGGTTGAAGTAGAAACCACTGTAAATACCAGTGTTATTTAGGAATAAAGCATTTAGCCTTTCAGATCCTTTTAAACGTTGGATAAAAAGCATTAACAAAAACTTTCTTTTTAAACAAGGAAAAATTAGAAGCAAAAAATGCCTTACCTATCTCGCTCTTTTGTAGTGTTTATTTTATTTTATTTCTTTCCTCTATCACTATTATTGTAAATGACCATAAGCAACACTTTTAAGACATAAAACATGCCAGTACTTTTAAAAGAGTTTTAAAAACCTGCATAGTTTTGTTACATTAGCCCTTCAGAGTGGTGATAAGGTGATTTTTTTAAATGCTCCTACTGCGGTTATTGAGGCCCCTTCATCGTGCACAGCTATTTCTTAATCTCTCCATTTCAGAGGGGTGGGTGCTCTTTGGCAACAGTACTCTTACCTGAACTACTTTTCCCTTACTTTTCTGACAACAGAGGCAACAGAATATGATCAGAAAGGAAAACAAACAGAGAGGATCAAAGCAAGGACGGAGTTACATCACAAAAGGAACCCTGGTCTATGCAGTGAACTTTTGATACTGATGAAAGGAAGGGAGAAGATCTGTGTAGATCCTGAACTTTGTGGGTGGTAAGAGATGAGAGGGTTTACCTTGGTATAGCACTAGCTAAGCCCCTCCCCCTTTTTATGTGTACCATCTTGGTCTCTCTGCTGCTAGTAATGGAATTCCCCATTAAGCAGAGCACAGCAGTTCATAAGGAAGTTAGACACTATGTTTTTTTTAGAGTTAGGGTAAAGAGGGAGTAATTTTTTTTTTTAATCAAATGATTTACAAACATTTACACACAGAAATCAGACTGGCTATCAAGTGGAGGGGAGTTGCTTGAGATGACAGTGACCATTTCAAGGCATGTGAGCTCTCTTGATATTTGTATTTTAACAGTGATTTTACAGCCAAATATTATTTTAAAATTTATAAAATTGCAATATAAAGTATATGCAACATACACATTTTGTGGCATTTTGGTACTTTGTTTAAAAAATGTCTAATTCTGTGTTTTTTTCTATAGACATTTCTATAGGATTAAGTTTTGGTCAGTCGGGGTCCTGGTGCTTAGACCATTGATTACTAAAATTAAGGAGTTCAGCTAAGCCCTGTACCCCTTCATATCAAATCAGCTGGCCTTAAGAGTAGAGTAGAATAGTGTAAAAGTATAATAACTCATAGAAAGTCTATGGGGGAGATTTATCAAAACCTGCCCATAGCAACCAATCAGATAGCTTCTTTAATTTTTAACAAGGCCTCTGAAAAATGAAAGAAGAGATCTGATTGGTTGCTATGGGCAACTCAGCAACATTTTTTCTGGGCAGGTTTTGATAAATCTTCCCCTTTAAGTCCAAACAGTACAAGCTTTGATTTATACTCTCCCTGTTCAATATGTAACCTGAAAAGTTAAAGGTTGTACATTTTTAACCCCTTAATGACCACCAGGACGTACATTATGTCCTGTACATGACCGTGAGCATCGGAGTGGTGCTCGCGTCATATACTGCAGGTCCAGGCTGCTACCCGCCATTAACCCCTCAGATGCCTTGATCAATACAGATCACGGCATCTGAGGCAATGCGCACACTTAAATAGATGATCTGATTGCCCACGGCGCTGCTGCGGGGATCTGATCATCTAAGATGGTCGCCGGACTGGCCGTCACCTGGGGTCTTCTTCTCTGGTCCGAGATGAAGCAGACCAGAGCAGAAGATCGCCGATAACACTAATCAGTGCTATGCCCTATGCATAGCACTGAACAGTATTAGCAAACAAGTGATACATAGTCCCCTATGGGGACATAAAAAGTGTAAAACAAAAAGTAAAAAAATTAAAAAATTAAAAGTAAAAAAAATTTGAACAATCCCCTCCCCAATAAAAATGTAATGTCCAAACTATCAAAATATTATGTTAATTATCCCGTACAGTGAACAGCGTAAACGTTATTTTTTTTTTAGAAAGTTCAAAATGGCTGCTTTTTTTTAAACATTTTATTCCCCAAAAAAATTATAAAAAGTGATTTAAAAGTTTTATATAAGCAATGTCGTATAAAAAAAAAGTACAGATCACGGCACAAAAAATTAGCCCTCATACCACCCCGTATATGAAAAAATTTAAAAGTTGTAGGTGGTCAAAATAGGGCGATTTTAAACATACTGATTTTGTACAAAATGTTTGAGATTTTTTTTAAGCGGTACAATAATAGAAAAGTATGTAAATCATGGGTATCATTTTAATCGAATTGACCCATAGAATAAAGAGAACCCTCCAAAATGTCCTCCCTAAAAAAATTTGTTGTGAGTTCGCCGTATATTTTATGGAAAAATGAGAGGTGTCCTTACAAAGTATAATTGTTCACGCAAACAATAAGCCCTTATATGGGTTTGTAGATGGAAACAGAAAAAAGTTATGGATAGAAGGCGAGGAGGAAAAAATGAAAACACAAAAATAAAAATTGGCCTGGTCCTTAAGGTGAAAATGGTCTTGGTCCTTAAAAAAACATTATTTATTTTTATTCTTGCTTTCTTTTTATTTCTATTTCTTCTTGCTTTTTTTCCCATTCTGGAGGAGAGCCAGGGCCTCGTACAGAAGATCGTGGGTGGGCCCGCGATCTGACATTTATCCCTTATCCTTAGGATACAGTATACATTTTTGTATCCCGGAGTACTCCCTTAAAATAAATTTAAATTCTTAATGGATATGCAAATCATTTAGAAGATTTATCAAAATTGCTGTAAAAGATAAGCAGAGTAGAGCACTGCCATAGAAACCAATAGAATTCCAGCTCTAATTTCTCTAAAGTACAAAAAGCTACTCCTAGACTAGTTGCTATAAGCTCACTTTGTTCCTTAAAGGGGTACTCCGGTGGTCAATGTGTTTTTCCTTGTTGTTTTTGTTGTTGTTGTTCTTGTTGTTGTTTTTGACTTACCCTATTTGTTTTGTTTTCATTTCTATTCTTGTTGTTTAGCGTACTCTATTTCCGTTCTTAGTTGTCTTTTTATCCCCCACTTTGTTTTCCTATCTTTGCTCCTATTTCCTGTTTCTTGCTGTGCTGAAAACTACAAATCCCAGCATGCCACATGCCTTGCTGGTTTGGGGCGGCTCCTTTTTTTTTTGTTTGTTTGTTCCACCCTTTACCCATCCTACTATTTTCCCAGCTCGGCCCCCTTATACACAGCACACTAATATAAATCAGCCTTGGTTGGGATACACTGTCATACACACACAAAAGGGACTACAACTCCCAGCATGTGTCATTCAGGAGTCTTCAGTCTGTGGTATAACACCAGCATGCTGCCTCTGTAGTCTCCTGGGGGTTGTAGTTCACCAAACCTCTGTAGGGCATACACCAGTGTTTCCCAACCAGGGTGCCTCCAGGTGTTGCAAAACTACAACTCCCAGCATGCCCTGACAGCCTTTGGGCATGCTAGGAGTTGAAGTTTTGCAACAGCTGGAGGCACACTGGTTGGGAAACACTGGTGTTACATGATGTGTATGCTGAATAGGCTAGAACAGTGTTTCCCAACCAGTGTGCCTCCAGCTGTTGCAAATCTACAACTCCCAGCATGCCCAAAGTCTGTCAGGGCATGCTGGGAGTTGTAGTTTTGCAACAGCTGGAGGCATACTGGTTGGTAAACACTGGCATACTCAAACACAACAGGGACTACAACTCCCAGCGTGTGTCCTTCAGGAGTCCCCCCTCCCCCTTCACATATAGAGATCATTCCCAGTATGAGATTTATTCCCCTGCAGTCCATACATCCCCAGCCCGTGCACCTTGTCATCCGCCCCTTCAGATAACACACTCATCTTATCTGTGTTCCTTCTCCTGTGCAGACCTGGGTCCTTAGAATACAGAGCGGGGGAGGGGAGGTGAGGAGCTGTGTACTCAGCTGGATGAGATAAGGGGACGTGGCTTATTTCTAATGCAGACAGATAAAAAAAAAAATGCTATGACATCTTGTCCACAACAGACTCAGAACTGTGGACAACAGTAAAAGAAAACCCTCTGAACTACAGAACTTCCTGCCCAACAAACAGGTAAGAAAAACACATACATGCTGCCAAAACATATAACACATATATATTGCAAAAATTACAAAGAAGATGCCATATAGTAAAAAAAATTTACCTCCGGAGTACCCCTTTAAAGGGGTACTCTGGTGGAAACAATTTTTCATATCAACTGAATCCAGAAAGTTAAACTGATTTGTAAGTTACTTATATTAAAAATCTTAATCCTTCCAGTACTTATCAGCTGCTGTATGCTCCAGAGGAAGTTGAGTTATTCTTTTCAGTCTGACCACAGTGCTCTCTGCTGACACAGTTCCTGCCTGCGTCAGGAACTGTCCAGAGTAGGAGCAAATCCCCATAGCAAACATCTCCTGCTCCGGACAGTTCCTGACATGGATAGAGGTGTCAGCAGAGAGAACTGTGGTCAGACTGAAAAGAACAACTCAACTTTCTCTAGTGTATACAGAAGCTGATAAGTACTGGAAGGGTTAAGATTTTTAAATAGAAGTAATTTATAAATCTGTTTAACTTACCCCTTGTGTGATATTACACTGAATTTGGTATATGTGTTATCTTTCTGCCTTTTTGCTAAAAAGCATTAAAGGGGTACTCCGGTGAAAACCTTTTTTCTTTTAAATCAACTGGTGGCAGAAAGTTAAACATATTTGTAAATTACTTCTATTAAAAAATCTTAATCCTTTCTGTACTTATTAGCTGCTGAATACTACGGAGGAAATTTTTTTCTTTTTGGAACACTGATGACATCAAGACCACAGTTCTCTCTGCTGATGTTATTATAATAATAATAACGCTTTATTTATTGTTGTCCTTAGTGGGATTTGAACCGAAGTCCCCAGCACTGCAAGGCAGCAGTGCTAACCACTGAGCCAACATGCTGCCCTTAGCATACATCTGCTATGCATGGTTGCTAAAATGGACAGAGATGTCAGCAGAGAGCACTGTGTCCGTGATGTCATCAGTGTTCCAAAGAGACAGGAGTTTCCTCTGTAGCATTCAGCAGCTAATAAGTACTGGAAGGATTAAGATTTTTTAATAGAAGTAATTTACAAATATGTTTAACTTTCTGCCACCAGTTGATTTAAAAGAAAAAGGGTTTTCACTGGAGTACCCCTTTAACCTGCCTTTATATGGTTGCCTCACGAAAACATCTAGGGGGAGATTTACCAAAGCCTGTGCAGAGGAAAAGTTGACTAGTTGCTATGGGCAACTGAGCAGCTTTTCCTCTGCACAGGTTTTGATAAATCTCCCCCCTAGTCTCAATATGCCCAGTGTAAGTTATAGTGGGGGCTGTCCTCTGCTTCTCTCTACATGCATAGTAAAGAACTGATAGGAAAGAGCTCTATGAAATGAAAAAAGCAGGTCCTAGCTTTCTGTGGAGAATGGGAGGAATTTACTAAGACCGGCTTTTTACATGTCAGTCTTTAGTAAAATCCTGCAGTTGTAGGATTTGGCCAGTTCATTAAAAGGATTAGGTGTTGCAGTGGATGTCCTGCATGATTACGCCACCCCCTTTACACTTAGCCACGTGCTCTTGCTCTTATGTGGAACGGCTGGCATAAAGCAGCAAAAAGTTGCAAACTTTTGCGCAAATCAGGGCTTGCTCATAAGATTGTGACTATGCTATGCCAATCTATAGGTGTAAATGACAGCCGATGCCAGCAAAACTTTACCTTTGGCTTCATCTGTGATGTTAATGTCTTTTTTCTGTCTTATCAGTTTCCATCGTGGCAAAGGAGGAGGTTTTGGTGGAGCTACTAAAGGACATGATCTAGTTCTAGACACGAGCACTGGATGGTTGTGAATGTGAGATAACCCATAGTGTCTTAGATTTTCTGATGAGTCTGCCTTAAGAATAAAAATATATAGGTTAATTTGCTTTGTTTATACAGGACATCATTTCACATGTATATGCAGTAAAAATGAATATAACACTTTGTGTGTTTATCTTTTTAAGGTTTTAGGGAGAGATTTATCAATATGTGTCTTTGTGCAGCCACTTCACAGCCTTCTTATTCTGTGTTGTTGGCTAACGTGCACCAAATTTATCAAAATTGCGCAAAAACTTTGATATATTTTGCGCAAATTAAAAATAAGCTTAGAACTTGCTGTAGAATGTCGTTTTTTGCACCTTTTTAAAAAAGACGCATTTAATAAATCTTGTCCACTGCATAGTCATAAATGAAGCACTGCATTTCACAGTCACTTTCACCTGTTTTCTATTTTAAAAACTGTGCAAATTTTTCCCTCAAAAAATAACTGCGCAAACATTTTGCAACAAGGTACAGCCAAAAATGTCAGGAAGGCAATGATAATACTCCCCCTCTGTTTTTATTTCAATTTCACATTCATTGTCTAAGATCTTATATAACATATTATGGATGCAGACGGGCACAAGATAATAACACTATCATGGGATGGCTCCCTCATTAGAAATCAGACAGTTCTGAGTAAACAATACATTTTATAAAAAAAATTATGGGGCACAACAAGCTTGGCTGCAAAATCAATGACATGCTTAAACGGTACCTCTCATCAAAAAAACTTTTGATATATTATAGATTAATGTATGCAGAATAACTTTACAATTGCATGTTATTAAAAAATATGCTTCTTTCTATTTAATTTTCCACTTTGAAGAAATGACCACTAGGGGTCTCCCTACCAGTCCTGGCAGCAAGCATTTCAGACTCATGCTGGAGTCCTAAACACTACGAGCTGCCAGTCTGCTTTGTTCACAAGGGAGAATACTCAGAGCTGCCAGCCTGCTTTGTTCACAGCCTGTTTGGCTGTGAACAAAGCAGGCTGGCAGCTCTGAGTGTTTAGGACTCCAGCATGAGTCAGAAATGCTTGCTGACGGGACTGATCGGGAAAAATACAATATAAATAAGCATATTTTTCATTAACATGCTATTGGAAAGTTATTCAACATTCATTAATCTAAAATATATTAAAAGTTTATTTGATATAAATATGAGACAAACGCTCAATAGAAGTAAAGGTGCTATTTATAACCTGTTTGATTCTGAATGCACTAAAATAAAAATGATGCTATCTTTACTAACAAGTCATGGGGGACCTTGCAGGTTAAAAGCTGAAATACAGCCCACCCCAGGCCAAAAGCCAGGTTCTCATGCCAGAAATCCATCATTCTTTTTGAGAAACTGACAGCTAGAAATCCTTGGAGCAAAGCAAGTAAAATAGTCTAAAGCTCCAACAGGAAAGCAAACAGGATGGGTGTGTTTTACTAGACACAAAGGAGACAATACACCAGGTATGCAGGAATAAGCAAAGAAAGCTTGGGCACTGATACCTTTGTTCCCTAAAAACTGCCCCTGATTTCCAACCACTTATTACTACAAAGATAAATAGATTGAATAGATTACAATAATAAAAATATAGACTTACGCTTGGTTTAAACAGATTGTACTTCTTTTTTTTAAATTTGTATTTATGGAAAGCAACAGTGAGGGTACACCGGACTGGGGGCATACCCCTCCAAAAAAGAAGACGCATTAACAATAGAAATTACATAGGTAACATGAACAAAGTACAAGTCTGGCAAAGGATATTCTAAGCAATGTGACTGCATGAGTGCTTAGGGCAAATAAAGGCAATACCATACAAAAGATGCAAAGGTGTGTGGACTAGAGACAGGCAGTCAGTGTGGGGCCGATGGTAGGATGAAAACGTATTTTAGGAATGGCTAAGATCGAGTACCCAGCAAGGCATGAGGAGGGAAAGCTGTAAATGACTGTTCAATGGGAACCCATGGTTTGGAAACCATATGCTAACAGAAGTCCCACCCGACCATTCAACAGATCATACTTCTTGGTAAATAATGAGATTCACATTCATTCATTCCCCATAGCAACGGGTCACCCCTTGTTGGACTGATGGTGCTCTGTTTATCAAAAGATACTGTATTTTTTTTTAACCATTTTAAACATTTGCATAATAGGTATAATACTAAATTCCCTATGCATGTTAGTGGATGCAAAGTACAGAACTAGATAGTTGGATATTAGCTGTTTGTATGGTTAATTTATATTGTTTGTTTTGAAATATTGGTAAAACTATGTTTAATTTGTTCTTCTGTTCCCTGTTGTTTGCCATTGCTCCTTCCCTAAAATCCCAACAAACTTCCTTCCTTACTAACCACGTAAAGGAGTTCTGTAGTGAAATAAAACTGCTGGGACCCCTCCCCACAATCTCCTGCATGGCGCCCAAGCAGTCCTGTCAGAGGCGGCCAACAGACTCCTTCCATGTATCCCATAGAGATACATGGAGGGACGTGTCTGCTGTGACTTCATGCAGGGGGTCGGCACGCCCCTTTCTGCGGACTGCCGGGGTGCCGTGCAGGAGATCATGGGGGGGTCCCAGCAGTCCAAAACCCTGCGATCTAAAATGTGTCCACTATCCTTTGGATAGGGGATCATTTTTATTTCACTTCAGTACTACTTTAAATAAAGCATGTCTATATCGCCTACATGTACAATATTTAATATTATATTATACTAGCTGAATACCCGGCGTTGCCCGCTTCCTAATCCTTGTTGGGGAGGAAAATAAACAAAGGAGGAAGCTTTTGACTTCATATCCCGTCCTCATATATTGTTGTCATATCCCAACCCCATATCCTGTCCTCATATCCAGACCTCCTATCCCGTCATCATATCACAACCTCATATCCCATCCTCACATCTCGTCCTCATATCCCGACCTCCTATCCCGAACTCTTATCCCAACCTCCTATCCCGTCCTCCTATCCCGACCTCCTATCCCGTCCTCCTATCCCGTCCTCCTATCCCGACCTCCTATCCCGACCTCTTATCCCGACCTCCTATCCCGACCTCCTATCCCGTCCTCCTATGTTGACCTCGTATTTCGACCTCCTATCTCGACCTCCTATCCCATCCTTCTATCTCAACCTCCTATCCCGACCTCCTATCCAGACCTCCTATCTCGACCTCCTATCCCGTCCTCCTATCCCGACCTCCAATCCCGTCCTCCTATCCCGACCTCCAATCCCGTCCTCCTATCCCAACCTCCTATCTCAACCCCCTATCCCGTCCTCCTATCTCCACCTCCTATCCCGACCTCCTATCCCGCCCTACTATCCCGACCTCCTATCCCGACCTCCTATCCCGACCTCCTATCTCCACCTCATATCCCGTCCTCATATCCCGACCTTCTAACTCGACCTCCTATCCCGACCATCCCGTCCTCTTATCTTGACCTCCTATCTTGACCTCCTCTCTCGAACTCCCATCCCGTCCTCATATCCCGACCCGTAATATGTGTACCAGGTATTGAAATATCTCCAGCCATATGGAAGTTATGTGAGAACATACATTTCCCATTGATTTGCATGGGATTTTAAACAAAAACCCCGACCCTCACAAATGGGTTAAATTAACTATCCTATATTTTAAGTGGGCATATAAGTAACATGTGACCAAGTATTATCGAAATATCTCCAGCCGTATGGAAGTTATGCAGTAACATATATTTCCCATAGACTTGTATAGGACTTTAAACATAAACCCCGCCCCTGGCAAATGGGGGTGAGTAAGGGTTAAATCACCTATCCTATGTTTGTTGTTGACATATAAGTAACATGTGTGCCAAGTTTCATGTTAATATCTTTAGCCTTTTGGAAGTTTTTGTGGAACATACACACACACACACGTTGGGGGAGATTTATCAAATCCTGTGCAGAGGAAAAGTTGCCCAGTTGCCAATAGCAACCAATCAGCTTGCTTCTTTCATTTTTAAAGAGGCCTCTGAAAAATGAAAGAAGCAATCTGATTGGTTGTTATGGGCAACTGGGCAACTTTACCTCTGCACAGTTTTTGATAAATCTCCCCCGTTGAGTTTTATATATATATGATTATCATAACAAATTTCAATAAAAATCGAATTGTTAGACTTTTTCTATATTGTTTCAGAATAACTGAATGCAGTAAAATGTTCTTACCATCTGCCCAAGAATAGAAATCTTCTGCTCACTCAAATGGAGTGGTAAGTAGCTAGCGTACACAACCATCTGGGGCGCAAATGTTACAGATGTGACTGGAAAAAAATACATAGATAGAATGTTATTCTGCTTGAAAGCTTAATTAAGACACAAAGATTGTTCATATCAAGTACAGTCATGCACCAAACAAACCCCATACTGCATAAAGTAGCCAAAGTAAAGTTCTAAATATAAGAAGTCAACTGAAGTTCTTGGCGTAATTAGTGCTACATTTTATGATGCAAATGAGAACCCCACTGGTGTCTGGAGACTAATAAATTGCACATCCCCTTGACATAGCAAGCAAGGCCAATGTAATTTAGGAATGTGTAAAAAAGATAATTGCATTTTTGTAGATAAATTCTCTAAGGAGAACCATTTAAAAATAAAGCCAGTACAAGCTTCATGTTAAGCTAGGCTAATAAATAAAATCCCTTAGGTTTTTTCTATATGTT
Organism: Hyla sarda; assembly: GCF_029499605.1. Taxonomy (NCBI): domain Eukaryota; kingdom Metazoa; phylum Chordata; class Amphibia; order Anura; family Hylidae; genus Hyla; species Hyla sarda. The sequence continues at coordinate 331,805,304 of NC_079191.1, forward strand.
CTATTTTAGTTGAAGGGTTGAGTACAAAACATATAATTAGGTCAAAGCTGAAATAAAAAATAAAAAAATAATAAAAAAAGTTACAGGTCTCCTAAGGTTCCCTAGTCTAAGGTGTGTAAAATTAGGAAGAAAAAGACATGTCGAATATTTTTCTCTTATAAGGCATTAATAAACAGTACTTGACAGGGATGTCTCATGTGTTTAATTTTAGTTTGTTTTTTGAGATTTACATCTAAGAAAGAATGTGTGTGTTCCTTTTTTTTTCTTTTTAATATTATATATATTTATATATTTAATCATAAAAGATTACCTAGAGGCATGCTTATAGACAATAGAGATGAGCGAACTTACCGTAAATTTGATTCGTCACGAACTTCTCAGCTCGGCGGTTGCTGACTTTTCCTGCATAAATTAGTTCAGCTTTCCGGTGCTCCGGTGGGCTGGAAAAGGTGGATACAGTCCTAAGAAAGAGTCTCCTAGGACTGTATCCACCTTTTCCAGCCCACAGGAGCACCTGAAAGCTTTACTAATTTATGCAGGAAAAGTCAGCAACCGCCGAGCTGAGAAGATCGTGACGCATCGAATTTACTGTAAGTTCGCTCATCTCTAATAGACAATTATGACAGCTGAAAGGAACTGGAGTTGTCTGACAGAAATAGTACAGCCCCAGTTCTAGACACCAGGGAGTGACAGGCCAAATGCATACAGAATCTTACATGTGTATAATCTGGTAGTGTTGTTCTTTTGCTTTATGTAGGCCTCCAGCAGTACTGTAGAACTGTCATTACCTACTCTCTAATGATAATGAAATGACTCTGCTTATTTTCTTCCAATCTATACAGCAAAGCTGACAAGAGAGCTATAGAAGACAGGAATTATCAGCCTACTGTGTATATTTCAAGTTTTCTATGACATCACGGCCACGCCCCCTTAATGCAAGTCTACGGGAGGGGGCGTAGCGGCTGTCACACCCTCTCCCATAGACTTGCATTGAGAGGGAGAGTGTGAAGTTACGAGGGGGCATGGCCGTGACATCACGAGTCTCCGGAGCCGCATCGCTAGTCATCAGGCACGGAGCAAAGTTTGCTCCGTGCACCAGGTGACTGGCGTGCCGCAGCAGAGATCGAGGGGGGTCCCAGCGGAGGGACCCCCGCGATCAGACATCTTACCTTCTTACCCTCGGAGTGTGAAGTCACATGGGGGTGAAGCCGTGACGTCACGATATTCCGGCCCCGTGTTCGCTCTAGAAACTGATGATAGCGGGGTGCTGCATGAACGATTGCAGGGGTCCCCCGCAATCAGGAATCTTATCCCCTATCCTTTGGATAGGGGATTAGATGTCTTAGGGCCTGAATACCCCTATAATATACAAAGGAGGCATGGACTGTTTTGCAAACAAATTTGTCATAGTAGTTACCACAATATAACAAGTGTAATTTGGGAAAACATTTACGTAATAGTATTGGAAAAGTTAGGGTGCATGTACAGTTCCCGTATCAGGTTTTTGAATAAAAACGGATTCCTCAAAACCAGACTAAACTGTATCAAAACGTGTGTACAAATTTCAACCTGTATACGGTTAAAACCGCATACGGTTTGAAAAATAATATCCGGTTGCATCCGTTTTTTAAGAAAAAAACGTATACATTTTTACATTTTCACTCCATTTTGAATAAAGTTTCACTTGTTTGATTGAAATTCCAAGAAAAAAAAACTGTGCACAGTCAAAAACCGTATGGTGCAAACCGGATGGAACTGTACGCACATACGACTCCCATGTTTTAAAAAAAAACCTATACGGTTTAAGGCTGCATTCACTTCTCGTTTTTGCAATACGGGTCCCGTATACCGTTTCTGTACAAAAAACGTATGTCTCCAAACCGGACCGAAACGTATGCAACCATATATGCCTCCTCATGTTTTTAAACCATATACGGTCAGAAAACAGATGTCCGTTTGCATACGTTTTAATACGTTTTCCAAAAAAAATAATAAAAAAAAAACAGTATTGTGCAAACCGGATGTAACCGTACGCACATACGGTTCAATACGGTTCCCATAGAACTCCATTTTAAAATAACCATATACAGGTTGGATACGGTTTTTCAACCGAACTTCAAACCGTAGTAGACGGTTTTGTGTGCGGAAAAAAAACGCATACAACCGTAAATGAAGCAAAACGTACGCAACAGGATGCTACGGTTGTCATACGGTTTTCAATGTAATGTCAATGCATACGGTTTGGAATACGGTTCAAAACTTTTTTTTTTGCTGAAACCGGATACGGCAACCTTATTGCAAAAACAAGATGTGAATGCAGCCTAAGGCTGGGTTCACACCACGTTCTTTTAAATACGGTTCCCGTATACGGCTGGGAGGAGGGGGGTGGGGCTTAATCGCGGCGCCCGCACTCAGCCGTATTCGGGAACCGTATTTAATGCATGTCTATGAGCCGACCGGAGTGAACCGCAGCCTCCGGTCGGCTTCGTTTTCGGCCGTATGCGGTATCCCGACCGCAGGCAAAAAGGTGGTCGACCACGTTTTTGCCTGCGGTCGGGAAACAGCATACGGCCGAAAACTAAGCCGACCGGAGGCTGCGGTTCACTCCGGTCGGCTCATAGACATGCATTAAATACGGCTCATGGACATGCATTAAATACGGTTCCCGAATACGGGCGCCGCGATTAAGCCCCACCCCCCTCCTCCCAGCCGTATACGGGAACCGTAGTTAACAAAACGTGGTGTGAACCCAGCCTAATACAGTTTTTCACCCGGACCAAAAAACGTGGTAGACTACAGTTTTGGGTACGTGTAAAAAAAACAGACAAAACTGTATAAGACGCAAAACGGACCTAATGCGTTTGACATACGGTTGATGCATTTGACATACGGTTTACAATGTTAAGTCAATGCATACGGTTTCTATACGGGTCCGTACGTTTTTTTAACTTGAAACCGTATAAGGGAACTGTATGCACCCTTAGACAGTAAATCTATTTGTGAACATTCTAAGTATTATTTCATTGTACCACACAGAGAATGTTCTCTGGTGTTTTTTCTCAAATACAATTAAATTAAACAAATACTCAATATGTCGTAGGTGCTACTTGCAAGATATTCCATTACATCCATTGCCAAAAGCAAAAAAAATCTGTGGTTTTTGTGGAGATGCCTGTGAATATTCTGTAATCTATATATATATATATATATATATATATATATATAAAAAACTCAACTTGTGTGTGTGTGTGTGTGTATGTATGTTCCACAAAAACTTTCAAACGGCTAAAGATATTAACATTAAACTTGGCACACATGTTACTTATATGTCAACAACAAACATAGGATAGGTGATTTAACCCTTACTCACCCCCATTTGCCTTTGGCTGTCCAGGCATGCTGGGAGTTGTAGTTTTGCAACATCTGGAGGCACCCTGGTTGGGAAACACTGGCCTAAAACAGTGTTTCCCAACCAGGGTGCCTCCAGATGTTGCAAGACTACAACTCCCAGCATGCCTGGACAGCCTTTGGCTGTCCAGGCATGCTGGGAGTTGTAGTTTTGCAACATCTGGAGGCACCCTGGTTGGGAAACACTGGCCTAAAACAGTGTTTCCCAACCAGAGTGCCACCAGATGTTGCAAAACTACAACTCCCAGGTTGGGAAACACTGTGCCCGGCCTCCGCCCCACCTTACTGTAAGGGCATGCTGGGAGTTGCAGTCCTGCAGCTGGGGGCAGGGGACAAGCTTGTCACTTGCCCACCCATCACCCGCACCACACAACTACAACTCCCGGCATGTCCTTACTGTAAGGGCATGCTGGCAGTTGTAGTCGTGCGGGGCGGGAGATGTGTGAGCAGGTGATAATAAATGTACTAACCCATTCTTTTTCTTTTTTTCTTCTCATTTCAGATCCGTGTATCCTGTGGACTCCTTCGGATTCGGTAGACTACTTCGATGACCAGCGTTTTTCTTTGTTTGATTTTAATAAAATGGTTAACGAGGGCTTGTGGGGGAGTGTTTTATGTAATAAAATTTTTTTAAAACCTGTTGTGTTTTTTCCTTTCTTTACTTGACAGGTTTAGTAGTGGAAGCTGTCTTATAGACGGAGTCCATTACTAAGCTGGGTTTAGCGTTAGCCACAAAAACAGCTAGCGCTAACCCCCAATTATTACCCCGGTACCCAACGCCACAGGGGTGCCGGGAAGAGCCGGTACCAACAGGCCCGGAGTGTCAAAAATGGCGCTCCTGGGCCTAGGCGGTAACAGGCTGGCGTTATTTAGGCTGGGGAGGGCCAGTAACAATGGTCCTCGCCCACCCTGGTAACGTCAGGCTGTTATTGTTTGGTTGGTATTTGGCTGAGAATAAAATAGGGGGGACCCTATGCGTTTTTTTTTTTTTTTTTAATAAATGATTAAATACTTAAAAAAAAAAGCACATAGGGTCCCCCCTATTTTTATTCTCAGCCAAATACCAACCAAACAGTAACAGCCTGACGTTACCAGGGTTGGCGAGGACCATTGTTACTGGCCCTCCCCAGCCTAAATAACGCAAGCCTGTTACCGCCTAGGCCCAGGAGCGCCATTTTTGACGCTCCGGGCCTGTTGGTACCGGCTCTTCCCGGCACCCCTGTGGCGTTGGGTACCGCGGTAATAATTGGGGGTTAGCACTAGCTGTTTTTGTGGCTAACGCTAAGCCCGGCTTAGTAATGGACTTAGTCTGTAAGACAGCTTCCACTACTAAGCCTGTCCAGTAAAGTAAAAAAAAACTAAAAAAACACAACAGGTTTAAAGTAGTCCACCGAATCCGAAGGAGTCCACAGGATACATGGATCTGTAGAAGAAGTAAGAAAAAAATAAAAGTACATTTAGGGAGAACACACACTAAATCACTAAATGCCGTTTACCACCATTCTGAGCCATGACTACAATTTAGTTATTGAATTATTTAGATGTGGTGAAAAAGCTAAAAAAAAAAAACTCAAAAGATCCAGAAGGAAACCTAGCAGCCAAACCTATTCAGACAGCAGGAAAAAGGAACAGACTATTTTTTCTACTACATGAAGTAAATTTCCCACTTTTGCCTATGTGTGCCAAATTTATTAACGCCTTGCAACAATTTAGTAAATTTGTCGCACAGTCAAAAATGAAGTAGAAAAAAACAGGGTAAAAACCAGACTACATAGTAAAAGATCAGTAAATGCCCCGTATGTGTGTATGTTCCAGCATCACGTCCAAACGGCTAAAGATATTAACATGAAACTTCGCACGCATGTTACTTATATGTCAACAACAAACATAGGATAGGTAATTTAACCCTTACTCACCCCCATTTGCCAGGGTCGGGGTTTATGTTTAAAGTCCTATACAAGTCAATGGGAAATATAGGTTACTGCATAACTTCCAAACGGCTGGAGAGATTTCGATAATACTTGGTCACATGTTACTTATATGTCCACTTAAAATATAGGATAGTTAATTTAACCCTTAACCACCCTCATTTGTGAGGGTCGGGGTTTTTGTTTAAAGTCCCATGAAAATCAATGAGAAATGTATGTTCTCACATAACTTCTGTATATTACAGGTCGGGATAGGAGGTCGAGTTAGGAGGTCGGGATATGAGGAAGGGATTTAAAGACGGGATAGGAGGTCGGGATAGGAGGTCGGGATAGGAGGACGGGATAGGAGGTCGAGATAGGAGGACGGGATAGGAGGACAGGATAGGAGGACGGGATAGGATGGACGGGATAGGAGGACGGGATAGGAGGACGGGATAGGAGGACGGGATACGAGGACGGGAAAGGGGGACGGGAAAGAAGGACGGGAAAGGAGATCGAGATATGAGGATGGGAAAGGAGGACGGGAAAGGAGGACGGGATAGGAGGACGGGATAGGAGGACGGGAAAGGAGGTCGAGATATGAGGACGGGATAGGAGGACGGGAAAGGAGGACGGGAAAGGAGGTCGAGATAGGAGGACGGGAAAGGAGGTCGAGATAGGAGGACGGGAAAGTAGGTCGAGATAGGAGGACGGGAAAGGAGGTCGAGTTAGGAGGACGGGAAAGGAGGTCGAGTTAGGAGGACGGGAAAGGAGGACGGGAAAGGAGGTCGAGATATGAGGACGGGATAGGAGGTCGGGATAGGAGGTCGGGATATGAAAACAATATATGAGGACAGGATATAAAGTCAAAATGCTTCCTCCTTTGTTTATTTTCCTCCCCAACAAGGATTAGGAAGGAAAAACCGGGCAACGCCGGGTACTCAGCTAGTATACTATACAAAACTCAACGTGTGTGTGTGTGTGTATGTATGGATGTATGTATGTATGTATGTATGTTCCACAAAAACGTCCAAACAGCTAAAGATATTAACATGGCACACATGTTAGAAACTTGGCACACATGTTACTTATATGTCAACAACAAACATAGGATAGGTGATATGACAACAATATATGGGGATGGGATATGAAGTCAAAAGCTTCCTCCCCAACAAGGATGAGGAAGGAAAAAACGGGCAACGCCGGGTACTCAGCTAGTATATATATGTCCACTTAAAATATAGGATAGTTAATTTAACCCTTAACTACCCCCATTTGTGAGGGTCAGGGTTTTTGTTTAAAGTCCCATGCAAATCAATGGGTAATGTATGTTTCCATATAACTTTCGTACGGCTGGAGATATTTCAATACCTGATACACATATTACGGGTCAGGATATGAGGACAGGATGGGAGGTCGGGATAGGAGGACGGGATATGAGGTCGATATAGGAGGTCGGGATAGGAGGTCGGGATAGGAGGGCGGGATAGGAGGTCGGGATAGGAGGTCGGGATAGGAGGTCAGGATAGGAGGTTGAGATAGGAGGTCGGGATAGGAGGTCGGGATAGGAGGTCAGGATAGGAGGTCGGGATAGGAAGTCGGGATAGGAGGTCGGGATATGGGGTTGGAATATGACAACAATATATGAGGACTGGATATGAAGTCAAAAGCTTCCTCCCTTGTTTATTTTCCTCCCCAACAAGGATTAGGAAGGAAAAACGGGCAATGCCGGGTACTGAGCTAGTCTATATATATAAAAGTCAATGGCCCTCATTTACTAAGAAAATCGGGTTGTAAGTCTATCTTGCTTTCTTACCCGACTGCTTTTTTCCCCTGGTATTTATTATTATGTCGCATCCTGTTTGTCGCACGTGCGTTTTGTAGGTTTTGGTTTCCAATTCCTCTGAGCTGTCGGGAAAAAATCCACAACAATTCAACAAATTCGGGTTGGAAACCTTAATAAATACGTGGGAAAGCTCAGAAATGTCGGGTAACGCCCCTTTTTCGGGTTTGGGAGAATCCACATCGGGTCCGTCGAGAAAAAATGTTGCATAGTGTCGCAGACTGGCGCACGATGTCTGCGACATGGCGCAGACAAAGATGCGACAAAAAAACCTGACAAAAGAGGTCGGGTTTAGAATAGTAAATGAGGGCCAATGTGTGTGTGTGTATGCATGAGTGTATGTATGTTCCACAAAAACGTCCAAAAGGCTAAAGATATTAACATGAAACTTGGCACACATGTTACTTATATGTCAACAACAAATATAGGATAGGTGATTTAACCCTTACTCTCCCCCATTTGCCAGGGTCGGGGTTTTTGTTTAAAGTCCCATACAAGTCTATGGGAAATATATGTTACTGCATAACTTACAAACGGCTGGAGAAATTTCGATAATACTTGGTCACATGTTACTTATATGTCCACTTAAAATATAAGATAGGTGATTTAACCCTTAACTACCCCCATTTGTGAGGGTCAGGGTTTTTGTTTCAAGTCCCATGCAGATCAATGGGAAATGTATGTTCCCACATAACTTCCGTACAGCTGTAGATATTTCAATAATACCTTGTACACATATTACTTATATGTCAAATAAAAAGATATGCTAGTTAAATTAACCCTTACCAACACCCTTATATAAAAGATGGGTTTTTGTTTCAAGTCCCATGCAAGTATATGAGACTTCCAGTACCTTTCTCCACAAGCTCCGCTCTGCATCTCCTGGTGAATGTGTCAGTCCGGCTTGCAAGCCACACCCCATCTCACAAAGACACATTTTAAGCTCCACCCCTTTTATTATCTACCCTTTTTGTGAATCGGTCTGACTTGCAAATCACGCTCAGTCCCACAAAGCCACGTTTATTTTCAGCTTACAATATATTCATCCCAAATCAGTCCCACCTGAGGACGGGATATGAGGATGGGATATGAGGACAGAATATGAGGTCGGGATATGAGGACGTGATATGAGGACGGGATATGAGGACGGGATATGAGGACGGGATATGAGGTCGGGATAGGTGGACGGGAAATGAGGTTGAGATAGGAGGTCGGGATATGAGGATGGGATAGAAGGTTGGGATAGGAGGACAGGATATGAAGATGGGATATGAGGACGGGATATGAGGTCGAGATAGGGGGTCGGGATATGAGGACGGGATAGGAGGTCGGGATATAAGGTCGAGATAGGAGGTCGGGATATGAGGACAGGTTAGGAAGATGGGATATGAGGTCGAGATATGAGGACATGATAGGAGGTCGGGATATGAGGACGGGATATGAGGAAGGGATATGAGGAAGGGATATGAGGAAGGGATATGAGCAAGGGATATGAGGTCGGGATATGAGGTCAAGATAGGAGGACGGGATATAAAAGATGGGTTTTTGTTTCAAGTCCCATGCAATTATATAGGACGTCCAGTACCTTACTCCACAAGCTCCCCTCTGCATCTCCTGGTGAATGGGTCAATCCGTCTTGCAAGCCACACCCCATCTTACAAAGACAGGCCCACATTTTAAGCCCCACCCCTATTATCCTCTACCCTTTTTGTGCATCGGTCTGGCTTGCAAATCACGCCCAGTCCCAAAAAGCCAAGTCCCCTTCTATTTTCATCTTACAATATCTTCATCACAAATCAGTCCCACGTGAGGACAGAATATGAGGACGGGATATGAGGTTGGGATTTAAGGACGGGATATGAGGTTGAGATAGGAGGACGGGAAATGAGGTTGAGATAGGAGGTCAGGATATGAGAACGGGATATGAGGACGGGATATGAGGACGGGATATGAGGACGGGATATGAGGATGGGATGGAGGACGGGATAGGAGGACAGGATAGGAGGACAGCATAGGAGGTCGAGATAGGTCGGGATAGGAGGTCGAGATAGGAGGTCGTGATAGGAGGTCGAGATATGAGGACGGGATATGAGGACAGGAAAGGAGGTCGGGATATGAGGACGGGATATGAGGAAGGGATATGAGGAAGGGATATGAGGAAGGGATATGAGCAAGGGATATGAGGTCGGGATATGAGGTCAAGATAGGAGGACGGGATATAAAAGATGGGTTTTTGTTTCAAGTCCCATGCAATTATATAGGACGTCCAGTACCTTACTCCACAAGCTCCCCTCTGCATCTCCTGGTGAATGGGTCAATCCGTCTTGCAAGCCACACCCCATCTTACAAAGACAGGCCCACATTTTAAGCCCCACCCCTATTATCCTCTACCCTTTTTGTGCATCGGTCTGGCTTGCAAATCACGCCCAGTCCCAAAAAGCCAAGTCCCCTTCTATTTTCATCTTACAATATCTTCATCACAAATCAGTCCCACGTGAGGACAGAATATGAGGACGGGATATGAGGTTGGGATTTAAGGACGGGATATGAGGTTGAGATAGGAGGACGGGAAATGAGGTTGAGATAGGAGGTCAGGATATGAGAACGGGATATGAGGACGGGATATGAGGACGGGATATGAGGACGGGATATGAGGATGGGATGGAGGACGGGATAGGAGGACAGGATAGGAGGACAGCATAGGAGGTCGAGATAGGTCGGGATAGGAGGTCGAGATAGGAGGTCGTGATAGGAGGTCGAGATATGAGGACGGGATATGAGGACAGGAAAGGAGGACGGGATAGGAGGATGGGATAGGAGGACGGGATATGAGGTTGAGATATGGGGTTGGGATATGACAACAATATAGGAGGACGGGATATGAAGTCAAAAGCTTCCTCCAGGAAAAACCAGGCACTGCCGGGTACTCAGCTAGTATTTTTAATAAAATAATAAATTGTAATTTAAGTATTAGTATTTAAACAATATACATTTAAGACAGAAACCATTGTTGCCATATAGTTAATTTCATTTATGACTGCTCAGTACAAAAGATCTGTTATCATGTTGGTACAAAATGCACTGCCCCGTTAACATGTACCTATCATGTTGTGTGGTTTGGCTACAAGTATGCCATCTGTCTTCTTCTTCCAGATATACAGAGTGTACTGCCGCTGGCATTGTGTCAATCTGTGTTTTGCCAATTGCTTAAGAAGCATCTGACAATACTGTTACTGCTGTTTTGAAAATCTTGTTGTGTTACAGATGGCGGCATTTGCATAATGTTCTTTGTAAAATATAAGCCTGTACATGTAAGATAGCCTATTATATATATATATATATATATATTATATATATATATATATATATATATACACACACACTACAGACCAAAAGTTTGGACACACCCTCTCATTCAAAGAGTTTTCTTTATTTTCATGACTATGAATATTGTAGATTCACACTGAAGGCATCAAAACTATGAATTAACACATGTGGAAATATAGACAAAAACAAAAAAGTGTGAAACAGCTAAAAATATGTCATATTCTAGGTGGAAAGTGTCCCCAAGTGCAGTCACAAAAACCATCAAGAGCTACAAAGTAACTGGCTCACATGTGGACCGCCCCAGGAAAGGAAGACCAAGAGTCAACTCTGCTGCGGAGGATAAGTTCATCCGAGTCACCAGCCTCAGAAATCGCAGGTTAACAGCAGCTCAGATTAGAGACCAGGTCAATGCCACACAGAGTTCTAGCAGCAGACACATCTCTAGAACAACGGTTAGGAGGAGACTGTGTGAGGCCTTCATGGTAGAATATCTGCTAGGAAACCACTGCATAGGACAGGCAACAAGCAGAAGAGACTTGTTTGGGCTAAAAGAAAACACAAGGAATGGACATTAGATCAGTGGAAATCTGTCTGATGACTCCAAATTTGAGACCTTTGGTTCCAACCAGAAAAGGTGAACGGATGGACTCCACATGCCTGGTTCCCACCGTGAAGCATGGAGGAGGAGGTATGATGGTGTGGGGGTGCTTTGCTGGTGTCACTGTTGGGGATTTATTCAAAATTGTAGGCATACTGAACCAGCAAGGCTACCACAGCATCTTGCAGTGGCATGCTATTCCATCCGGTCTGCGTTTAGTTGGACCATCATTTAATTTTCAACAGGACAATGACCCCAAACACACTTTCAGGCTGTGTAAGGGCTATTTGACCAAGAAGCTCATCAAGAGAATGCCAAGAGTGTGCAAAGCAGTAATCAAAGCAAAAGGTGGCTACTTTGAAGAACCTAGAACATGACATATTTTCAGTTGTTTCACACTTTTTTGTTATGTCTATAATTCCACGTGTTGCTTCATAGCTTTAATGCCTTCAGTGTGAATCTACAATTTTCATAGTCATGAAAATAAAGAAAACTCTTTGAATGAGAAGGTGTGTCCAAACTTTTGGTCTGTACTGTATATATATATATATATATATACATATATATATATATATATATATATATATATATATACACACACACACACACACAACACTCTAAACTGGAAATGCATCAGAAATGTTTTAATAAAGTTTATGTTAGAGCAGAAGTAGTTAAATAACAGAGCGTGATTTAAAGGTTGATGTTAGAGCAAGATCAATAGAAGTCAATGTAATATCAGCAGGATGATTGTTGGTGCACTCCGGGTAGGGACTTTCCTTATCAAAGTGGCTGAGTTTGGCTGGATTCACATATGTCCAGAATCTGGCATAGCCTAGATGTCGATGCAATAGTTGCCACAACTGATAACAAGTTATCAGTTGTATGGCATCCGGTTCCATTGTTTCTGGACCCCGTCCAACCTGAGACGCTGGATGATTGTGAATTGTCCCATTCAAATGTTTCCCTCTGATGCATGCCGAAGGGAAACTATGCCAGATCCCTGATATATGTGAACCATGCCTTAATGGTTATGTTAAGATCTCTTTCCTTGATCACATCTCAGTAAATAAAGACCAGAAAAACATCTGCAGACAGAAATAGAAGCGGTCCAAAGTCTAAGTTTAAAGCGAGCGGCAGAAGAGCACATTGTTACATTGTAGCTTGATATAAGATTTGGGCTCTGGAAGAGCGGGCGGGGGGGGAGATTTTGGGTCTGGAGGCGGCGTGTGTATGAATGATGTGTATGTACGTATGATATATGAATGATGTGTGTGTATGAATGATAGATGTTGTGTAAGCAAGATGTATGTTTGTATGATGTGTGTAACCTAGAAGGATGTATGTATTATGTGGGGGGATCTGGAGGCGGCGGGTGTATGTAGGATATGTTTTTATGTATGTGTATGTATTATGCATGTGTGGGGTCCGGAGGTGGCGTGTGTATGAATGATGTGTGTGTATGTACTGTATGTATGATGTATGAATGCTGTGTGTGTATAAATGTTAGATGAGCTTAAGCAAGTATATGTATATCTATGATGTGTGGAGATGTGTGTAAGCTAGAATGTATGTATGTATGTATGATGTGTGGAGATGAATTATGCAGAGGGATCTGGAGGCGGTGGATGTATATAAGATATGTGTTTATTATATGATGTATGTGTATGTATGATGTATGTGTATGTATGTATTATGCATGTGTTGGGTGGGCGGAGGTGGCGTGTGTATGAATGGTGCGTGTATGTACTGTATGTATGATGTATGTATGTATGAATAATGTGTGTGTATGAATGATAGATGTGTGTAAGCAAGATGTATGTATAATGTGTGGAGATGTGTGTAAGCTATAAGGATGTATGTATGTATGTATGTATGAAGTGTGGGAGGGTACAGTGTATAGCATGGTTATTTTTGAGGGTTTATATTCAGGGGCACAGTGTGTGGCAGTATTATATTCAGGGGCACAGTGTGTGGCAGGATTATATTCAGGGGGAACAGTAGGTGGCAGTATTATATTCAGGGGGTACAGTAGGTGCAGTATTATATTCAGGGGGAACAGTAGGTGGCAGTATTATATTCAGGGGGTACAGTTGGTGGCAAGATTACATGCAGGAGGTACTGCGGATGGTAGTTTTATATTCAGGGGGTGCAGTGGGTGGCAGTATTATTTTCAAGGGGTACAGTATTTAGCAGAATAAAGTGAGGAGCCTATGATGTCCGGGCATCAGACTCTGCAGAGAAGATGGAGCTGGAAGACGTCTTGACGTCTGGACCAGATGGAGAAGAAAAGACAAGACAACAGAGAAGAAAACGTCACTCAGGCCATTGATATCATTGTGTTTTCTCCTGACTGTCAGAGCTGGAGTCACTTGTAAGAGATGATGTACCCTAATCTGTGGCTCTCCAGCTGTTGCAAAACTACAACTCCTATAATGCCTGAGGCTCTCCAGACATGATGGGAGTTATAGCTTTATAACCGGTGATTGGGTGATTGGTGGGGGTCCCAGCAGTTGGACCCCCACCAGAAAAATGGTCTGCTTATTCTTCAATGCCTGTTTTGTCTGTCTGGCCCTGCCTGTTAGTCACTTATATAGTTGTGTATTCTCCTGACTGTGTCCCATCAGTGCGGTGTTCACTTATATCTTTGTGCGGACGAGTAAGGGGTCGTCCGGGATTGGGGAAGCGGTCATCAAGTGGTAGGGGAGGCCAGGCCAATTTTTCGCACCGGGGCCCTGTGGTTTCTAGCTACGCTAGCAAAACGTGTTACTGCAATCCTTTTCTGTGAGAAATACTTCATTTTCTAGAAAAATTTCAGGGTTGCCAACATTTACGGCCATGACTGTATATGTGATCAAGGAAACAGTTAACAGTGACAAACCCGTCAACTCAACAACTCTGGTCACAGACAGCACAATCAATCGCCTTTGGAACTCAAATAAATAGGTTTTTAGGCTAACATTTATCATTGTCTTTAGACTGTTTTTTGTGTCTAGAAAAGGCACAAAAAAGCACAAGCAGGGTTTATTTGCTCTTTTTTGCACCTTTTAGTTTACACATTTCTGCTGATTTTGAGTTACAATGCACTGATTTTGGCAATACACATGATATGGAAGGGTTTTATGAACTGGGCCTTTTTGTGAAAAGGCGCAAAAAAGGCGCAAAGCCACTGAAAAGTCTCTAAAACGACACCAGCCCAGACTTAGCTTAGGTTTTTGGTGTATGTGAAGAGTGAAATTTCAGAAAATGTGGACCTGCAAAAAATTTATCATGCTCTGTGACCATTTAATAAATTTGGTGTTTCTACACATTACCAGCACACAAAAAAAGGTGTAGAAAAATGCTTCACTTACACCTACAATGATAAATGTCGGCCTTAGTTTATTTAAAGAAGAAGTTTATTAACTGCCATTCATCGTACATCACTGAAAAAAACTAAGGGTTACCAGCAATGGCAGGTTTGTCAGGAAGAGGTCAACTTGACTACATAAAAATAGGGGTGTTTTAGTTATTGTGTCTGACCCATGTATACCTTCTTGTAAGAGTGCATTCATAACAACTCTATTTTTGGTTCATATTAGGCTCTGATCAACTCACCTTTAAAGGATACATTTGGCATTTATACACTGAAGGTGTCAATACATATAGAGAGACATTTATCATTGAGTTTACCCCTTTTTCTTGTGTATTTTTTTGCGCAAAAATTGGCGCAGTGACTTTCATTGCATCTTTTTTGTGCATCTTTTTTTGATAGAATATTTTCCATTGTTCTATGCATGCTTGTGTACTGTAGAAAGAAAAATGCTTTACATACTAATTTACTATTGCGCATTTTTTGTTTAGATATTAAAACTTTGCACAAAGGCAACAGATTTTGCGCAAATATAGAACACCGAGGAGTGCAGGTACCAATGTGTCAAACGGTAGAAGCATAAAGGAATGTCTATATTTGAGCAAAATTTATCAACAAGCTTGCGCACAGTTGATAAATTTTGCACAGACATGCAAAACATAGAAAGCACTGACATGGTTTAAAGGTGTACTCCACCCCTAGACATCTTATCCCCTATCCAAAAGATAGGGGATAAGATGTCTGATCACGGGGGTCCCGCTGCTGGGGACCCCCACGATCACGGCTGCGGCACCCCACTGTCGTCACTGCACAGAGCAAACTCGCTCTGTGCGTGATGATGGGCGATACAGGGTGTGATGTAATGGCTCCGCCCCCTCATGATGTCATGGCATGCCCCCTTAATGCAAGTCTATGGGAGGGGGTGTGAGAGCTGTCATGCCCCTCCCATAGACTTGTATTGAGGGGGCGAAGCATGACATCACATGGGGCCGGAGCACTGATATCACAATGCTCCGGCCCCTGTGTTGCCCGACATTATGCACAGAGCAAGTTCGCTTTGTGCAGTGATGACAGTGGGGTGTTGGAGCTTAGATTGTAGGGGTCACCAGCGGCGGGACCCCTGCGATCAGACATCTTATCCCCTATCTTTTGGATAGGGTATAAGATGTCTAGGGGTGGAGTACCCCTTTAAATGATTTCTACCTCACACAAACATTGATAAATCTCCCCCATAGTGTAATGTCCTTATAGACATATATGGGCCAAAGGTACACTAAAAAGAGGCTGACTGGTTTAAGTCTGCCTATTCTTTATATTTCTGTTTTTGAAAGTAGCTTACCATAGCAGCTTAGAAGATTCCAAGGGAACAGCCAAATAGGTCTCCAGAGTTAATATTTAAAAAAGAAGAGAAAACAATAGGACCATTAGTTCTGCTGATCTTTAAGGGAGGTGATCAATATGTGATTGGAAGGATTCCTACCCATAAACCATGCCAGAGATTTTATTCTTATTAATTCAGTTTATTACGTTGGTGGAAGTTAAAGTATGGGCCAATAGGATACTTTGGGCATACTGTTCCCTATAAACGTTTTGGGTACACAGTGAGAAAACTGCTATAGTATTTTAAAGCAGTGGCAAAAACATAGGGAAAAGGCATGTAGGATTACACGGAAGGCTTTGTATACACGGCCAAGGATAGCAGGAGAGTTCACCATTGTATATCTGGAATCCAAATATATTGCTTTTCTCATGGCATATTCAGTTTGTTGTATGTGGTTTTTGTGTTAGATAAAATATATTTTTATTATCTTAGGCATTTTAAAATGCCATATAAAATGACAATGGAAATTGTATATATTGCGGTTGTGATGAAAATGTGCATTCAAAAGTTTTTCCTGTAATATATTTGTTGACTTTTTATAAAAGCACTGGCATTACTTGCAAAACTTTTTTCTTCTCATGTCGGGAAACAACACAGCCTTATTGATGTGCTTGGATAAAATGACCCTTTTTCTGAAAATCAAGCAATGGCAATTTATCACACTTTAAGACCAAGTAAACAAGTCCAGCACACGGATCCATGCAGCTGCCTCATTAGAACTGTCCTGTTCTTACACAAACAGCTTTAAATAAAGCACAGCTGTTGGCACAGTTTACGTAAATGTGTCCTTTGGCATAATAATAGGGCACTGCACATACAGTTTTCTGATGGGAATGCAATATCATGCCACAAAATGCTACTAGAGCAACAGCACGATTTGATCTAAAGTACAAATCTATGCAAAATTACTGTTCCAGATGTGATGTAAACCCCATATAAATAGCTAAATATTTATTTACTAGTACACACCCTGCAATCAGTTAAACCCATTAGACTAAATAAAATGCATACTTGTCATATTGGTCATGAAACTAATGGTGAGTTAATAGGAACACCTGCTAGAGGAAGCCATATGGAGCATCATAATATGGAACTCCGCACCAGTGGACAAAGCCTATCCATAGTTAACAAGTCCCATGGACTTTTCTTATGAAGCCATTATTTAGTGTAATATACAATTATTCGCTGCTTAAAAAAAGTTAGCACTTACCAACTCATGGTAAGCTAAAGGGGCTATTCAAGTGAAAGGGGTGTCTCACCCTGATGAAGCCAGCATATATATAGTAAAACACATGGTATTCCTTATACATGCTTGAAAAACATGCATTCTTGCTCACTGGTAACTTTTGGCTAGATATAGTGCGATATAGCATTGCCAATAATTTATTTCATCGTTGTGGCTATTGTTTTTTATATGTTGCAATACAACCTCTTCTTTATTTTTTAAGAACATGGTATGTGTCACAAAGGAGGGCAGGGAGGAGTGAGCCCTAAGTTGCCCCTAAAAACCGCTCTCCCTGCCTACTTGTCCATCCCCCCTAAAAAACGGTTTGACAACTTGGAGCCAGCCCCTTGCGCTAAAGAGCATCGGCGTCAAAGTCAAAAAAACAAACAGAACTGTACAAAGTCATGGAACAAGTCAGGAACATAACGGAAATACAATAGCCAACAAACAGATATATAAATACAAACAAGGCAGGAAATAGCACACTAACAGGTCAGGAAATCAAGAGCACTGTTCACACTGAACTCTGAACAAGAAACACACTAGACACCCACTCCAATTATGGAGGGACATCAATACTAATGCCAAATAGGCTCCTAACCAACAGGCACTCACCACCGAGTGATCAGGATACTGGCCTAGGAGGAAACAAAAATCCTAAATACATGAATAAAGACACAAGATTACTCACTCCTAGATAGAGGGATTAGCACAAGGCTCAGAACAGGATTCTATTTTAGGATATCCAGGATCAAACAATAAAAAAACAGGACTGACAAACGCACAGTGTGATACTGATTTTCTACTATACTTTGCGTTACAAAACATATTAACATTGTGACATTTATTATTTCTCTACTACAGAGTTTTTTTTTACTCTATATTATGTGATTATCTATTTGGTTTTAATTACTGAAAATTAATAATGAAATTAATTACACCTTACCTTATTAAAAGATTATTGTTTTTTAAGTAGAACTTTACATTTGCAGGCCTGCACACTGAATATTGTACTGGATTAGGATGCAATGTTAGTGCATGTAAAGACTGCACTTGTACTGCTATTAGACTATACAATTCTACCCACACAGAGGACGTAACCAGGAAGGATACAAATGTATAGTAGCAATACACATAAGAAAGCCCGATTCCTGCAACTTGAATCTATGTCTGGGCCTGAGCAGACATTGACCCGATATGTCAATACTGTCTCTTTACGCCCACTGCTGAAGGAACCCCCTCCCTGGCCGGGGGGAGGGGGTTCCTCCCCCTACATAAATTCGCCATTCAGGTTTGGAGAGGGACAAAGTTGTTATACACATATAATGAGGTTCCTTCAGATCTCCATTTGTGGCACAACCTTAACTTCCCACAATTGTTGGGACCCTTGGACTCTCAATTCTGGAGTGAGATCATTGGAACATGTCTTATTTTGACAATGTCCTTAGGTCATTTCTCCAACTTCAGACAAAATTTGGTCTTCCAAAAAAGCCTTTTTTTTTTAACTACCTACAACTACGCCATGCCCTACAAAGACAAGTCTCAGAGGGGGGACCACAGATCTCCGCCTACCTGCTCATTGGGGTGATAAAATCTTGTGTCCATTCTCTACACTCACCTCATCCAGGTGAAAATTTTCCACCTCCTTACTGGCTGAACGGTATTGGCAGTCCCACATACCCACAATGTCTAATGAGGAGTGGAAGGAAGGGTATTGTCCTCTCACACCCTAGTTTCCCCAGCTGCCAACAATAACCTGATTCAGTTATACATTATTCATTATAGTTATATTACCCCTATCACACTTCAAAAGATGGGGTACTCTGTCTCAGATGCATGCCAAAGATGTTATGCCCCTAGGGCAGATTTATGGCACCTTATTTGGACGTGCCCCTATGTTGTGTCCTTTTGAAACAAGGTTCTAACGCTTCTCTCTACACTGGTGGTTCTCCTGACACTCCTTGATGTTCCTACAATAACCAGTATGGCCCTCATCCACCTGTACCCTAGTTATCTGATCGCTTTAAAATTTCCCTTCCAGATGTTCCCGTCTGGCAGCAGTATTTCCCTTTAACAAATCTTTGAACTCTTCATAGTCCTTGGATTCTATTGGACAATCAGGAGGTTCATGAAGATGGAAGCTTGGATTGCGCTGCTGAGGGACCGATGTACAAAGGCACAGCATCAGGAGGTGTGGAGGATGTTTTTTATTCATGCAACGCTGTGCCTTTGTACATCAGTACCTCGGCAACGCGATCCAAGCTTTCGTCTTCCTGAACCTCCTGATTGTCTTCTATCACGCTGATGGTCTCGGCGTGGGAAGCCGCAGTAGCTGTTTTTTTTTATGTTCTTGTAAGTGTTGTGCCTGGATTCTGAACAACCCGTCCAGGTGAGCGAGTCTTTGATCAAGCTCCTAACACAACTCACTCTGGTGATCCCACACAAGGAAGCTCTTTGTGTTTTATGTCTTTTGGATTGTATTGGTAATGGTCTTACATATTACCATGACCATACATATTACATGGTTGTCAGGTCCCATCAAAATTGGTGACCTCAGATTACATTTATTTAATGTGCATGGTGGTTAGAAACAAATAAAAATTTGCAAGGATATATTAAAAATAATCTGATACCTGAAATTGTGGCTTGAGCAAGATGCCTACTACTTACACTCTTGAAGAGATTGCTGAAGGGGGTTTGATAACTCTGAAGGGGGTCGTGCAGAATGACTGGCAGACCTGTTTTTCTCTTTGTCTCCTTTCTTTTTCCCACCATCCTTTGAGTCTGCTTTTTCTGAGTAAAAAAAAAAAAAAGTTAGTTAGGTACGAGCTAAAGTTGTAAAAAGAATCATACTAAATTTAAGAAGTAAATGAGTAATTTAAATACAAAAAGTTCTAACTTTAGACAGAGACATGTAAAAAATTGGTGGAATATATTATCAGGATAGGCCATTAATATTTGACAGATTTGGATCCAACATCAAAAACCCACTGATCAGCTGTTTTCCAAAGTAGCGGCACCCGCAACACACAGTGAAGAAAGCTGGAGACAGATGGTTCTATATATTGTGCAGTGGCCGTGCTAGGTTACTGCAGCTCAGCTCCCATTGACAAGGACCATTGACACCTGGACTGAGGCTGGGTTCATACCACGTTTTTGCAATGCAGTTCTCGTATACGTTTTCAATTTGAAAACTGTATGGAACTGTATTGAAAACTGTATGCATTGACTCTCCATTGAAAACCATATGCAAAATGATGCATCCAGTTGTGTCCGTTTTGCATCTTGTACGGTTCTGTCCGTTTTTTTTCTCATGCCCAAAACCGTAGCCTACCACTGTTTTTGGTCCAGGGGAAAAACCGTATTGAAACCGCATATGTTTTTTTAAACATGGGAGTCAATGGGAACGGTACAGAACCGTATGTGCGTACGGTTCCATTCGGTTTGCACCATACGGTTTTAGATTTTGCACACTGAAAGTTTTTTTCTTGGAATTCATTCAAACAAGTGAAACTTTAATCATAATGGAGTGAAAAGTTAAAAATGCTTTTTTTCTTAAAAAATGGATGCAACTGGACATTGTTTTTCAAACTGTATACGGGTTAAAATTTATACACATGTTTTGATAGTTTAGTCTGGTTTTAAGGAATCCATTTTTCATCAAAAACCTTTATACTGGAACTGTATTGCAAAAACATGCTGTGAATCCAACATGGCCACTACACACTAAGCACCTCTAACAAACAGATTATCAGCAAGGATGTCAGTTGTCGGCCCCCCTGCCGATCAGATACCGATCGCCTGTCCTGAGGATAATCAATAAAAAAGTCCAGGAAAACTTTTGTAATCTTACCATTTTAAAATACAGTAACAACAGTATTTACCGTAACTATAGTTATCTTAATATATAGGGTGAAAGTTTAGTGTGCCTATCATTTTGCAAACAACTAGAAAGAAGACAGGAAAAGAGCCATATTATTCAAAGGCGTCTTCTCTCTTTTTCAGAAGAAACAAATGGCTGCAATTAAATAGCACACAGCTCACTGCACTTTTTAGTTTTTCTACTTCAAGTGTCTAAACGCAATATTCTTGACACCTGCCCCGAGTGTCTTATTTAAAATAAGATATCAATCCTGCAATGTCAAGGCTTTCATTAGCCTAAAGAGCATTTAACCAACAGCTTCAATTAGCAGGAAAAGCCAAGTGCATGTAACGTCTCCTCTCCAATTAAATTACACAAAAAATGGCTGGGAACATTTTCAGGACAGCAAGATACAAATTCTTTACCCTGTGCATAAACACTAAACAAAAATATGAAAGCAATGTAACCTTTGCTGTTCTTTTCGGAGGGTTTAATAATGATGGGTACAGGGATTTCCAGTTTAACATCTGCCAGCTTATTGTCTCTGGATTTGTCTTCTGCTCTGATAAGTTTGGATTCATCTTTTTCATCGTTAGGTAACTTGAACTCAGGAACTATTCTTTTTAACAGCTCCCACACTTCATTGAGACTGTCATTTCTGGAACATTGGAAATATTACAGGTTAGAGAAAATCACAGCAAGAGGATTTATTTATACTTTATTAAAGTAATTGAGGCCTTGCTTACGCAAACATTTCAGCTTTACATTTTTTATGCATATTGCATAAAGGAATCAATTTATCGTTTATATTCATAAGTTAGAAACGGTTTACAAAATACTAATTCCGGCACTCAGCTTTTCCTCAGGAAAACAGCTACTTTAAAAACTTGAAAAATGGTTAAAAAGTTAATTCACAGGTTTAAAGATGAAAATATTTATGTAAAATGTATGTAAATTAGGCAAAATTTACCCCTCCAATTTCCTAAACATTTACTTACTGTAGTGGTATAACCTCTGGTAACCATCCAGTTAGCGCATGCAGTACAGTAAACTCTCCAAGCTCCCGTTTTGCAAATCCATTGGTACTAATTAAAAAAAAAAAAACTTACAATCAAAAATCTTGTTTTAGCATGGTACTCCATCTATATTAAGCATATTTTAAGGTGCATTCACATCTTGTTTTGCACATCCGGCAGCCGGATACGATGGAAGAAATTTTAAACCGCCTCCTGCCGTATCTGTGCCATAACCCATTCATTTCGACCATCTTTTGAACAGGACTGAAAACTGTCATCTGCTGCAGTTTTCAGTCAGTTGCAAAACAATAGATTTGGTCGGAAAGTAAGCCAGCTGGGGTCACAAGCTGACTCTGGCCAAGTCAGTGAAATGAATGGGGAACGGCATGGATACAGCAAGAGGAGTTTTTGAAATTTTCTTGTCGTATCCGCCTGCTAGATGTAAAAAAAGAGGTGTGAATGCATACTTACAGGGGTGAACTATTGCTGAAAATATTCATTAAAATGAGGTGCCATTGTATAATGTTTGCTCTCTCCAATCAATAAAAATGTATAGAAAACTAATTGCATACATATATATTGACTAGTTGACTCTAGCTTCAGAATGGCTGATAATGGGTGTTAGTTCCTGTCCTCAGTTAAAGAAGAAACTAGCTGGAGTAAAACCTGATGTTCTGACAATAAGGGTGCATTCAATGATGTATCTGGTTGTCAGATACAAAACCGTGGTCTTTTATAAGATTGTAGTCAATGCAAAAACGCATTAAATTCATATGGTTTTGACAGTGTTTTTTTATATGTTTTTTCGGGAGAAAAACTAATAGAAAAACATATGGCAAAATCGTGATGTGAACGTAGCCTAAAACAGGTTTACCTGCAGGTTTTATTATCTGAGTGAATTGCCAGTTAAATTTCTGGATTTCTAGTAGAATGAATGTCTGCACTTTAGAAAAGCTTTGACTAGATGATAGTAAACGAACCTAAAGATAACTACCGCTTATTGTCTGAAAGACATTGATGGGAAACCTACATGAATGTACAAAAATGTAAATGAGCACATGAAATCGTAGTAGCAAATCTCACAGCAGATTCTAAGAGATATTCTAACATGACTAACATAACAATTTTCTAACATGACTAATCTGTTTTAGCTTCAGTACATCTGCTGCAGGTGAACAGCTGACAATGTAGTTGTGAAGAGAACTATGATTTCCAAGGCAATTGCTATTTTTTGTCCACATAGTGGACACAGATCGGTCCTAGTCAGTCAGTTGTATGTTCAATACACCAAAAAAAATCCTTAGGGTAAAGTCAGGCTGGGTTCACATATATCAGGTGTCTGGCAAAGTTTTCCTCCGGTGTGCACTGGAGGGAAACTAATGCTAGAACTGATCCCATTCATTTGAATGGAACAGTTCATAATCATCCAATGTCTCAATTTTGACGCCGGATGGTTGGACACGTCAGAAAGCACTGAACAGGGGAACGCAGAAACAATGGCTGCCTGATGCAATACAACTGATGACAACTTGTCATCAGTTGTGGCATCAGTTGCGTCTAGATCTAGGCTGAGTTCACCTATGCTGGATGCCGGACATATATGAACCCAGCATCACACATGCCATATTTTGCTGTGTATTTCCTGTAGCTGATTTTGCTACCCATTAAGTTGAATAGGTAGGAAAATACACACCACCAAATATGCAGAAAAATAGACAGCAAAATAAGGCATGTGTGACCCTAGCCTCAAAGGAAAAAAAATATACATAGAGATTTAGATATAGATTTTTGCATCCCATAAAGAGCATCAGGATCCTTACATTACAATGATGTGTAAGCGCCAATATGGCTTGAGCAGACCTGCAGCTCTACCCTTCTTTGTTTACAATTCACTGTGGTGTAAGTCCGTATGCCATCGCCCGAATATGATTGGCTACTTGTAATATGCACAGATGTGTACCCTCTTACTTCCGTAGGATGTTTTAAGTGATTTTAACTTTATTATGCACTTGTGCGCACTTTTAAACACACAAATATATATATATATATATATATATATATATATATATATTTATTTAACTGTTGGAGTGTTTTTAAGGTCCATGGTATTTTTTTCAATGCTGCTTTTACTGTTTTTCTCCCATTTTATTGCTACAGAAAAAATGCCACCAAAAACACAAGTACTAAAACACACTATTGAGAAATAATGCCAAATTGTTGACAAAATGCCAGAAAATAAACTAATGTAACTTAGAAAATGCTGGATCTTTCACACATACTCTACACTTGCAAGCTTAATTATAGCTTTGGACAGCAGCATTGGCCATAATTCAGCTTCACAAGTAGTTGCTGGAAGAAGTAACTTGTCATCTTCGTTGAACGGCAGAGTATCATCCACAACAACTTTTCTCCAGCATCCCTGAGAATAAAGCAGAAAAATCACAATAATGAAATCCCTGTGCAAGAATAGAAACTATGATTCAGAGCAAGTTATCCTTCTCTCCTACACAAAACACTTCCTTTGTTTTCCTGCTGTGGGCCACGAAAAATTATTGAAGGCTTAAATGAAGAGAAGGCACCAAGATTGTAGCTTAAGCACCACGCACGCATGCTTTATGTGACAGCCACTTATAATCTGTCCTAATTTGGGAACCGCTCACGTCACGTCCGACTTTGTTTCTCGAACTTCTGTATATATAAATATCATTGCCAAGTGAAGCCGCAACATACCATTTATTCTAAACAATTGCACTAAAGCTTTAATTTGTCTCTCAAACACATCTGCAAAATGTATCATTAAAATGGGGGATTCACAAATTAAATATGGTATGCAAATGCAGAAACAGAACCTCACAAAAAAAAACTAAACAATAACATCATGCAACTGAAGTGGGTGGAAGTGACAATCTACTATAGCTGCTACAAATAGGACACTGCATGGCTGAATTGCAGCTTTTTGCCTAACCTCCCCAAATCAATAAAGTTTATGGTCCCCAGTAGATTGAACAAGTAGAAACTTCAACTTGTTACACACAAACAAGCCCTCACACAGCAACACTAATATGAGTACATGAAAAAAGAAGTTTCTTAGGAGTATAAAAGGTAAAGGAAAGTACTTCCGGTAACTGGTAAATACTGCACACAGTAACAAAAAAGGGTTACTGCAACATTTGGAATCAAAGTCAGATTCTTTAGAGGTATGTGTAGACAGGCAACAAACCTTACCCTACTGTTGCCCTGTGCTGTGGTTATCTCTGAACTGCAGTCGGGGTGTGTGATGAAGCTCCCATTGATTTTAATAAAGCCTCTAAAGCAGTGACAGCCAGGAAACTATATGTATGACTGATCCCACTCATTTGAATGGGACAGTTTCCATTCATCCGCCATCTCAAGTTGGATGCCGGATGGTGGGACATGCCACATGGGTGTCAAGCAGGGGAGCAGATCTTGCTGTATTCCCCTATCTGTCATGTACACCTAATGAATGCCGGATTCTTAACAACTGATGCCAACTCATGCACTTTTGCCCTCAGTTGTGGTATCAGTTGCGGTGAGTATTAGGCTGGGTTCCAGACATATGTGAACCCAGCCTAAGATCCGGTGCTCCTGTTTAAAAGGTAAAGCTAAGAAAAGTTTGACTTTTAGAGGATGTTTATGTTCCTGGTTTAAAGATAAGCAGATATGGTTAATAGTGAAGACAATTTTGTAATGTTTTGTTTAATCAAATCTACATAAAACTTGGCATAGAGCCTTCTTTGTGTAAGGAGAATATAAAAACATATTTGAGGAATACAATAAACAGAAATCATATGTTCATAGATTACCATGTGTATTTGTGACTGATATACCTAAAAAGCTTGCACCTGATATTGATTTGGACCCACAGGTCATAGGGAAATTGGGTACAGCATATATCAAGATCTCTCACGCTATATAAGCATATGAGTGATTTTAGTAGATAATATTAAATGGTTACTGTAATCCGAAA
This sequence comes from Hyla sarda, assembly GCF_029499605.1. Lineage (NCBI taxonomy): Eukaryota > Metazoa > Chordata > Amphibia > Anura > Hylidae > Hyla > Hyla sarda. Next base: position 331,831,211 of record NC_079191.1, read on the forward strand.
AAAAAAATTGACATGTTGCTCATACAAGTCACAAGTTTTGTTTGAACCTGGTCTCACTCCTGAGACTGGCTGCAATCACTAGTTATGCAGTGGGGCAAAAAGTATTTAGTCAGCCACCAATTGTGCAAGTTCTCCCACTTAAAAAGATAAGAGGCCTGTCATTTTCATCATAGGTATACCTCAACTATGAGAGACATATTGAGATAAAAAAATCATAAATTCCCAGTCGGATTTTTAAAGAATTTATTTGCAAATTATGGTGGAAAATAAGTATTTGGTCACCTACAAACAAGCAAGATTTCTGGCTCTCACAGACCTGTAACTCCTTCTTTAAGAGTCTCCTTTGTCCTCCACTCATTACCTGTATTAATGGTCCCTGGTTTAACTTGTTATCAGTATAAAAGACACCTGTCCACAACCTCAAACAGTCACACTCCAAACTCCACTATAGCCAAGACCAAAGAGCTGTCAAGGACACCAGAAACAAAATTGTAGACCTGCACCAGGCTAGGAAGACTAAATCTGCAATAAACAAGCAGCTTGGTCTGAAAAAATCAACTGACAGAGCAATTATGAAAAAATTTAAGACATACAAGACCACTGATAATCTCCCTCGATCTGGGGCTCCCCATGATGATCTCACCCTATGGTGTCAAAATGGTTGCAAGAAGGGTGAGCAAAAATCCCAGAACCACATGGAGGGGACCTAGTTGTTACGCCGAGCACTCCGTGTCCCTGCTCCTCCCCGGAGCGCTCGCGGCGTTCCTCTCTCTGCAGCGCCCCGGTCAGACCCGCTGACCGGGAGCGCTGCACTGACACTGCCGGCGGGGATGCGATTCACATAGCGGGACGCACCCGTTTGCGAATCGCATCCCAAGTCACTCACCTGTCCTGGCCCCCGGCTGTCATGTCCTGGCGCGTGCGGCTCCGCTCCTTAGGGCGCGCGCGCGCCAGCTCTCTAAGATTTAAAGGGCCAGTGCACCAATGATTGGTGCCTGGCCCAATCAGGCTAATTAGCTTCCACCTGCTTCCTGGCTATATTACCTCACTTCCCCTGCACTTCCCTGTCGGATCTTGTTGCCTTGTGCCAGTGAAAGCGTTTAGTGTTGTCCAAAGCCTGTGTTCCAGATCTCCTGCTATCCTTATTGACTACGAACCTTGCCGCCTGCCCCGACCTTCTGCTACGTCTGACCTTGCCTCTGCCTAGTCCTTCTGTCCCGCGCTTATCTCAGCAGTCAGAGAGGTTGAGCCGTTGCCGGTGGATACGACCTGGTTGCTACCGCCGCTGCAAGACCATCCCACTTTGCAGCGGGCTCTGGTGAAAACCAGTAGCAACTTAGAACCGGTCCACCGACACGGTCCACGCCAATCCCTCTCTGGCACAGAGGATCCACCTCCAGCCAGCCAAATCATGACAGTAGATCCGGCCATGGATCCCGCTGAGGTGCCGCTGCCAAGTCTCGCTGACCTACCAACGGTGGTCGCCCAGCAATCGCAGCAAATTGCCCAACAAGGACAGCAGCTGTCGCAGTTGACCGCCACGTTACAGCAACTTCTGCCACTGCTACAGCAGCAACCATCTCCTCCGCCAGCTCCTGCACCTCCTCCGCAGCGAGTGGCCGCTCCTAGCCTCCGCTTGTCTGCCGGACAAATTTGATGGGGACTCCCGACTCTGCCGTGGCTTCTTGTCTCAATGTTCCCTGCATATGGAGATGTTGTCGGACCAATTTCCTACAGAACGGTCTAAGGTGGCGTTCGTAGTGAGTCTTCTATCTGGAAAGGCTTTGTCTTGGGCCACACCGCTCTGGGACCGCAATGATCCTGCCACAGCCACTGTCCAGTCCTTCTTCGCTGAAGTCTGCAGTGTCTTCGAGGAACCAGCCCGAGCTTCTTCTGCCGAGACTGCCCTGCTGAACCTGGTCCAGGGTAATTCTTCAGTAGGCGAGTACGCTATCCAATTTCGTACTCTCGCTTCCGAATTATCTTGGAATAACGAGGCTCTCTGCGCGACCCTTAAAAAAGGCCTATCCAGTAACATCAAGGATGTGCTGGCCGCACAAGAGATTCCTGCCAACCTGCAAGAACTTATCCATTTGGCCACCCGCATTGACATGCGTTTTTCTGAGAGACACCAGGAGCTCCGCCAGGAAAAAGACCTTGATCTCTGGGCACCTCTCTCACAGTATCCTTTGCAATCTACCCCTGTGCCTCCCGCCGAGGAGGCTATGCAAGTGGATCGGTCTCGCCTGACCCATGAAGAGAGGACTCGCCGAAGGGAAAAAAATCTATGTCTGTACTGCGCTAGTACCGAACATTTCTTGGTGGATTGCCCTATTCGTCCTCCACGTCTAGGAAATGCACGCACGCACCCAGCTCACGTGGGTGTGGCGTCCCTTGGTACGAAGTCTGCTTCTCCACGTCTCACTGTGCCCGTGCGGATTTCTCCTTCTGCCAACTCCTCCTTCTCAGTCGTGGCCTGCTTGGACTCTGGTGCTTCTGGAAATTTTATTCTGGACTCTTTGGTAAATAAGTTCTGCATCCCGGTGTCCCGTCTCGTCAAGCCGCTCTACATTTCCTCGGTCAACAGAGTGAAGTTGGACTGTACTGTGCGTTACCGCACAGAACCCCTCTTAATGTGCATTGGACCCCATCACGTAAAGATTGAATTTTTCGTCCTTCCCAACTGTACCTCTGAAGTCCTCCTCGGTCTGCCATGGCTCCAGCATCATTCTCCCACCCTTGACTGGGCCACCGGGGAGATCAAGAATTGGGGCCCTGCTTGCCGCAAGAAATGCCTCACGTCTCCTCCCAGTCCCGTCAGGCAAGCCTCGGTGCCTCCTCCTACACCTGGTCTCCCCAAAGCCTATCAGGACTATGCTTTGCCTCCTCATAGCCCCCATCCTGGTAACACTCTGCCCCGTGCCAAGCTTCACCCTCTGCCCTCCCTCCCCATTCCCACTCCTGCTGAAGTGCCTGCCTTTGATGGGGAAACCCTACAATCGCTCCCAGTGTTCTCGTCCCACGTGAAGCAATTGCCGGACAAAAAAAGGGGGAGACCTAAGGGGGGGTACTGTTACGCCGAGTGCTCCGGGTCCCTGCTCCTCCCCGGAGCGCTCACGGCGTTCCTCTCTCTGCAGCGCCCCGGTGACCGGGAGCGCTGCACTGACACTGCCGGCGGGGATGCGATTCGCATAGCGGGACGCGCCCGCTCGCGAATCGCATCCCAAGTCACTCACCTGTCCCGGCCCCCGGCTGTCATGTCCTGGCGCGCGCGGCTCCGCTCTTTAGGGCGCGCGCGCCCCAGCTCTCTAAGATTTAAAGGGCCAGTGCACCAATGATTGGTGCCTGGCCCAATCAGCCTAATTAGCTTCCACCTGCTCCCTGGCTATATTACCTCACTTCCCCTGCACTTCCCTGCCGGATCTTGTTGCCTTGTGCCAGTGAATGCGTTTAGTATTGTCCAAAGCCTGTGTTCCAGATCTCCTGCTATCCTTATTGACTACGAACCTTGCCGCCTGCCCCGACCTTCTGCTACGTCTGACCTTGCCTCTGCCTAGTCCTTCTGTCCCGCGCTTATCTCAGCAGTCAGAGAGGTTGAGCCGTTGCCGGTGGATACGACCTGGTTGCTACCGCCGCTGCAAGTCCATCCCGCTTTGCGGCGGGCTCTGGTGAAAACCAGTAACAACTTAGAACCGGTCCACCGACATGGTCCACGCCAATCCCTCTCTGGCACAGAGGATCCACCTCCAGCCAGCCAAATCGTGACACTAGTGAATGTCCTGCAGAGAGCTGGGACCAAATTAACAAAGGCTACCATCAGTAACACACTACGCTGCCAGGGACTCAAATCATGCAGTGCCAGACATGTCTCCCTGCTTAAGCCAGTACATGTCCAGGCCCGTCTGAAGTTTGCTTGGGAGAATGTCATATGGTCAGATGAAACCAAAGTAGAACTTTTTGGTAAAAACTCAACTCGTAGTGTTTGGAGGAAAAAGAATGCTGAGTTGCATCATAGAACACCATACCTATTGTGAAGCATCATGCTTTGGGGCTATTTTTCTGCTAAGGACGACTGATCTATGTAGAGGAAAGAATGGGGCCATGTATCGTGAGATTTTGAGTGAAATCAGCAAGGGCATTGAAGATGAAACCTGGCTGGGTCTTTCAGCCTGACAATGATCCCAAACACACTGCCTGGGCAACGAAGGAGTGGCTTCGTAAGAAGAATTTCAAGGTCCTGGAGTTTCAACCCCATAGAAAACCTTTCGAGGGAGTTGAAAGTATGTGTTGCTCAGCGACAGCCCCAAAAATCACTGCTCTAGAGGAGATCTGCATGGAGGAATGGGCCAAAATACCAGCAGCAGGGTGTGAAAACCTTGTGAAGACTTACAGAAAATGTTTGACCTCTGTCATTGCCAACAAAGGGTATATCACAAAGACCAAATACTTATTTTCCACCATAATTTGAAAATAAATTCTTTAAAAAACAGACGTGATTTTATGGATTTTTTTTCTCATTATGTCTCTCATAGTTGAGGTATACCTATGATGAAAATGACAGGCCTCTCTCATCTTTTTAAGTGGGAGAACTTACACAATTGGTGGCTGACTAAATACTTTTTTGCCCCACTGTTAGCTTGGGAAGCGAGCAGCAACATGCTTGACTCCCTTGCTGGCCAATCCCACGTTTTACAATATAAGTCTGCATAAACTTACATCATGTTGATGTTATTGACATCCGGGTAGTAAGCGGCCACTCACTTCCGTGGCTTGTAATTACTAATTGCTGCTGGTCTCAAGAGCGAGAACTGCTGCGATCAAAACTTTTAAGACTATGTTTAAACTTAATTTTTAAAGCCTTTGTGGTCCTTATTTAGGTCCGCTTTTTGAGCAAAGCCTGAGTTGGTCCAGAATACACACACAAAAATATTTTCACTATAGTTTTTCTTTGTGTCGGTTACACTTTGGTTTTGCTAAAAATACCAAAATAAGGCTCAAAAACTCAGTGGAAACATAGCCTTATAGTTAATTAAGGCTTGTTTCACATTAGCAAGTTACTCCGTTTAGCAAGTTCCGCCACTAGTTCCCTCCTAAAATCAGCTGTCGCCGGCAGTAACCAAATCCTATACGTCCGGTATATAATCCCATTATAGTTATTGATAACGGACGTTATTTTGTGACGGAAGATAGTACGGAAGAAAATAGTTCATGAACTATTTTCTTCCGTACTATCTTCTGTCACAAAGCAACGTTCGTTATCAATAACGGACTATAATGGATTAAAACGGATATTAGAAAAATTCCATAGACTATAATGGGATTTTCTAACGGATGTATAGGATTTGGTTACTGCCGGTGACAGCTGATTTTAGGACGGAACTAGCGACAGAACTTGCTAAACTGAGTAATTTGCTAGTGTGAAAGAAGCCTAATAGTCATTGATGGTTTAATTATGTTGCATTGGCAGCATAGAAATAAGAGATTCTTTTTATCCGGGATAGGTCTATGCTAATTATACAACTTTACAAACACTTTAGTTCATTGTTCGTTCAAAATAGGTCACCAAAAAAAGGAAAACTGTCATTCTAGTGCAGTGGTTCTTAACCTTGTTGGAGGTACTGAACCCCACCAGTTTCCTATGCGCATTCACCGAACCCTTCTTAATTGGAAAAATAAAATATGATTTTTTCAAATTCAAAACATATGTATATATTTAAGTATATATTTATACATAGGTGCACAAAAATGAACAAAACCATTAAAGAACAAAACCATTAAGATAGAAGAACAAAACCATGAAAACATGATTTTCACACAAAAACATAATAATGAATATTTACTGCAAATCAGTGTGACTTCTGCTGTTGTCTTTCAGAGACCAGTTCAGAAATGCGTGGCCTTACCTTGGCAAGTGCCACTCATTGGCAAGAGCCAGGCATTGAGTGAAGGCAGTGGTGGTTTAGTGTGCATACCTGTTCCAGCGGCGTCCATGTGTCCAGAATGTCTGCTTGTCAAAGGGACCGTCTGGCTGAGCCTGTTTAAGACGCTGCGGGACCGGAAGTGCGTCAAGGGAGGCCGTGCTGCAAGTGGTGCGTTCCAGCGTGGGACCCATGCAGGCGATCGCGTAGGAGCGGAGCCACAAAGGGATAGGAGGCTTCCTTTACAGTGGGGTAAAACAGTACTCTGAGATCTGTTAGGTGGGACATGATCACCTGCAGCCAATGCTGGACAAGCGGGGCATGTCATCACGAATCATATGAGTCAGGTGTGTGTCTTGACCTCCGCCAAACCCGCGAGACTGACTCACCGAACCCCTGGGGTTCGATCGAACCCAGGTTAAGAACCACTGTTCTAGTGTGACCTATAAGTGGCTATATTCTAAGTCAATGTTAGACCTTGCATGAGACCTTAAAGGACATCTGCAGCGTTACAAACACTTATCCCCTATACTCAAGATAGGGGATAAGTGTTTGATCGCGGGGGGTCCGAACGCTGGGGCCCCCGGCGATCTCCTGTACGGGGCCGCGGCTGTCCTGTGCAGGGGGCGTGCCAGCCGCAGCATGACGTTGCGGCCGGCACGCCTCCTCCATACATCTCTATGGGAGAGGCGGGGAGGCAGCATTCGTGCCTCCCCGCATCCCCCATAGAACTGTATGGGGACGGGGAGGAGACGGGGTGTCACCGTCGACCTCTAGGTCGACGCTACGTGCCTTAGCGCTCACCATGAGCGCTTATGGCGGCGCCCCGTTAGGGAGATCGGGGGGTCCCAGCGGTCGGACCCCCCCGCGATCAAACACTTATCCCCTATCCTGTGGATAGGGGATAAGTGTAATGCCGCTGCAGTTGTCCTTTAATCATGATTCCTTCATGGTCTTATTGTTTATAAGGTAAAGGTTTGCATAGCAGTTGTGGTGATTCTCATAGTACAGTTAATTACTTACCATCCAATATAGTTTCACAATATATTTCCCATAGCTGTTGTAGAGCGGCATGTGCCCCTTTACGGCTTTACATAGCGCATAGATGTGTTCCCATGGCTTCCATGCCAGCACAGGTGGTTCTGCAGATGTGGCTTTACTATCTGTCAGATTTTCATTATAGATTCTCCAGACAGCACTGACCTCACTAATTATCCACCTCATGAGCTGAGACATAAAATGACAATATCATATTACGCCAAATTATTCTTTTTACATTTTAGAAAAAGTAATCACTTTAGAATAAGTTTCTAGAGGCGTCAGTTTTAAATCCACAGCTTGGACAGTTTTACATACCTCACTTCCAATTAAATGTTCATTTGATGATAATAAATCACAGGAGGTTTCATCCTTAACAACCACAGGAGACTAAATCAAAATGGAAAAGAAAGGAAGACATACAGTATAATGCTCTGCTGGCCTTACAGGTCATTCTTCTATACAATGTATAAACTGGGAATTGTGCAATATTAACATGGTATAAATGTGTACATTTTGAAAATCTTCAGAAAAGTTGAAAACCAATACAATACCAAATCTTTATAACAAAGCTTAAGGGGGTCCACCGACAATTATATGTTATCCCCTATGTTCAGGATAGAGGATAGCTATCTGATAATGGCAAGAGGGTCGAACTACTGGGACCCCCTTCATCTTGACAACAGGGACCTGAGTCTCAGAACAGTGGAGCCAGATGGGCACATGTGTCGCCACTCTATTCTTTCCCTATAGGAGCTGTTAGGCTATCTCTAGCAGTGATGCGCATGTGCATCCGGACAATCCATTCTTAAGGGAGACTGGGGTCCCTGTTCGAGATCCCGATCGGGAGATTGCGGTGGTGGTGGTGGGGGTTGTTGGGGTATTCCCAAAAGTTGGATGCTCAGTTCAAAAATTATCCTACCATTCAAAGTATCCCCTACCCTTAAGGGGAGGTCTGATCACAGGGACACCTGCTGATACCCAGAATGAGGATGAAATGTTCCAGTGCTCCATTTATTGTCTGTGGAATGTTACTCCATTGTTTGGCTTCTGAACGGCCTAAAATGTCCACTTCTAGGCATAAACCCTGTCTCTTTTGTGGTCTTGTTTGTGGGATTGTCAAGCAAAGATATTGAATGTTGGCAACTATGAATCATAATAAAAATGCAATAGCTTACAGTAGATGAAATTATAAAACCTTAATGCTGCCAACTTTAGTATTCCTTTCTTAAAGGGCCAGTGCTACATTAGAGATTAACTCCATTCCTATTTATATTTTTAGGTTTTCCAGGAGGAGTCCAGACATGTCAAAAGTTTAGCTTCTACTGGGTCTTAGTCCTTAGTCCCACTGTAGTTTTGAGCAATAGCAAGTTAAAGTGTGTGGCAATGCACTTCCCTCCCTGGCTGGCCTCCAAATCTGACTCATTAACTCCATAAACTAATGAAGTGAGTGTGTCGGATGTGACTGGCAGTCGGGAAGTGAAACGCACTTCGCTGTGCATTTCAGCTGGCTATTACTCACGATTGCAGCGGGTGACAGGACTGAGACCCAACGCGATCTAAACTTTTGACATGTCTGACGACATTTCAAAAGTTTATATTAATGACAGTAACTATGTTTAATGGAATCTAGATACATTTATGGTCAATATATATATGCATAGACATAAGTAACATTAAAAACTCAAAATGTGGTATATTTATTTAATGAAAGAACTGCACACCTCAGGCTCTGTGTGAGACTGCCTTTTTTTTGCATATTTTTACTAAACATAGCCCCACATATGCTGATTGGTTACATATGGTTATATATTTCAGATAATCTGCTATTTACATGCTCTTCACTTTCACATGCTATTCACTTTTTGTATGATGGAGAAATAAACCTTTTTGCATTTTTAATTAAGCCTGGATAGATGCTACAATTTATATGCATTTGGTAACATCCCTATTTTTATGCCATAAAGATAAATCTAAGAGTACTGCAGGCAGTGTATGTTTTTTTTATTCTGAAAGGACAGGATGAGTGTTCTGTAGTGTACTGTAAATCATCCCCCAACACATTGCAGCTTGTTTAGTTCAAAGAACGAAGTTCTAACAACTAAGTCATAGCAAAGTAGAGAGGAGTAGGTGCTGTCTTTTGATATGCCAGAGAAGTAAGGAAAAGGAAGTTCATTTGTGATACTGCTGGCAAAAATCTCAGCTCAGGTTCCACCCCTAAAAATGAAAAAATAGCTGAGAGGACTTTCAGTGGCTTAAAGGGGTTATCCTCTATAAGGTGACTTTAGTACTTACCTGTCAGACAGTAAGAGACATGCTTAGGAAGTATTTGTGCTTGTCTTGGGGCTAAATGGCTAGGTTGTGCGTCCACCATAATACCGTAGCTATCTTTTCGTGAAATCGCTATTTCCTGCTGGAAATCCTTCTGTCAAACTACAAATCCCATAATACCTTGCTTGTAAGTGTGATGTCATTTTTCTCCCTCCCACACATCAGCCACCCCACCCATTGAAGGACATGTGTGCTTCATCTTTTCTGTGAACAATAGACCAGTGTTTTCTAACAAGGGTGCCTCCAGTTGTTGCAAAACTAAAATTCACCAATTGAAGCAGGCAGGCTCCCTGTCATCACCTGACTAGTGATGTAATGTCTCGAGCCACACTACAATAACTTTACAGCCCCTGTAGCATAGTCAAATAAAAAAACAAAAAAAAACTTGGAATACCTCTTTAATAACAGCAGTGAGAGTGAAAATCACTTCGTCACCACTCTTAGCCTATGTTTACATGGCAGAAATTCTAGATAGAATTGTGAATTCAATTGCTGCATTAATTTGACCAGAATTTCAAATCTTTCAATCACAAAATCTAAGCAGAATTTATGCAGAATTCATGTGGAATTTCCGCAGCAGAATTCTGCAAAAATTTTAGACATTTAATGGGACTGCAGAATCCCAATAAAGTGAATAGGCTTTAAACAGATGCAGAATTTTCATGCGGAGATCCATGCGAAAATTCTGCCATGTGAACATAGCCTAAAGGGTTAATGTAACTAAACCATACAGGTTTATAAAATTTTAAAATTGATGGTCTATTTTAGTGATGATAAAGGTTTAACTTCACAGATTAAAGACTAATAACCTTTTCTGGCAAGGCCCCAAAAACCTCTTTTAGGCTTCTTTCAGACTGCCGTTGTGATACGGCAGTGCAATGCACGTTAGGAAACCAGGGAAGGATAGCGGGAGAAAAGATCCTGCAAGCACTGTCTTTTTCTCCCGCTACTCCCGTTAAAAAAAACAACGGTCTACCAACGGACCCCATAATAGTAAATGGGATCTGTCGGGACCCGTTGTCGTCCGTTGTGCCCTGTCCGGATAACGGATGTTAAAGGCAGAAAAAAAGAGCCTAACGGACGTTTTATGATGGGGCACAATGGCACTGTAAAAGGGGCCTAACACAGATCTTTCCAAAGAGATAACAAAATAATTAAAAGCCTTCACACTAGCATTAATAAGACACTGAAAAGCATAGAAAGTAAACAAAGAATAGATCAGATTTGTAATGTATTTGCTGTTCAGAAGCAAGGTGGATTTCTGGTGAGCATTCTGTACAGTGCCACTAGATGGCATTAATATCCTGTGTACATAGTAAAAAATAAATAAGTAAACCAAATGAAAATGTACCTCTATCTTCCCTTATTTATCTGCATCAGTGAGTAATAAAGATTCAAAACACTGGTTTATGTAATTGATATCCAGCTTAAATTCTGTAAATGTATCAGCTATATTACATTAATACTTGCCGTTCTCTAATTTATGTACACTTTATCATACAAGGTGGCTTTTACTTATGAGCTGCTGCATAAGTTAATTGCTTTAACAACTGAAATAATGTTCAGTTCTAAATTCAAGCATATGGGGGGGGGGGGGGGGTGTTATCAAAACCTGTGCAGAGGAAAAGTGGGGCAGTTGCCCATAGCAACCTGGTTTCTATTTTCATTTTTCCAAGGCTTTTTTAAAAATTAAAGGAGCAATCTGATTGGTTGCTATGGGAAACACTTTTTTTTCCTCTGCACCACTTTTCCTCTGCACATATTTTGATAAATCCCCATCACCCCCCCCCCCCCATTGACTTCAATAGGTAGGAAAATACCCAGCAGCAAATACGCAACAAAATATGGAATGTGTGACCCAATCATTATGATGTATTCACATTCAGCAGATTTATTATAGACATTTATGTGCCAGCAGCTGACTGCAGCTTGCAGAAGTCCCCATTTTGACCACCAAAAAACTCCATTCAGATGAATGGAAGTGATTTTTTATTTGCAACACAATCTGCAACAAATCTGTCAAGTGTGAATATAACGCTTCCTACAATTTCACGGCATATTTCATTTTCAGTGTGCATTTTCAGGCGTAATTTATCTTTTTACTGATGGAGGCCCTGTACACCTTCAGTATACAAAGTTACTCTGAAGGTGTATAGAGCTACAGTATGTATAGAGCTATGTGGCTATTATTTTATGTGAAGCCAATACCTGCCATAAAAACCAATATATATATGATAGTATGCCTCTGAATAATTCATTCGCACACTTACCAAATACACAACCACATATAACTACAACAAAGACCAATGCAAGCAACAATATTACAATACAGTGGTCACATATCAGTTTAATACTGACACTACGCAGAGTATCTTTATACTGTGCAATAAATAGAGTACAATAAAATCCAGTGACTTAAGTGCCATCTTCTTTGACCGGAGTTGTTAACTCCACATCCTCTACGCAAATTTCCTTTTCTGCTGTCCCCTTTAACAGTGGCCTATTGCTGCAAAAATAGTGCCACACCAATTGAGCCCCAATAATAATAATGGTAGTCTGATGACAAACATTGGGCATCAACTACTTTTTGTGCAGAATAGCATGCTAAACTAGTCATTAGAGAGTACATTTCACAAAATAAATTGTTCTGAACTACCTCAGGCTATGTTCCCTAACTACTCCTAACATCCCTCCCACCCTTGAAAAAAATTTCAGAGCATTAAAAAGCTGTGTATCTTACCATTCTTCTTGCTCACATAGTGCAATCTCCCAGCAAGAGAAAGTGGACGTTTCCCAGCAGGCATGACATCACTTAAGCCGGCTGGGGGACCACTTCCGCCCTCACATGGTTGCAGAGCTGTGATGAATAGAAGACCCTCAAGCTCTGTGCATATTTCAGTCAGCATTGCAATCAGTGAGGCTCTCCTGCAGCCTTCAGTCTGTGCAACTTTCAGTGAGAATCCATGGAGCTTTCACTTTCTGTCAATCAAGCTCAGTGCAGAGGAATACTTCCTGAGTTTGGACTCCTGCCAGGCCAGGAGGAGACCAAACTGACTGCATTAATTTTGGCTGGGAACAGAACAGAGCCACCTAGTGGCCATTTTTTAAATAACATTTAAAACATATTTATGTTGAGAATTTTAAAAGAAAATGAATGGGAAAGCGTCTGCTAATTACACAAGGAACACTATATTAAAAGTTTTATTTGGTGACAGGTACTCTTGAAAAAAATAAAATAAAAATTATATAGAGATTTATATATATATATATAAATACATATATATATATATATATATATATATATATACATATATATATATATATATATATATATATATATATATATATATTAGACATCCTTATTATGATCTCAACTTAGTTGCCAGTAACTACTGGTAACTGACTGAAGACATCCAGACATTACACTGAATTTCGTTTTATCTGCTGTCAAAAGCAAATGGCTAGATTATGCATTTCAACTGTGACGGACACAAAGTCAAATGCAGGACAACCATCATGTTAGTAACACAGTATGTCTTGGGAAGCTATAGCGGAGCCAACGTTTTTCTTCTTTCTTCATATCCAAATATGTTCTTTCACTCTAACATCAGCGCCGCGCTCATCCGCATCGCCACCCGGCTTATGAATATTCATCCCCTCTCTCCTCAGTGGAGTCCAGTACAGAGCGGGGAGGAGAGGAACAGTCTGAGGGAGGGGATGAATATTCATAAGCCAGGCGGAGCTGTGGATGAGCGGAGCTGACGTCAGAGTGCCAGAAGGAGCCTTGTAACCCGGCCCGTGCCAGTTAGCAGCACATTTGCATATCCAGAAGAATGAAGATAACGGGGGAACGGCGTGGCAGATCTGGGAATGGTAGTCAGCATATTGATCAGCGTCCCCCGCACTACCAGCCAGTACCTCTGGTTAGTGCGAGGGGAGTTTACTGACAGTTTTCCTTTGGAGTGTACCTGTCGTCAACAAAAACTTTTTATATAATGTAGATAATACCATTATATGTATATTTGTAATATACATAGGTTAAAATTGTTATTATTTTTGGGTGGAAAAATGCTGTTCCTGCAGCTATTGCATGTGTGTTTCTATGAGGAGTCCAAATAGAGGAAGTTAGGGCAGGACAAGCAATGATGTATGAGCCAGGTGCATGTTATAGAGCCTCAGTGCACACTGTCCTGCTATTTCTTAGTGCACAGAGCCCTGCTTGTCCATCCTCACTTTCTGTATTTGGACTCCTCATAGAGACACACATTAAGGGGACCGGCCGTGATGTCACGAGGGGCGGAGCCATGTTGTCACGCTGCTCCGTCCCCTGTATCGCCCATCATTACGCACAGAGTGAACTCGCTCTGTGCTGTAATGATAGCGGGGTGCTGCAGGGGGGATCCCCAGCAGCGGGACCGCGGCGACCTGACATCTTATCCCCTATCCTTTGGATAGGGGATAAGATGTCTAGGGGCGGAGTACCCCTTTAATAGAAGCACACATAATAGCTCTCCTCCAAATGGAAAAAAGCTTGCTCCAAGCTTAGCATATAAGCTTCATTCATGTATCAAGGCTCTCCTTATCCATGTTTTTAAGGCTCTGGAACACTGATTTAACTTGAATGAGTGCCATGTCCCTATTGGGGTCAGTGAGAATCAAGCTGTTTACCTTTTTTTTTTTAAGATAACTAATTTGCATACTTTATCCCCATTAAGGACTTCCTGGCTTATAAGACTTCATAGGTCAGTTTGGTCAGTGTGACAGTCTCCTAAAGGAGAGTCACCACCTGATTAGTCCCAAAGTTAATGGAAGTTAAATAAACCATACAGATAAGACAGTGTCCAAAATATACACTAGATGGGCCATAAAAGCTTACAATCTATAGGCAATAGTTACAAAATGTCAGATACAGGAGTAAGCTGTTCTATTTATGTCAGGGGGAAGCAGTTGGAATATAAAATGAGCATTAGGAGCTACTGTTCTCCCTATCACAGATAATGTTCTCCCCATCACAGATTATGTTCTTTTTCCTATCACAGATAATGTTCTCCCATCACAGATAATATTCTCCCCCATCAACGCTAATGTTCTCCCTCATTACAGATAGTGCTCTCTTCCCAATCACAAACAATGTTCTCCTTCTTTACAGATAGTGTTCTCTCCCCCATCACAATGTTCTCCCTCATCACAGCTTATGTTCTCCCCTATCACAGATTATGCTCTCCCCCATTACAGCTACTGTTCTCCCCATCACAAATAATGCCCCCCGTGACAAATAATGTTCTCCCCTATCACAGATAATGTTCTCCCTATCACAGATAATGCTCTCCCCCATCACAGATGATGTTCTCCCCTATCACAGATTATGCTCTCCCCCATTGCAGCTACTGTTCTCCCCATCACAAATAATGCCCCCCCCGTGACAAATAATGTTCTCCCCTATCACAGATAATGTTCTCCCTATCACAGATAATGCTCTCCCCATCACAGATGATGTTCTCCCCTATCACAGATAATGTTCTCCCTTATCACCGCTACTGTTCTCCCCGTCACAGATAATGTTCTCTCCCATCACAGATAATGCTCTTCCCCATTACAGATGTTCTCCCCCATCACACATAATGTTCTCCCCATCACATATACTGTTTGCCTATTTATACTAGTCTGACTGACTAGCAATATGGTTTTATTTTTCTACTCTCAGTAAAATGGTGAGACTAAAATCCAGCATTGAAATGTTTTTCAATATGTAAAACTACTCCACTCGCACATTTTTACATTTTTCAAAAACATTTAAATTTTTTTTCCAAAAAAAAAAACAGGAAAAAAAAGTTTTTTTATAATGGCTTTAAAATTTACAGCATTTTTACATCACTAGTCATGTTTCAATAAGAAAAAATTGTGAGTTTAATGCTTGTGTTAGCAGCTGTAAAAAGTATCGATTTCAATGAAGACAAGAAGCAGTGTATTAATTATAATCTTGACACACTTCAAAAAGCATTTACTGAAATTCTGAATTTTCATTCACATATAATAGTACTTACCACACTTGTTATAAACTCATGGGGACGTTTCCATGAGTGGATTTTTAGATTAGCTGGTAATTCAATTTTTCCTTCAGGATCATCAAAAAAATGCTGAAAGTAAAAAAAAAAAAAAAAAAACTGATTTGTGGAAAATCTACAAACAAAAGCTCATGGGGGGGAGATTTATCAAAATCTGAGTAGAGGAAGAATGGTGCAGTTGCCCATGGCAACCAATGAGATTGTTTTTTTTCATTTTCCACAGCTCTCTTTAAAAATAGTTAGTAGACAAAATAATATTAGCGCTGGAATGGTTCTATTTAGCGGCTGCCTAGATCCACAACTGTGGGTCCTGGCTAGTCCCCACAAAAAAAGTAATGAACTGGTACAAAGAAAAGATGTGTGTATCGGCGCACAAAAATGAGAAGAAAATGGGTTGATGTACTTACAGGTAATGGTGTTCGGGAAGGTGAAGTGATAATAATAGGTTGTTCAGTTACAATAGGTACCCTGGGGGGTATGTTGATGCGGTTGTTTTATTCAAGGAACAGTGGAGGTAGAGGTCTCCTTTAAGGAAAAAATAATGATGGTGATAACAAGCGTGAAGCAATTCTGGTATTAGAAGCCTAAGTTGATATGTATCACTCAGTATAACTAGTAGATGCAGCGCTCACATTGAAAAGAGAGATTTCTGTAACATTTTTTCCTTGTTCCTTGTCAGTGTTGTAGCAAATCTTTTTACAGGCTTCAGTAATTCAAATAGATACAATTTAGCGATGCTGCTGTTTCCTCAATGTAGTTAAACTGTATGGGCAATCCTTCAGAGCAGCCCTCGATATCTAGGATTCACATACAGGCAATAAATTATATTGAGATAGATATATATATATTTATATATATATATATATTACTTAGTTTTCACTTAATGGTTATGTCCTGTAGCAACTGTTGTGCCCGGACAGCCGCTTACAGTGTACATACAATCTTGATGTTTAGAGCGCAGGATAATGCCGTGCTTCACAGTGGCCATGAATCTCAGCGCAAGTCAATAGTGCATTATCCTGCGCTCTAAACATCAAGATTGTATGTACACTGTAAGCGGCTGTCCAGGCACAACAGTTGCTACAGGACATAGCCATTAAGTGAAAACTAAGTAATATATATATATATATATATATATATATATATATATATATATATATCAATATAATTTATTGCCTGTATGTGAATCCTAGATATCGAGGGCTGCTCTGAAGGATTGCCCATACAGTGTAACTACATTGAGGAAACAGCAGCATCGCTAAATAGTATCTATTTGAATTACTGGAGCCTGTAAAAAGATTTGCTACAACACTAACAAGGAACAAATGTTACAGAAATCTCTCTTTTCAATGTGAGCGCTGTATCTACTAGTTATACTGAGTGATACATATCAACTTAGGCTTCTAATACCAGAATTGCTTCACGCTTGTTATCACCATCATTATTTTTTCCTTAAAGGAGACCTCTACCTCCACTGTTCCTTGAATAAAACAACCGCATCAACATACCCCCCAGGGTACCTATTGTAACTGAACAATCTATTATTATCACTTCACCTTCCCGAACACCATTACCTGTAAGTACATCAACCCATTTTCTTCTCTCTTTAAAAATAAATGAAGCAAACTCATCGGTTGCCATTGACAACTGCAGTTCTACATAGGTTTAAAAAAAAAATTCCCATAAAGTCTGCATACTACTGGAAATGCTTCAAAAAGATACTAACTCCTTCCTGCAGAATGCCTTACATAAACGGCGGGTTATGCAGCTAGTTCGTGCATGCCTACAACAGCCTCCAGCTGTTGCATAACTACAACCCCCAGCATGCACGGACAGCCAAAGGGCATGCTGGAAGTTGTAGCAGCATGCCTCCAGCTGTTGCATAACTACAAGTCCCAGCATGCCCTTCTGCTGTCCGTGCATGCTGAGCGTTGTAGTTTTTGCAACAGCTGAAGGCACACTGATTGCGAAACACAGTTTGTTACCTAACTCAGTGTTTCGCAACGTGTGTGCCTCCAGCTGTTGCAAACCACAACTCCCAGCATCCACCAATAGACCGTACATGCTGGGAGTTGTAGTTTTGCAACAGCTGGAGGCACACTGCTTGCAAAACACTGAGTTAAGTAACAAAACTCTAAGTGTTCTGCAACCAGTGTGCCTCCAGCTGTTGCATAACTACAACTGCCAGCATGCACGGACAGCCAACAGGCATGCTGGGAGTTGCAGTTTTGCAACAGCTGGAGGTTTGAACCCCCCCATGTGAATGTACAGGGCACATTCACACGGGCGGGTTTACAGCGAGTTTCTCACTGCAAGTTTGAGATGCAGCGAATTTGCCACTGCAGCTCACACTCCCAGCGGGAGACTAGCTGTGAACCCCTGCCCGTGTGAATGTACCCTAAAAACACTACACTACACTACCACAAAATAATTAAAAAAAACAAGAAAAAACACTACATATACACATACCCGTACACAGTCCCCTCACCCCCCCCCCCCCCAATAAAAATTAAAAATGTCTGGTACGGCACTGATTCCAAAACGGAGCCTCCAGCTTGAGGCACCCTGTTTGGGAATCACTGGTGTAGAATACCCCTATGTTCACCCCTATGCTAATCCCTAATTCAGGCCTCAAATGCGAATGGTGCTCTCTCAATTCAGAGACCTGTCGCATTTCAAGGCAACAGTTTAGGGCCACATATAGGGTATTTCCGTACTCGGGAGAAGTTGCCTAACAAATTTTGGGGGGCATTTTATCCTTTTACCCCTTATGAAAAGGTAAAGTCGGGGTCTACTCCACCATGTTATTGTAAAATAATTAAATTTTTTACACTAACTTTCTGGTGTTGCAGCACAATTTCTCCTGAGTACGGAAATACCCCATATGTGGATGTAAAGTTCACTGCGGGCCCACAAGAAAGCTCAGGTGCCATGTACATTTGAGATAATTTGCACAGGGGTGGCTGATCGCTACAGTGGTTCAGACAAACACAAAAAAACTTTTAAAAAAAACACCCACATGTGACCCATTTTGGAAACTACACCCCTTAAGGAACGTAACAAGGCATATAGTGAGCCTTAACAGCCCACAGGTATTTGAAGAATTTTCGTTAAAGTTGGACGTGAAAATTAACAATTTGCATTTTTTTCACGAAAATGTTGGTGTTATCCCAAATGTTTCATTTTCACAAGGGGTAATAGGAAAAAAAAGCACCCCCATAATTTGTAACACCATTTCTTCTGAGTATATAAAAACAACATATGTGGATGTAAACTGCTCTGCTGGCACACTACAGGGCTCAGAAGAGAAAGAGCGCCATTGGGCTTTTGGAGAGAGAATTTGGCTGGAATTGAAGCCCATGTGGGTTTCCAAAGCCCCCATGGAACCCACCACATGTGACCCCATTTTGGAAACTACACCCCTCACGGAATGTAACAAGGGGTGCAGTGAGCATTTACACCCCACAGGTGTCTAACAGATTTTTGGAACAGTGGTCCATTAAAATGAAAAATGTAATTTTTCATTTGTACAGCCCCCTGTTCCAAAAGTCTGTCATACGCCAGTGGGGTGTAAATGCTAACTGCACCCCTTATTACATTCTGTGAGGGATGTAGTTTCCAAAATGGGGTCACTTGTGGGGGGTCCATTGTCCTGGTAGCATGGAGGCTTTGTAAACGCACATGGCCCCCGACTTCCATTTCAAACAAATTCTCTCTCCAAAAGCCCAATGGTCCTCCTTCTCCTCTGAGCATTGTAGTGCACCCGCAGAGCACTTTACGTGCACACATGGGGTATTTCCATAATCAGAAGAAATGGGGTTACAAATTTTCGGGGGCATTTTCTCCTCTAACCTCCTGTAAAAATTGTAAATTTGGGAAAAAATTGCATTTTAGTGAAAGAAACAATTTTTTTAATTTGCACATCCGAATTTAACGAAGAGTCATCAAACATCTGTGGGGTGTTAAGGCTCACTGTACCGCTTGTTAGGTGCCTTGAGGGGTGTAGTTTCCAAAATAGTATGCCATGTGTTTTTTTTTTTGTTTTGTTTTTTTGCTGTTATGGCACCATAGGGGCTTCCTAAATGTGACATGCCCCCCAAAAACATTTCAGCAAAATTTGCTTTTAAAAAGCCAAATATGGGTTCTTCTCATCTGAGCATTGTAGTGCACCCGCCGAGCACCTGACGTCCACAAAAGGGGCATCTCCAATGGGGTTACAAATTTGGGGGGCAGGCATTTTCTCCTATTAGTGAAATAGTGAAAATAGTAAATTTGGGGAAAAACTGCATTTAAGTGAAAAAAAATTCATTTACACATCCGACTTTAACGAAAAGTCGTCAAACATCTGTGGGGTGTTAAGGCTTTTTTTTGCTGTTATGGAACCTTAGGAGCTTCCTAAATGCGACATGCCCCCCAAAAAACATTTCTGCAAAATTTACTCTGAAAAATCACATTGTCGCTCGTTCGCTTCTGAGCCCTCTAGTGCACCCACAGAGCACTTTACATTCACATATGAGGAATTTCCTTACTCAAGAGAAATTGGGTTACACATTTTGGGGGGCATTTTCTAGTTTGACCCCTTGTAAAAATTCAAAAACAGCATTTTAGTGAAAGAATTTTTTTTTTAATTTGCACATCCGAATTTAACGAAGAGTCATCAAACATCTGTGGGGTCTTAAGGCTCACTGTACCGCTTGTTAGTGGTGCAGTTTTAAAAATATATGAAAATGATTTCCATAATGTTCAGAAATGCCATAAGAAAACAATGGTATTATAATAAATAATATACATCAATCCTCATTATAAGGTTTACTGGCATTAGCTACTGTTTAAGGTGTGTTTGGGAACACTTCTAACTGTTATACAATTTAATAAGAAAGGCTTTAAAGGGATATTTTGATTTATTTACAAAACACATGACAGCCTCCTAGGGATATAAAGTATCGCATACTTTTCATTGTAAACTTAATAACCCTGCCTGGTGGAGTGATGGCAATCTGGTCTGCCTCAGTCTCTCTGTTAACTTACTTACTTACTTACTTACTTACTCTGTTAACTTAATAAGACAAAGCTATGTGTAATCTGTTATTTTAAAATGTTATTTTAATACATTTTAAAAGGAAAAATACAACCGTAAGGCAGCAAGCGAATACAAAGCTCCTTACAAAGAAGCAAAGTCTACAACATATCAATGTGGTTTTTGGTGCATATAAAAAAAAATCGAACACATAAAGTGTTTCAAGATGACCAGAATAAATAAGACACCTTTGGTCCCACCCCAAAGACCATTTTTTATGAAGACACTTGTGCTTGGCCAAGTGTTCATGAGTAAGCTGGTGCTAAACTAATCTAGCGGTAGCTTATCTCTCCAAGAGCACAGGGATCATCCATTTACAAATGACATCCTATGGAAATTTATGGAAATGTGCAAAACTTACTAATCCTGGACTCTTTCCAGTCTTGTCTTTTTCTTTTCCAGCTTTTCCTGTGTCCCATTTCTCAGCATTTATATCTGCTTCATTCCATTCTGGCCACATTGAAGATCTTCCTTTCTTGAATTCAACTGATGCACCCAATGCATTAGCAACAACTGATGACAAACTAGAAAACAGAACGTATATTTATATTAATACACTGACACCAATGAAGTGAAAATAATAAAACCTTTTGTTCACATGTATTCTATAAATATTTCCCATGGGATACTGCTTGTCTAAAGCTGGCCATACACCCCATGCTGTCAGCCAAACAATTGGCAGCAGAACACTTGTTTGGCCAACAGCTTTTTCCTGACTGCACCACACTTAAAGGGGTAGTTCAGTTAAGTAAAATATCATTTATTTAATTCCCTCATGTAATGATAAATATAACTTCTTAAGCAAGTAATTAAAAGTAATGCTCCATTGCAGAGCTATATGAAGCACAAAATGCGCGAAAATGAGCCCTCCTGCGTCCACTCTCTCTCGGCTTTCTTCCCCTAACTGTCTCTGGCCCCCACCTTTGGAGACAGAGTCATGTGACTTTTATGCTGTTTCTGTTTCCATGTAAGCCACGCCCCCAGAAGCAACTGCACAGAAGTAAGATCTAATTACTCTGAGGAAGTGAGAGGGTTTATAGATGGACTTTGACTTTTTGGGAATGCTGTGAGTTGTAGCTTTGCAACAGATGGAGGCACCCATTTTGTGAATCATTGCTATTTAGTACAGAAGATGGAAGCAGGATGAGAATGGTTGCTTAGCAACAGGGTTGGGGCCAAGGGACTGGGGAAGAAAACGGGAGTTAGGAGGAAGTGAGCACAGAGCAGCAGCAAAGGATGCTGGGATATGTATTTTAAAGACAGCATGTGGGGAAGGGAACAAGTAGAAGGGCAGAAAGGTGTATTAGAGCCACGTACAGGAGATTTAATAGGTCACAGTAGAATAATAGATGCAAGGTTAAAGGGGTACTCCGCTCCTAGACATCTTATCTCCTATCCAAAGGATAGGGGATAAGATGTCAGATCTTTGCGGTCTTGCTGCTGGGGACCCCCGGGATCCCCGCTGCGGCACTGCGCTATCATTACAGCACAGAGCGAGTTCGCTCTGCACGTAATGACGGGCAATACAGGGGCCGGAGCATTGTTATGTCATGGCTCCGCCCCTCGTGATGTCACGGCCTGCCCCTTTCAATACAAGTCTATGGGAGGGGGCGTGACGGTCGTCCCGCCCCCTGCCATAGACTTGCATTAAGGAGACGGGCCGTGATGTCACAAGGGGCGGAGCCATTACGTCACGCTGCTCCGTCCCCTGTATCGCCCGTCATTACGCACAGAGCGAACTCGTTCTGTGCTGTAATGATAGCACAGTGCCACAGCGGGGATGCCGGGGCTCCCCAGCAGCGGGACCGCAGCGATCTAAGATCTTATCCCCTATCCTTTGGATAGGGGATAAGATGTCTAGGGGCGGAGTACCCCTTTAATGTCCTAAGCTGATCTGAGTCGTATTATTTTTAAATTCCGTCCATTGAATAAGCCCTTGCAATATCTAAATACTACTGGGCACTATATGGATAAATCTGGCAAAACACAAGTCGTTTGAGTCCAGCGCATGCTTATGGTGGAATTAGGAAAAAAGCTGTCAACCTATTAAGAATTTTACCAACAGCAAATTTTGCCAAATCCCCCATATACAATATGTTATAGAAAGTATAACACACATCACCATTTTTCTCACTAAGAGTAAGTTCACATGTACGCAGATTTGACGCACAGGATTTGAGGCACAGGATTTTCTGCTGCAGATTTCAATGTAAACTAAATGATTGAGCACAGCTTCTAATCGGCAGTTACAAATCCTACGCATCAAATCTGCGCAGGATCCTGTATGTGTGAACGTACCCCAAGTACATTTCCAAAGGTGCTATTGACATGAAATGTTCACCAGATGTAGTAGTAATCCATCCATCCAAAGAAACCAAATCAATAAGCTCAGAAATTAAGTTATGTGTAATAATGTGAAATGACACAGGGGAAATGTATTAGACACATAAAGAAAGGGAGGGGCAAAAAAGCATGTAAAGCTTAGACAACAGCTGAAATCTATCGGTAATTAAAAAGCAATCCAGCCCCTTATCGGTACAAAATAATATCAGCTGGTTTAGTCCTAACTGGTGGCCTACAAAAAGGTCTCATTGCCAAGACACATTATGATGGGTAAAAACACAGAGCTGTCTCAAAACCTTACCAACATCTTGTGAAAAATGTCACATCAAAAGCACCTTGGGAAATATATTTATTGAGAAAACTGGTGACATGTACGTGCACACTGAACTGAGCCAAGTGTACATATATACATCTCATTCAAAGTTTTCCTTTTATAAGTGCAAACATAAATGTATATCAGCGTAGCATTGATATTAAGATTAGGAGGCAAATACTCAAACAGAATTCTAAACACTCACTAGAACAGAACATGCATTTATCAAACATAGTAAACAATAATCACTTATCTATTGGAAAAAAGAACACAGTTAAAATGAATGATATGAGCAGGGATGTGGAAATGCTATCACCTGACTCCCGGGAGATGCAGTTTCGGTGTAGTGCCATATCTTGTGTTTTGCCATGGAATGAGTTACATGACTCAGCACTTTCCAGTACTGGACTAAGACAGCTCCATTGGCCGACACGCGCACACCTGCCCCCTACCATTGGTTCCTGGGGGGGCTGGGGGGTGTATATCACATGTCAGCCGCAGCACAATCCACATAGTGGGGACTGTGTAAGATGACAGCCGCTGTGCTCAGCTTATGACACCCACGGTCCACATAGTGGGAAGAGTCTCACATGTAAGCCGCAGCGCAATCCCCATAGCGGGAACTTATGAGATGCCAGCCACAGTGCTGAGATCCCACGCGGGCGCACGGTTCCCATGACAAGAATGAGTTAAATGCCAGCCGCAGCGTTGAGATCCACCTTGGGCGCACAGTCCCCATGACAGGGAATTAGTTACATTTCAGCCACAGCACTGAGATCCCCCCCCCCCCCCCCCCGGGCACACGGTCCCCATTACAGCAGTTGCGCAAATAACATTGCAGCCGCAGCACTTCAGCTATCACAGCAGGAGACATCCTCTTGCTGAACTCACACTGAAGGGAACAGTGTTGGAGACAGCATATATGTGGTCACGTGACACACACGCGCACCCCCCCCCCCCCCCCAGGAACCAATGGTAGGGGGTGGGTATGCGCGTGTCAGCCAATGGGGCTATCTTAGTCAAGCACTGGTAACACATTCCATTGCAAAACACAAAGTATGGCACTACACCAGGCACTGGGCAGGTGAATTTTTTATGCATTTTGCCCTGCTTCAGGCAAGCAGGGCAACACTGACTTCTCGCTCTGAATTTAAAATGCCGGCGCTCAGGGTGTAGACTCAGGCTCCAGTCTCGTGCCCGCTCCATACCCAGTGGCCCCCTGCTGATTTCAGTAGCTGGGAGACGCCGCTAATAGCCTGCATGTGGCGATCGCTGCAGGCGGCTATTAACCCTTTAAATCAGAATTGTCAAAGTTGACAGCGGCATCTAAATGGACCTTTTAACCATCCCTGGTGGTCTAGTGGGGTTGATCGGCCCCCCTTAGTGCAATCGATGGGGGTTGGGGCTCGATCCACTGTGGAGGTAGCCAGAGGACGTACCTCTTTATCCCCTTGCTACCATGGATCTGTAGGCTCAACGAAATGAGCACAGGCCACATAGATCAATGAAGTTCAATAGAACTGCATTGTTCTGTTTGAGGAATCTAATGATTCCTCCTAAAAGTGCTCTAAGGGACTAATAAAGTGTATTAAAAAATAAAAAAGTTTTGGAAAAAACACACATTAACCCCTTCCATATTTAAAGTTTACATGACCCCCCTTTTCCTATTATCCATATAAAAAATATGTAAACATAATAAATATTAACTTATTTGGTATTGGCGTGTGTGTAATACTACTTGTCCAAACTATTAAATTATAATATTATATATCCCGCCGGTCAATGGCGTTAACATAAAAAATACCAAACCACAGAACTGCGTTTTTTATGTTTTATAACATCATATCCTAGAAAAATTGAGGTAAAAATCGTTCAAAAAGTCCGATCAATACCAAAATGGTATCGATACAGAGCAAGAAATGATATTATAGAGGTCAGAATTTTTTTATTTTTTATTTTAATAGATTTGCATTGTTTTTTAATTCGTAACACATGATGGAAAGTAAAAATATTTGGTATTGGGTATATTTGAATCACTCTGTATGGTGGGTTAAAGCACTTTCTCCCTACCACTCTTCCAGTTGTATAAATCCTTTGGCAGCTTGTAATAAATGGCAGACTAACAAGCATACAAGTGAATTGAATCATTCTAAGAAACTGAATTGAGCCATATTAAACGAAAAAATAAGCCCGCTTTAGGAGTGTTATGGATTGTCACTCCAGTTTGCAAAACTGCTGACAAAAAGGGTCACAGGGCTGTGCAAGCCCACAAAATATAGCAGAAGATTTCTCTGTTGTCCCTAATCACCAGCATAAATCCAGCAGTAAAGGGTACTATTCAAGTGGCTATGAGGATACAAAGTACCATCATGGCAATACCTTATAATTAGTTTCCTAGGGAATATTGGCTATATTAAAAGAGAGATAAAAACATTCAAACCAGAATTTTTTTTTTTAACTATTTGTCTAATTCAGCTTCTATGTGTGACTTAGTAGGTTTTATTGTACAATAGTGGCCCTCATTTACTATTCTAAACCCGACCTCTTTTGTCGGGTTTTTTTGTCGCATCTTTGTCTGCGCCATGTCGCAGATATCGTGCGCCAGTCTGCGACACGATGCGACATTTTTTCCCGACGGACCCGATGTGGATTCTCCCAAACCCGAAAAAGGGACGTTACGCGACATTTCTGAACTTTCCCACATATTTATAAAGGTTTCCAACCCGAATTTGTTGTATTGTTGTGGATTTTTTCCCGACAGCTCAGATGAGTTGGAAACCAAAACCAACAAAACCCACGTGCGACAAACAGGATGCAACATAATAATAAATACCAGGGGAAAAAAGCAGTCGGGTAAGAAAGCAAAATAGACTTACAACCCGATTTTCTTAGTAAATGAGGGCCAGTGTGTTTGTTGAGTTGGACACATGGACATGTGTAAAATGTGGGAAGGAGACCCGCTCGCGTATAACATATATAAAAGGTAGTTGGACTTCAGAGAAAAATAGAGATTGATTCCTTGAAACCCCCAGGAAGTATTCAATATCACACACATTTTTCAAGTAAACATGGTACAATCTACTTTTCACTGCACATATTATATTATAAAAGGGATAGAAAAAATACTGTAAACATTAGAGACCATTTTTACCAAAATAGGAGCCAATTCAATCTTTCTATTGGCTTTTTTTTATAGATCTATCTCTAACAGTTGTATTAAGTTGTGTGGCAGCCAAAACCAGAAGCAAAACTTTAAGCCTGTTAGCACTGCCTGACTGTTAGCACTGCACCCCCTACAGCAATGCCACTGGCCATAACACGTGTAGTGATAGTTAGGATTAACAGCATTAAATAAATATATCAGTAGTTTGAGGATGAGGACTGCAAATAGCTTCCAAGTTAATTTAACCCAGTGATGCTTTTTTACACATCAGAAGGAACCTGTATACTGATAGGTGAGCCTAGATGGAATAGAGCTTTAGTATGCTAGTGCTTCTCCGGAACGGTCTTTTCAAGACATTCTGTGAAGTGTTAGGACTTGCTGAAGCATATAAACACATTATATTCAGGCTTCATAAGCTCGGAAAACCTTTCAAAACTCAAATGCCTTAAGGGGTATTTCCATCTCACCCAGTGTAGTTAAACTTGTTGGGTAAGTCAAATTAAATATTTTTGCAAATACATTTATTTAGCAGATTTGCCGCCTTCCCTGATATTCCTGCTCCTTTCCTGCCCTCGTTGACAGCTTGTTGACTAGGTTACAGACTACTGCTCCACTCTAGAAGAGATGGTCAGTCTTGTGTTTGTGTATATATATATATATATATATATATACACACACACATATATTGTTACGTGGTGGTCGGGCTGGTGTATCTGTGTGTTGTGTTTGTGGATATGGTTGGAAAATGAGCCGACTGGAGTCGCTACCTGACTCCATTCGGCTCACTGAAATAGCTGGAATATGGCATGGATACGCCAGGTATACAGCAGCTGACGGTTTTGAAATTGTCCCTCCTGATCAGTCTGCCAGATGCACAAATCGTGGTATGCATGCACCTTTACATTCAGATATATACTCCAGAGCTGCACTCACTATTCTGCTGGAGGGATCACAATGTGTACATACTGTGGGTGGTGAGAGGAGTAGGGGGCCTGGGGAGTTAGGGAAAGGAGCAGGGGGCCTGTGGAAAGCATATGAATTGAAGAAAAGCATATCAATTTGAAATAACAGCAACTATATTATTACAAACATGTCGCTAATATGAGAGGTACAATTTTTGGAAATAGCCTACCAAGGGATACTTGGGAAAAAAGGGTGGGAACGACTGTTCTAGAAGAAGAATCAAGTGGCCACCCTGCTTTGTGGAATCAGAGTTATGAGGGGTTTAGATGACTCCTCGTAGACAGTTAGGCAAGGCACAAAAATGCAACAAAATGTAAGTTTGCTCTCCCATAAGGAAGTTTAGTCATGTTTAAGGCTCTTAAAGGAGTTGTTCAGGAATAAAAAAAAAACATAGCTAATTTCTTTCAAAAACCGCTCCACGTCTGTCCCCAGGTTGTGTGTGTACAACTTGGCTCCATTCACTTCAATGAAACTGAGCTGCAGAACCACAACCAACCTGGATACAGACTGGGAGCGGTTTTTGAAAGATAGTAGCTCTGTTTGTCTATTCCTAATAACTCCTTTAAGGGATTGGGCATTTCACTTAGGTTGTACTAGAGATCAAACTTATAGAGGAGCTATTTAGCTGACATCAGGATGTGATTCCTATATACAAAAATAGTTTACAGGCTTGTAGATGGAAAGAACAAAAAATAAATTTAAAAAATGGGCATCAGATTCATATTTATACAATAATAACACTGACCTGTTACATAAAATAAAAAAATTATCTCCTGACATGACTGAGATGAATGTATGTGAAAAGATTATATTATTGGAATTTTTAAGCTCAGATGAAACATCATTTTTAGAGCAAAAGAGGTTCAGCTCCCTCCAGGCTGCCTAAACCGCATTGGCTTGCTGAAAAAGTTTAGTTATTAGACATTTTTGACATAACATTCTAACCAAAGCTCTAGTGAATTGGATGTCTGTACGGTTGCTGTCAGAGACTTACTGCAGTATGATTTGATTTGCACTGTTGCTGATGTATTTTTTAAGAACAGACCGCTTGTCCCTGACATTAAAGAAGGACTCTAGGAAGATAAATATATATTTATTTTGCTTATATATTGCAATAAAGGCTATTATTAGAGAATAATGTAGAGGTTCGTGTGTATGCTTTATGTTAACCTGTTTTAACTGATGTGGCAGGCATAGGTTTTCAGCCATATTAATTGTATTTAATAGCAACAAATATTTTCTAATGCTGCCTACATAGGAACATACATATGAACATAGTTAGTTAAGGTTGTTTGTAAGAGTCCATTGAGTTCATCCTAAAACCCTACTGTGTTTATCCAGAGGAAGGCAAATAAAACCATTAAGCTAATGACAACTGCCCCATGACAGAGGACAAATTTCTTCCCAACTTCAATATGGCGATCAACTTCCATGAAATAAAAACCTTGTCTCTTCCTACCCTATCTAAGATTAGGAAAAATCTCTGGCTATGAAACAGCTGCGTCTAAATGAGGAATTGGTTATCACAACAGAAGATAAAGGGGGTACTATCTTTGTGATGAAACGTTCTAGTTATATACAAATGTGTAGGAAACTATTGGACGATAAGACTACTTTTGTCATAGGATCCCACAAATGTATATAACAAGGAACTTATAGGGATCATAACACAGGCTAAGTGTAATAAACTCCTGAGTGAACAAGAATGTGATTTCCTAATACCATCTAACCCAGTTGTCCCAACCTTCTATGCCCTGCCCAAAATACATAAAGGGGCGCTCCATAGTGGAGAGCATAAGAGGATTGGGACAAAATGTGGGCATTTATATTGACCAATGCCTGAGAGATTTTGTATTAGCCTTGCTGTCTTATACGAGAGACACTACTGACCTTCTTAAAAAATTAGAGGGCTTGACGATAGAGAAATAACATGAAAAGGCAAAATTGGGCCGTTGATGGCGCTGATCCTGATGGAAAGAAAGTTCTATAGACCCTTCTCAGTGTCTAAAACGTGGTTTATTAGCACTGAAAGCAACAGTTGATTTATAATAGAAAAGTTTTCCACCGGAGTACCCCTTTAATGCTTAAAGTGACAGCAGTCAGATGTGCAAAAAATGGCCGGGTCCTTAAGGTGAAAATGGTCGGGGTCCTTAAGGGGATACGGGCAGAGTCACATGTGCTGTATTTTGCTGCAAATTTACTGCTGCGCATTGAGGTCAAAGGGTAGCAAAACAGGCAGCAATAAATATGCTGCAAAATATGGTACCTGTGACCCTGCCCTAAAGGTGACTTCAGGCTCATATTTAGCACATAGAAAAAAACTCGTGTGAGGGTGCGTTAATACGCAAGTAGCTAGCAGCAGGTTTCCCGCTGTGGGAAACCCGCTGCGAGTTACGCTACCATTGATTTAAATGGGTCCGCAGACAGTCCACAAATCTGACACTATTGCGGATTGTTTGTAGACCTATTCAAATCAATGGTAGTGTAACTCGCAGCAGGTTTCCCGCAGCGTGAAACCCGCTGCTAGTAATAGCGTGTGAACGCACCCTAAATGTAAACTTCTGATGAGAAATTTGATGCCGCCAACAGAATGAACATGTTCATCGTTTTCCAAGAATATGCCCTGAAATTGATTCCTGACACTTATGATAAAAAAAAAATTCCAAGTGGAGCAGATTCTGCATAGAAATTCAGCAAGTAAATGTGTGTGCATGGGTGCTTAGGCTAGGGCTACACAGCAACTTTAGTCACGTGACACAAAGATTGCACAATGTCAAATGTAATATTAGTGAATGGTGTCACAATGGGACATACCACTTAGCGTGACAGCGACATTACAGTTGCAAAAAATCTGTCTCTGTGTCGCGTTGTAGCTCTAGCCTTAGTTGGCCTAAACTGTGCCACAATTTGCCCCAGAATTTGGCAAATTTTTTGGTGCACAATGACATTCCCTTCTGCCGTGATCATGCCCTTTTTGCATCGGCAAAATGGGGGAGATTTATCAAAACCTGTCCAGAGGAAAAGTTGCTGAGTTGCCCATAGCAACCAATCAGATTGCTTCTTTCATTTTCCAGAGGCCTTTCAAAAATGGAAGAGGCAAACTGATTGGTTGCTATGGACAACTCAGCAACTTTTCCTCTGGACAGGTTTTGATAAATCTCCAGCAATGTGTGTGTATGTATGTGTGTGTGTGTGTGTATGTATGTATGTGTGTGTGTGTGTGTGTGTGTATGTATGTATGTATGTATGTGTGTGTGTGTGTGTATGTATGTATGTGTGTATGTTCCAGCATCACATCCAAATGGCTAAAGATATTAACATGAAACTTTGCACACGTTACTTATATGTCAACAACAAACATAGGATAGGTGATTTAACCCTTTAATAATACACCCTTTCGATAATACTTGGTCACATGTTACTTATATGTCCACTTAAAATATAGGATAGTTAATTTAACCCTTAACTACCCCCATTTGTGAGGGTCGGGATTTTGGCTTAAAGGAGAATTCCGGAATATAAAAATTGTGGCCCATACTGCCGGCAGTAAAAAAAAATAAAGATGTACATACCTTCCTCCGCTCCCCCGGGGCCTCCTGTAACTGGCTCCGGTCTCTGCCGCATCCACTTCCTGGTTGCCGGTGGTCGGATGAGTCATACTACGCTCAGCCAATCACCTGCCGCAGTGAAGTCCCAACTCGGCCTGCGATAGGCTGAGCGGCCGTGTGACGTTTTCCTTTGAAGTCCCATGCAAATCAATGGGAAATGTATGTTCCCACATAACTTCCGTTATATTTCAATACCTGGTACACATATTACGGGTCGGGATAAGAGGTCGGGATGGGAGGTCGGGATGGGAGGACGGGATAGGAGGTCGGGATAGGAGGTCGGGATAGGAGGTCGGGATAGGAGGTCGGGATAGAAGGTCGGGACAGAAGGTCAGGATATGGGGTTGGGATATGACAACAATATATGAGGACGGGATATGAAGTCAAAAGCTTCCTCTGTTGATTTTCCTCCAAAACAAGGCCGGGTACTCAGCTAGTAAATAAATAAAAACAAGGAAATCATACGGTAAATGTGGCTTTTGGCACAACATTCTGGTGCATTTGTAACAGTAAATCTCAGCCACTTTTTGAAGGGAAAAATGCACAAAAATGGCATGATGTGGCATTTTTTTTTTCCTCAAAAAAAGAAAAACTGTGTCTAAAGGAAGCCTTACTGTAAACATTTTTGGTTGGCTGGCTGGCCCTATTAACGAATTTATAATGGTCAGTTCAGACTACACCTCTGCAGCCACTGGAGATTGCTTGACAGTGTAGATTATGCCATAAAATGAATATTCAGATATTAAAGATGACTAACAATCCCACACCAGAAAAACGTACCGTATTATAGTTATAATGAGGACAGTGCAGGAAACGCAGCAAATCATTGCTGTATAATAATCACAATAAATATTAGATTATGTGCTCCACAGAACCTTTTTATTTTCAGCCTTCCTTAAATGAGTTTTTAAGCACTGTCCAACTATTTGGCGAGAATATTTAGTTCACTTACGCTTCTATGTAGTATAGCAGCAGCTATTATGTAATGATATCATTTACATGCGTTCTCCGTGCGGCGTCTGATAATATTGAGGTTTTATCATCTTTTTAGACCGTGCAGCTAAGGAGACGTTGCTACAATTAATACTCGCACTACGAAGAGTGCGCGTCTTGAAGACTTTGATTCATTTTTACATAAAATTTGGATCTCTTCAGAACACCTTGTCCTCCCATCTGTTGCTGAGGAATATAACGCTGACTGCCTGCACTGCAGTCTGTCAGGTTGGCATTCTTTACACCTTTTATTTCTTTTCTTTTTAAAAAGAGGATCCCTGTTGAGACACATATTAAATTGGCAAAAACATCAAATAGGCTTGAAAGGCGCATTGAAGTGTAAGGACATACATAATGATGTGTAAACCTCCAGCATATCCACCTTGTAAAGTACTGCAAAGGTTAAGGAATATTACAGCATTCTGGCTTTCTTCCAGAACAACTTAAAGGGTTAGCGTATGAAAAAAAAGATACTTGAGTATGTCTTCAATAGGAACAAGGGATGTTCCTTTCCTTCAATCAGCTATTAACCCCTTAAAAGGGGTATTCCAGGAAAAAACTTTATTTTTTGATATCAACTGGCTCCAGAAAGTTGAACAGATTTGTAAATTACTTTTATTAAAAAATCTTAATCCTTTCAATAATTATCAGCTGCTGAAGTTGAGTTGTTGTTTTCTGTCTGGCAACAGTGCTCTCTGCTGACATCTCTGCTTGTCTCGGGAACTGCACAGAGTAGAAGAGGTTTGCTATGGGGATTTGCTTCTAAACTGGGCAGTTCCCGAGACACGTGTCATCAGAGAGCACTTAGACAGAAAAGAACAACTCAACTTCAGCAGCTCATAAGTACTGAAAGGATTAAGATTTTATAGAAGTAATTTACAAATATGTTTAACTTTCTAGAGCCAGTTGATATATAAAAAAAAAAGTTGAATACCCCTTTTAAGGAGTTAATAGCTGATTGAAGGAACATCCCTTGTTCCTATTGAAGACATACTCAAGTATCTTTTTTTTCATATGCTCAAAAGAGAAGGCATTTGGCTTTTGGAAAGCAAATTTTGCTGAAATGGCTTTTGGGGGGCATGTCGCATTTAGGAAGCCCCAATGGTGCCAGAACAGCAAAAAAAAGCCCCACATGGCACACTTTTTGGGAAACAACACCCCTCAAGGAACGTAGCAAGGGGTACATTGAGCCCACAGGTGTCTGACAAATTTCCGCTAAAGTTGGACGTGAAAAATAAAAATTTAATTTTTTGAACTTAAATGCTGGTGTTGCCCCAAATGTTTCATTTTCACAAGGGGTAATAGGAGAAAAAGCCTCCCAAAATGTTAACCCCGTTTCTTCTGAGTATGGAAGTACCCCATATGTGGATGTAAAGTGCTCTGCAGGCGAAATACAATGCTCAGAAGAGAAGGAGTGCCACTGGGCTTTTGGAGAAAGAATTTGGTTGGAATGGAGCCAGAACAGTGGACCCCCCACATGACCCTATTTCGAAAAACTACACCCCTCACGGAATGTTATAAGGGGTGCAGTGAGCATTTACACCCCACTGGCCTTTGACAGATCTTCTTAACAGTGGGCTGTGCAAATGAAAAATAAAATTTTTCATTTTAACGGACGACTGTTCAAAAAGTCTGTCAGACACCAGAGGGGATTAAATGCTCACTTCACCCCTTATTACATTCCGTGAAGGGTGTAGTTTCCAAAATGGGGTTACATGTGGGCGGGGTCCACTGTTCTGGCACCATTGTAGAAGGCTTTGTAAACGCACATGGCCTTCAATTCCAGACACATTCTCTCTCCAAAAGCCCAATGGACATCCTTCTCTTCTGAGCATTGTAGTTCTCCCGCAGAGCACTTTACGTTTACGTTTTGTGTTTATGTCAGAACCTTTGTAATGATCAGCCACTCCTGTTCAAATCACCTCAAATGTACATGGCACTCTCACTCCTAAGCCTTGCTGTGCGCCCGCAGAGCATTTTATGTCCACATATGAGGTATTTCCGTACTCAGAAGAAATTGCGTTACAAATTTTGGGGGGCTTTATTTCCTTTTACCTCTTGTGAAAATGAAAACTATGGGGCAACACCAGCATGTCAATGTAAAAAATTAAATTTTTTTACAGTAACATGCAGGAGTAGACCCCAACTTTACCTTTTCATAAGGGGGAAAAGAAAAAAAAAAAAATAAAATTTGTTAGGCAATTTCTCCCGAGTACAGAAATATCCCATATGTGGCCCCAAACTGTTGCCTTGAAATACAACAAGGCTCTGAAGTGGGAGAGCACCATGTGCATTTGAGGCCTAAATAAGGGATTTGCATAGGACAGACGCGGATGCAAGAATTAGACTTGCTTCCGATACCAAAATCACCCTACGGCAGTGTTTCCCAAACAGGGTGCCTCCAGCTGTTGCAAAACTCCCAGCATGCCTGGACAGTCAATGGCTGTCCAGCAATACTGGGAGTTGTTTTTCAACAGCCGGAGGTTTCCTTTTGGAAACGGTCACACAAGACATTTTTTTATTTTATTCGGGGGGTGAGGGGTATGTAGTGTTTTACTTTTTATTTTGTGTTAGTGTAGTGTAGTGTTTTTAGGGTACAATCCTATAGGCAGGGGTTTACAGCAAGTTTCCCGCTGGAAGTTTGAGCTGGAGCGGAAAATTTGCTGCATCTCAAACTTGCAGTGAGAAACTCGCTGTAAACCTCCGCCCGTGTGAATGTACCCTGTACATTCACATGGGGGGCGCGGGGAGGCAAACCACCAGCTGTTGCAAAACTACAACTCCCAGCATGCCCTTTGGCTGTCCGTGCATGCCGGGGGTTGAAGTTATGCAACAGCTGGGGCCACACTGGTTGCAAAACACTGAGAGTTTGTTACTTAACTCAGTATTTCGCAACCAGTGTACCTCCAGCTGTTGCAAAACTAAAACTCCCAGCATGTATGATCTATCAGTGCATGCTGGGAGTTGTAGTTTGCAACAGCTGGAGGTGCACTGGTTGCGAAACACTGAGTTAGGTAACGAACTCTGTTTTGCAACCAGTGTGCCTTCAACTGTTGCAAAAACTACAACTCTCATCATGCAGTGACAGCTGAAAGGCATGCTTGTAGTTATGCAACAGTTGGAGGCATACTACTAACACTCCCAGCATGCCTTTTGGCTTTCCGTGCATGCTGGGGGTTGTAATTATGCAGCAGCTGGAGGCACACAGGTTGCAAAACACAGTTTGTTACTTAACTCAGTGTTTCCCAACCAGTGTGCCTCCAGCTGTTGCAAAACTACAACTTCCAGCATGCCCAGACAGCCGAAGGACATGTTGGGAGTTGTAGTTAGTCCCTTACCACTGATCTTCACTGCTGCCTCCGCCGCTGCCTGCCACCGGTCCCTTGGCCTCCTCCTGCACTCCAGTACCCACCGCCATCTTCCCCCGCTCTGCCCGGACATCCAGGGGTGGGCAGAGTGGGGATTTTAACTTTAATCCCCCGCCCCCAACTGCCAATAGTCGGTCACTCCTGGTCACAACAGGTGCATAGGACAAACAGGCACGTTCACAGCAGGAGCGACGTTTCGGGTTTATACGCTTCTTCCAGCTCAATGGGGCTTGCACGTGGTGACTGCTGAATGATTTCAGCAGGCATCCCGATCCGGTCCCACCCAGCGTGTGGCAGGGACCGGAATTCCCTTAACTACCAGGATGTCAGGGCGTACCTGTACTCCCTGTGTTCTTAAGGGGTTAATGAGTATCACCCGCACTGCAAGCCTATACCAATAGGTTAGTTTTACAGAGCAGCCTGCAGTGATAGGATGAAGAGAGTGAGGACACACACCCTCCAAAGCACAGGATGACAATCCAAATGAGCAACATAAATAAGGTATTTGTGACACACAATTATGTATTAATTTAAGATTAAAGGGGTATTCCATTCCTTTATATATATATATATATATATATCAACTGGCTCCGGAAAGTTAAACAGATTTGTAAACTACTTCTATTAAAAAATCTTAATCCTTCCAATAGTTATTAGCTTCTGAAGTTTTCTGTCTAACTGCTCAATGATGATGTCACATCCCGGGAGCTGTGCATGATGGGAGAATATCCCCATAGGAACTGCACAGCTCCCAGGACGTGAGTCATCAGAGAGCAGTTAGACAGAAAACAACAACTCAACTTCAGAAGCTAATAACTATTGGAAGGATTAAGATTTTTTAATAGAAGTAATTTACAAATCTGTTTAACTTTCCGGAGACAGTTGATATATAAAAAAAAGGTTTTGGCCTGGAATACCCCTTTAAGTACTAAGTAACATCATTTTTTATTTTGTGGGATATGACCGTTTTATTTTGTGGGATATGACAGTTTATACACATTGTGCAGCTCCAGTTTTCCTTAAAGGTGTACTCCACTGGCCAGCGTCCGGTACATTTAGTTTTGAACACTGTGTGTGCACTGCGGGGGTCGGCCACGCCCCTAGTGATGCCAGGCCATACCCCTGCAATACAAGTCTATGGGAGGGGGCGTGGGTGACCCACGCAGCGGGCACACAGCGTTTGGAACTGAATGTGCCAAACGTTGGCCAGTGGAGTACCCCTTTAATAAAGGATAGGAAGCAAATTTACAGGATTTTAATCATTCATCATCTTCCACAAAATAGCTTAAAATGTATGTCTCTAAGGTGGCGTTCCAACAATGGGGATGTACAGTTTACTATTAGGTTCTATTTTAGTGGCAAACAGAGACAGATTTATCAATTCTATGAATATATATGTGACCAGGGATGTGGAATTCCTATCGCCCGATGCCCGGAACATTCAGTTTCGGGCGTCGAGAAGGTGAATTTTTCCTGCCCTTAGTTCTGCTTTAGGCAAGCGGTGGCGCTCAACAGTCTGTATGGAGCGGGCTCCGGACTCCTGCCCGCTACATACTCTGCAGCCCCCGGCTGTTTTCAGTAGTCAGGGGCCGCTGCTAATAGCCAGCATGCGGCAATCGCTGCACTTGGCTATTAACCCTTTAGATTGCAACTGTCAAATCTGACAGCGGCGTCAAAAGGGACATGTGATAGGGAGATCCACTATAGAAGTAGCCAGAGGGCTAACCTCTGCTTCCCTGGTATTCGTGGCTCTATCAAGCACTGAGCACACAGATCAATGGAGTTCAATAGAACTCTATTGATCTGCATGAGGAATCTAATGATTCCTCCTAAAAGGCTAATAAAGTGTTAAAAAAAAAAAAGTTTTAATAGAAGTTTAAAAGACACATATTGACCCCTTCCATATTAAAAGTTCAAATCACCCCCTTTTCCTATAGAAAAACATGTAAAAATAAACATATTAAGTATCGCTGCATGCGCAATTGTACGAACTATTAAAATACAAACTTTATGTATCCCATACAGTAAATGACGTAAATGTAAAAAAAAATAACAAACCACAGAACTGCAATTTTTATAATATCCCAGAAAAAAAAGGTCAAAAGCAATTAAAAAGTCAGATCAATACCAAAATGGTACCGATACAAAAAACAGATTGTGGCGCAAAAAATGAGCCCTCATACAGCCTGGTATGAGAAAAAACAAAAAGCTACAGGGGTCAAAAAATGGCAATTAAAAAAATTCGAAAGATTTCTGATTTTTTTTTTAAAGGAGAACTCTGGTGCAGAGTATTCCTGCTACGTCCTGCCCGGGCTACAAAAAAAATGAAAATGAACCATCTCTCACCTTCCTGGGTTCCCGCGGAGCGCCACTACAGCTGATCGGTCCTCTGGTCCATCCTCTTTATACTTCCGTGTGTAACGAAGCGTCACATGGCGCTAAGCCTATCTCCGGCTGCCGCGATGTTCTGCCTCGGCCGGCGATAGGCTGAGCGCCATGTGACGCTTCGTCCACATGGAAGTATGAAGAGGATGGACCGGAGGACCGATCAGCTGTAGTGGCGCTCTGCGGGAACCCAGGAAGGTGAGAGATGGTACATTTTCATTTTTTTTGCAGCCCGGGCAGGACGGAGCAGGAATACTCTGCACCAGAGTACTCCTTTTAAATTAGTAATACATGACGGAAACTATACAAATCTGGTATTGCTGTAATCAGGCCGGCCTAAAGTAAAATAGCATGTTAGCTCAACCACAAGGTAAATGGCGTAGAAAAGAAAACCACCAAATGTGTGTGTGTTTATTACATTTTTTTAACACAGTTTTTTTTCTCCCTAAATGTACTTACACTTTTTTTTTTTTGTTACTTCTTCTACAGATCCGTGTATCCTGTGGACTCCTTCGGATTCGGTGGACTACTTTGACGACCAGCGTTTTTCTTTGCTTGATGTTAATAAAATGGTTAACGAGGGCTTGTGGGGGAGTGTTTTTTTGTAATAATTTTTTTTTTAAACCTGTTGTGTTTGTTTGTTTTTTTACTTTACTAAACAGGCTTATTAGTGGAAGCTGTCTTATAGATGGAGTCCATTACTAAGCTGGGCTTAGCGTTAGCCACAAAAACAGCTAGCGCTAACCCCCAATTATTACCCCGGTACCCAACACCACAGGGGTGCCGGGAAGAGCCGGTACCAACAGGCCCGGAGCGTCAAAAATGGCGCTCCTTGGCCTAGGCGGTAACAGGCTGGTGTTATTTAGGCTGGGGTGGACCAGTAACAATGGTCCTCGCCCACCCTGGTAATGTCAGGCTGTTACTGTTTGGTTGGTATTTGGCTGAGAATAAAAATAGGGGGGACCCTATGTGTTTTTTAAAAAAATATTTAATTATTTATTTATTTTTTAAAACGCATAGGGTCCCCCCTATTTTCTTTCTCAACCAAATACCAACCAAACAGTAACAGCCTGACGTTACCAGGGTGGGCGAGGACCATTGTTACTGGCCCTCCCCAGCCTAAATAACGCCAGCCTGTTACCGCCTAGGCCCAGGAGCGCCATTTTTGACGCTCCAGGCCTGTTGGTACCGGCTCTTCCCGGCACCCCTCTGGTGTTGGGTTTCGGGGTAATAATAGGGGGTTAGCGCTAGCTGTTTTTGTGGCTAACGCTAAGCCCAGCTTAGTAATGGACTCCGTCTATAAGACAGCTTCCACTACTAAGCCTGTCTAGTAAAGTAAGGAAAAAAAACAACAGGTTTTAAAAAAATGTTATTACAAAAAACACTCCCCCACAAGCCCTCGTTAACCATTTTATTAAAATCAAACAAAGAAAAATGCTGGTCATCGAAGTAGTCCACCGAATCCGAAGGAGTCCACAGGATACACGGATCTGAAATGAGAAGAAAAAAAAAATGGGTTAGTACATTTATTATCACCTGCTCACACATCTCCCGCCCCGCACGACTACAACTGCCAGCATGCCCTTACAGTAAGGACATGCTGGGAGTTGTAGTTGTGTGGTGCAGGAGATGTGTGGGCAAGTGACAAGCTTGTCCCCTGCCCCCAGCTGCAGGACTACAACTCCCAGCATGCCCTTACAGTAAGGTGGGGCGGAGGCCGGGCACAGTGTTTCCCAACCTGGGTCTTGTAGTTTTGCAACAACTGGAGGCACCCTGGTTGGGAAACACTGTTTTAGGCCAGTGTTTCCCAACCAGGGTGCCTCCAGATATTGCAAAACTACAACTCCCAGCATGCCTGGACAGCCAAAGGCTGTCTAGGCATGCTGGGTGTTGTAGTCTTGCAACATCTGGAGGCACCCTGGTTGGGAAACACTGTTTTAGGCCAGTGTTTCCCAACCAGGGTGCCTCCAGATGTTGCAAAACTACAACTCCCAGCATGCCTGGACAGCCAAAGGCTGTCTAGTCATGCTGGGAGTTGTAGTCTTGCAACATCTGGAGGCACCCAGGTTGGGAAACACTGTTTTAGGCCAGTGTTTCCCAACCAGGGTGCCTCCACATGTTGCAAAACTACAACTCCCAGCATGCCTGGACAGCCAAAGGCTGTCCAGGCATGCTGGGAGTTGTAGTCTTGCAACATCTGGAGGCACCCTGGTTGGGAAGCTTGGGCAACTTACCAGCTTCCGTAGGATCCAGCGCCGCACGACATTGCCGCGCGACAGTGCCGCCCGACGATCTCCGTCACCGATCGTCGCTGGAGCCTCGGAAGGGTAAGTGAACGTCTTCGCCGGTCCCCTTCAGCTGTTTAGTTTTGCAACAGCTGGAGGACTACAGTTTGCAGACCACAAACCAGTGGTCTGCAAACTGTGGCCCTCCAGCTGTTGCAAAACTACAACTCCCAGCATGCCTGGAAAGCCAAAGGCTGTCCAGGCATGCTGGGAGTTGTAGTCTTGCAACATCTGGAGGCACCCTGGTTGGGAAACATTGTTTTAGGCCAGTGTTTCCCAACAAGGGTGCCTCCAGATGTTGCAAAACTACAACTCCCAGCATGCCTGGACAGCCAAAGGGTGTACAGGAATGCTGGGAGTTGTAGTCTTGCAACTTCTGGAGGCACCCTGGTTGGGAAACAGTTTTAGGGCTGGGGCAACTTACCGGCTTTCGTAGGATCCAGCGCTGCACGACACTGCCGCGCGACGATCTCCATCACCGATCGTCGCTGGAGCCTCGGAAGGGTAAGTGAACGCCTTCGCCGGTCCCCTTCAGCTGTTTAGTTTTGCAACAGCTGGAGGACTACAGTTTACAGACCACAAACCAGTGGTCTGTAAACTGTGGCCCTCCAGCTGTTACAAAACTACAACACCCAGCATGCCCTGACAGCCAAAGCTTTTGGCTCTCAGGGCAGGAGCCTGGGCTGACATTACAGTGCAGCCGCCCGGACTCCTCATATGGCCTCCCCTCACTTATGGGGACACTGATATCCCCTCCTTGTCTCCCGCCCGCGCCGCTCAGCTCCCGCTGCTACAAGACTAAAACTCACAGCGTGTCCTCACTGTAAGGGCATGCTGGGACTTGTAGTCTTGCAACAGCAGACAGATGGGAGTTGTGTGGCGCTGGCAGGTGAGAGGGGGGGATGTAAATCACTGCAGTGTCCCTGTAGCGCAGTGAGGGTAGCGGGGAGAAAGTATGTCGGAGCCCGGGCGGCAGTAGCTTTTACTGCTCCATGTTGGAGCTGGAGTAAATTTAGTCAATTTTACGGCCGTTGCGACAGTTTATTGCGCAACTGCGACTGTCTCAGGTAATAAATACCTGACCACTGCAAGTAAAAAATGAAAACTTGCGTAAATTAAGCGGGAAAAATGTTTTTACTTTCTAGCTCTTGCTAGAGAAAGTCGCACAAAAAATAGGGTAGGCGCAATTGCAACAATTTTGCTCCAAAAATAGTCAGAAAAAAATGACTAAACCCCTTAGTAAA
The DNA here is from genome assembly GCF_029499605.1 of Hyla sarda. NCBI lineage: Eukaryota > Metazoa > Chordata > Amphibia > Anura > Hylidae > Hyla > Hyla sarda. The sequence continues at coordinate 331,872,305 of NC_079191.1, forward strand.
TGCCCCTCATAGTGTTTTTTTTTTTGTTTAGGAGAATACGTTATTGAAAAAATAAAAGGTATCATTATAGTAGGTAGTTATAGCTATTATAGGGCGAGGAGGAAAAAATGAGAGTGTAAAAGCGAAAATTAGTCCGGACAAGTGGATCGTCATGAGGGGCAAGTAGATTTTGCTCCGTTTTAGTCCCATGGACAAGTAGTTTTTTATAAAATTTCCACACCCCTGTGTGACATGCAATGGTACTACAAATGATAAATGAAGCTTTGGCTTGCTATTACTCTTAGGCTCCCTAATTTGTTTTGTTGTAAGAACAGTTTTATATATAAATATATATATATATATATATATATATATATATATATACACACACACACACACACATCGACAAGTATGAGCAGCTCCCACAGTTTCCTTGCCCACCATACGGCATAGGCACTGGGAAATTTGGTGTCACAGCACCCAGTACGTGTCCTCAAATTGACATCCAGCCACTGTAGCCTCTGTATGTAGTGGTGTTGTGAACGAGAAACATACAACAGTCAGCCACTTTTAGTTGTGATACGAAGGACAGTAGCCGCTCTGTGATATGTGCAGGACATCCAGGACATGTGTTGCCTCCCGTGGTGGGGCTTCCAACTGGCATATTTCAGCAGGATACACAGCCTATGGGAGATTAGGAAAGGGCCCTTACACTGCACCCTATACTTAGGGTATGTGTGCCCATGTAAAAAGTATCTTTCCTTTAATGACATTATATCTTTGATCTTTGGAAACTATGCACTTCAGTAAGTATGCCTAGATATTGTTCATGTCATAATCCTTTTATACAGGCTCTTAAACCCTGTTGGTGATGCCTCCATTCCTCAATAACCCCTGGCTATCAATGGGCATCTTTGGCATAAAAGAACTGAGCCATAGCCTAAAACAGGAATTCAAAGACAATAGAATTTGTCAGTTACTATCTGCAAGTCTAATAATATGACAGCAAATTGTCACCCTACATCAAATATATGATGTCAAGCAGGGACTCTTATCTTAAGGGCTCTTCTTTGTAAAATTACAAATACTTCACGGACAGACATCACTTACTCGAAATGCTTTTGGACTTGGGTAGAAACAAACAGTTTCTTGTCAGACTGCATAAGTGTCATGAAACCATTGTATGTATGAAATCCAATTGGGAAAAGCACAAAACAATGCAGAGTCCCTTTAATACAAGCATCTCCTTGCTGAAATGTAAGTGTTGTGTCTACACAGTGTATGTCGCTTTGCATCCAAATCAAGGTACGACAGCTACAAATAGATCAGGTTTTAGGTCAATCAATACATCTACCAGGGATTGCAGTCCTTGTGCCAATACAACAAATGACACCCTATTCGCTGGAAAGTAATAGGCAAGTCTATGAAACCAGGGGGCTCCAAAAAAGAGCAGTAAAAAAGGAAATATAATAAGTACTAAAACCAATAATGTGGATGTTATTACATCTGTTTTCTCATTTTGTTTTCTTAGTCAGTTGCTCCATAGCAACAAACAATATATTCGCTCTTAGTCAACATGCCGTGTTGTATGACTGACGCACTGACAAAACAACCTGATAGAATTCTATATAGCCATCTGTGTTGCTTTTACTGGAGCAGCAGTTTGGACTCCAGAGATGATCTTATTGAACAACATTATTTCTGGCTATTATGACACCTCTATATGGCAGTTTTCACCAGTTTTCTCCTCTGCAGGCTTCATTTATCATTTTTAGTTGTCTCTAAGATAGTATCGAATATTTACTGTTATGATATCTCCCATATACCGCACACACAAACATCTTGCTCCTCGTATATCTCTATAGCACACACTCAGTAGCAGCAGCATAAAGGACATTGTAGAGCAGTAGAATGTAAGTTGTGAATCAAGCACTGGGTTAATATAGAAGATTGAGGGGATGTTTACACAGGCAAAACCACTTGAAAAAAAAACACCTCAAAATCAACAATGAATGTAACTTTGTGGATTTTCTGGCTGATTTTGATTTTTTATTTGGCTTTTCATTAATTTATTAATGTCCTCTTTGATTTCAATGGGAGCTTTCAGGCGGAATCGCACCAAAGTGACATGTCATTTCTTTTTTCTTTATGTAAAAACAAGCATTTTTTAAACCCCCTTTATTTACAACTGAAATCATTGTAAAGTGTTTTAAGAGGGGATAGTCCACTGGCCAGCGATCCGAACATTTAGTTCCAAGTAGAGATGAGCGAACTTACAGTAAATTCGATTCGTCACAAACTTCTCGGCTCGGCAGTTGATGACTTTTCCTGCATAAATTAGTTCAGCTTTCCGGTGCTCCAGTGGGCTGGAAAAGGTGGATACAGTCCTAGGAGACTCTTTCCTAGGAATGTATCCACCTTTTCCAGCCCACCGGAGCACCTGGAGGCTGAACTAATTTACGCAGGAAAAGTCATCAACTGCCGAGCCGAGAAGTTTGTGATGAATCGAATTTACTGTAAGTTCGCTCATCTCTAGTTCCGAGCGCTGTTGGCCACACCCCCTTGTGCCATGCCCCCTCCCATAGACTTGCATTGAGGGGACATGGCCTGACATCACGAGGGTTCGTGGCCGACCCCCGCCGCCTGAACATAGCATTCAGAACTAAATGTTCCAAGCACTGGCCAGTGTAGTACTCTTTAAGGTAAAACTGTGTGTTTTTTAATGTGAAAATTGGCGCAGTTGCCCAGTCAAAGCAACTCAGATTTTACACATATAAAGTTAAACATGCCCTTACTAGAGCTTTCACCGTTGTCCCTGGCTGCCTCTGTCTTACTCTTCAACTAATTACTTGTCCCTTTCCCCTCTCTATAGATTAACATGGGCAGCATGTAACTTGATCCCCTAGTGAACTTTTAGTTGGTGCTGTCTTTCCAAATCGACTCTTAGAAGATTAAGTAAATGATGAGTTTAGAGTGGGGGGGGGGGAGGTAGAATAAGCCTTATAAGTAGAGAAAGAAGCATTTGTCTTTTATAAGATTTAATATAAGATTTATATGTTTGTTTGCACTACTGCAAACTTTTCTGAAAGTGAGGTGCCTATTTAAAGGGGTTGTGCCCAACAATCAATACACATACATTAGAGTTCCTAACAGTTCAAATGAAAAATAAGAAAAACTTTCCACCTTCGCTGTTAATTTAAACTGTGCCGATAATATTTAGCAGCGAATTAGAGAAAGTGGCTGCAATCCTGGGAGTTCAGGAGATCAGAGCCAAGTTTTAGCTTTGATTAATGATTTGCATTTTGCAGAAATAAGACCAGGGTGATTTGTTGTAGCCATCAAACCTCAGCTTTACAGGCTATTTTTATAATATGAAGCATTCCTATTTATGGGAAAATTACAGACTCCCAAGCTCTGCTCCCACAAGAATGAGACAAGGACAACTTGGTGTCAGCCCAACCAAATATTCAAAGAGACTGCGGCAAGGTAAAGTGCCACAAATATTATATATTATGTCAAAATGTGAAAATATAGCCTCAGGCAATGAGCATGGACAGTCTCTAATTTCACTACACATTATCCACAGTCATATAGTAGAAGTTATAGAAGATGCATTACAGAGAATGAACTACCATGCTTACCAAGATCATTTGCATTGACTTGACAGAAGAGTTAAAGCGTACCCGTCAGATCAAACAAAAAAAAGTTTTTTAAATATATCAGTACCTAATCATCACAATGCACACCTTCTCATTCAGAGTTTTCTTTATTTTCATGACTATGAATATTGTAGATTCACATTGAAGGCATTAAAGCTATGAATTAACACATGTGGAATTATAGAAATAACAAAAAAGTGTGAAACAACTGAAAATATATCATATTCTAGGTTCTTCAAAGTAGCCACCTTTTGCTTTGATTACTGCTTTGCACACTCTTGGCTTTCTCTTGATGAGCTTCAAGAGGTAGTCACCTGAAATGGTCTTCACTTCACATGTGTGCTGGTGTGGAGGAGGAGGTGTGATGGTGTGGGGGTGCTTTGCTGGTGACACTGTTGGGAATTTATTCAAAATTGAAGGCATACTGAACCAGCATGGCTACCACAGCACCTTGCAGCGGCATGCTATTCCATCCGGTTTGCGTTTAGTTGGACCATCATTTATTTTTCAACAGGACAATGGCCCCAAACACACCTCCAGGCTGTGTAAGGGCTATTTGACCAAGAAGGAGAGTGATGGGGTGCTGCGCCAGATGACCTGGCCTCCACAGTCACCAGACCTGAACCCAATGAAGACAAAAGGGCCAACAAGTGCTAAGCATCTCTGGGAACTCCTTCAAGACTGTTGGAAGACCATTTCAGGTGACTACCTCTTGAAGCTCATCGAGAGAATGCCAAGAGTGTGCAAAGCAGTAATCAAAGCAAAAGTGGCTAGAACCTAGAATATGACATATTTTCACACTTTTTTGTTTATGTCTATAATTCCACAAGTGTTAATTCATAGTTTTAATGCCTTCAGTGTGAATCTACAATTTTCATAGTCATGAAAATAAAGAAAACTCTTTGAATGAGAAGGTGTGTCCAAACTTTTGGTCTGTACTGTACATCAAATTTTTATGTGTCTAGCACCGTTTTTTTTTTTATTACACTTTTAAAGAGTAGCTCCCACCATCCTATTTTTTTTTCTGTCCCTGCCTATCGCCAATCTATTCCTAACCCTCTCCCTGCTTTAAATTTTTATTTTTACTATATTAAAAATAACTTTTTTTCTGCCTGGTAGTGTGCTCACTACCAGGCAGACTTCCCCAGCAGGCACCACATCACTGATGCCTGCTGGGGGGGGGGGACTTCCGCCCTTAGTTCATCTACACAGGGTGCCTCCAGCTGTTTCACCACTACAACTCCCAGCTTGCCCTGACATCTATTGGCAGTTGTAGTATTGAAATAGCTGGAGGCACCCTGTGTAGATAAACTATTAGCTAGTTACATGCGGCGCTACGGCGCTAGACCGTTCCCTCCGTTCCCCCCCCCTGCGCCATATCCTGTTCCCTCCATCACAACCCCCCCCCCCCCCCCCCGCATACCCCGTTCCCTCCATCACAAACCCCCCACCCGCATACCCCGTTTCCTCCATTATACTTACTGGCAGCGGGCGTGCAGGGACAGCGGCGGCGACGAGGCGGCCGCGATGTGCGGGAGGAGTGGCCTCCCAGCCAGTGGCCGGGGAGCCAATGCGCTCACTCCCGCCTGTCTGATTGACAGGCAGGGAGCTTGTGCAGCCTAACTGAAAAAGGACTGATTGCCAGGCCAAAATCAGTCCTTTTTTAGGCGTGACGTCACGCCAGGCTGCAGCCGGCCACTAGGAGGGAGACCCCTAGTGGCCGGTTTTCAAATGTAAATTAAACCATTTTAATAAAAAAAATAATAATAAAAGTATATTAGAGATATTTTGTAGTACATAAGTACTACAACATATCAAAAAATAAAGTTGGTGACAGTGCCCATTTAATTGAGCTCCCTATTCTGAATTTCTCTCAAAGGGTGGGGGTGTGGCCTCACTGTGCAGGTCTCCGCCCCCTCCCCCAGTATGCTGTCTGCGCACATCTCCCCTAGCATTAGCAAAACTACAACTCCCAGCTTGTTCTCACTGACAGTAGCGGGACACAAGCTGACAGTGGGAGGATTTTTCCTCCATCTGTGAGCTCTGCGCTCATAGCTGTCAATCAAGGAAGTGTGTACATGACATAGGTGATGACGCATGGACACAGCAGGACTAGTATGTGTCCAAGCAGACGGGGGGGGGGGCAGTTGTTTGACTGGCTTTTTCAGTATGAAATACTGAAATTTTTCTAATGAAAGCAATTGCAAAACCTATTGGTTTTGCATGCTTTACAACATATCAAAAGTTTTTGTATCTGACAACGCCCATTTAAAGGAAAGCTATTAGCAGCAATTCACATTCCAAATAGCGTACATTTTATATACTGCTTTTAGCCTCTGGTGCAGAGTCATAGAGGCGTTTCCAAGCCCCTGAAGTGCTGAGGGCAGGAACATCTTATCACTTCCCCTCCCATCCCTGTCCCTGCTTGACTAAATCAGGGCTCAGCCCCAAATCCTGCTCCTGCTTTGTGCATATGAATTATGTGCAGGTGCAAAATTTGCAAACAGGGCTTGGCTTCCAGATGACTGTCAATCAAGCAGAGACAAGAATGGAAGGGAGGGAGGTGTTTCAGTCTGCAGCACTTCAGGGACTTGGCAACACCTCTATAACACTTTGTACCAGAAAGTAAAAGTATTTTTCTATGTTATGGAAGTACAGACAGATATATGAAAGGCATCATGTGTCTCCCTGCCCTAAAGGCTATCTAACAGTGGCAGCAGTTTGGAGCCTAAATTGCAGCTGATAGATTCCCTTTAAACAAGATGTCCAGTTCTAATAAATGGATCCCTTATCCGCAGGATAGCAAATAAACATCTGATCGTGGGGGGTTTGTTGGTTGGGCCCTTCACGATCTTTTGTACAGGGCCCGACTCGGCCCCGGATGAGCTGCTGTGTGTGACATTTGGCACACAGCTGGTCAGCTGGTAAAAACATGCCCCCTCCATTCATCTCTATGGGAGAGGCGAAAATAAAGCATTCCTTTGTCTCCGCCTCTCCCACAATGGAGGGGGCATGTTTGTACCAGCTGACCTGCTAGGTATGAAACGCACACGAGCAGCACCGAGCCAGGGCCCTGTACGGGAAATGCGTGGGATCCCAGCAATAGGACCCTCCAGAATCAGACATTTATCCCCTATCCGTAGGATAGGGGATACATATATTAGCACTGGACTTCTTTACAGCAGCTCTGAAGTCAGGCTGATACGAGATGCAAAACACACGCAACAATGCAGCTGTGACTAGCCACAGGAGTGTCCATAGAATTGCTTGGCATCCACCCTTAACCCCTTAAGGACCGGGGGGTTTTCCGTTTTTGCATTTTCGTTTTTTGCTCCTTGCCTTTAAAAAATCATAACTCTTTCAATTTTGCGCCTAAAAATCCATATGATGGCTTATTTTTTGCGCCACCAATTCTACTTTGTAATGACGTCAGTCATTTTGCCCAAAAATCTACGGTGAAACGGAAAAAAAATCATTGTGCGACAAAATTGAAAAAAAAATGCCGTTTTGTAACTTTTGGGGGCTTCCGTTTCTACGTAGTACATTTTTCGGTAAAAATGACACCTTATCATTATTCTGTAGGTCCATACGATTAAAATGATACCCTACTTATATAGGTCTGATATTGTCGTACTTCTGGAAAAAATCATAACTACATGCAGGAAAATTAATACGTTTAAAATTGTCATCTTCTGACCCCTATAACTTTTTTATTTTTCCGTTTACGGGGTGGTATGAGGGCTCATTTTTTGCGCCGTGATCTGAAGTTTTTAACGGTACCATTTCTGCATTGATAGGACTTATTGATCTTATTGATTTATTAATTTTTAAATGATATAAAAAGTGACCAAAAATGCACTATTTTGGACTTTGGAATTTTTTTGCGCGCACGCCATTGACCGAGCGGTTTAATTAATGATATATTTTTATAATTTGGACATTTCCGCACGCGGTGATACCATATATGTTTACTTTTATTTTTATTTACACTGTGTTTTTTTTTTTATTGGAAAAGGGGGGTGATTCAAACTTTTAATAGGGGAGGAGTTAAATGATCTTTATTCACTTTTTTTTCCCCTTTTTTTTTGCAGTGTTATAGGTCCCATAGGGACCTATAACACTGCACACACTGATCTTCATCATTGATCACTGGTTTCTCATAAGAAACCAGTGATCAACGATTCTGCCGCATGACTGCTCATGCCTGGATCTCAGGCACTGAGCAGTCATTTGGCGATCGGACAGCGAGGAGGCAGGTAGGGGCCCTCCCGCTGTCCTGTAAGCTGTTCGGGATGCCGCGATTAGCCGCGGCTATCCCGAACAGCCCGACTGAGCTAGCCGGCAACTTTCACTTTTAGCCGCTATTAGAGGCGGGTCCCGGCTTCACTATGACACCGGGCCCGCAGTGATATGACGCGGGGTTACTGTGTAACCCCGCGTTATATCAGGAGAGCAGGACCAAGGACGTACCGGTACGTCCTTGGTCCTTAAGGGGTTAAAGGGGTACTCCGCCCCTAGACATCTTATCCTATCATATCCAAAGGATAGAGGATAAGATGTCTGATCGTGGAAGTCCCGCAGCTGGGAACCCCCGCGATCTCTTCTGCAGTACCCCAGTCATCTTGTGCACGGAGTGAGAGCTTCGCTCCATGCCTGATGACTGGCGATGCAGAGCCGGGGGATCGTAACGTCACAGCCCCACCCCCTTGCCACACCACGCCCCCTTAATGCAAGTCTATGGGAGGGGGCGAGCCAAGATGTTCAAGCGCCACAGCCTGGTACTCCTCACATGGCCTCAATAGCCTTGCATAACAGTTTCCTTAAGAGGAAACAAGTACGTTTGGCTGCGCAGATCACTCATGTGTATGGGGAGAAAGGGGGAAATTACTGTCTGCCAAAGAACGTTCAGCCGACATTTATTGAAAGTGTATGAACAGCTTTGGTATTTGGCGCATTACCATATCCCCAGGCTCCAACACTGTCACAAGAAGATAAACAAGACTTTTAGTAGTGTTACTGAGTGTTTTTTTTTTTATCAACTGGTGCCAGAAAGTTAAACAGATTTGTAAATTACTTCTGTTAAAAAAATCTTAATCCTTCCAGTACTTATTAGCTGATTAATACTACAGAGGAAATTCTTTTCTTTTTGGAACACAGAGCTCTCTACTGAATCACGAGCACAGTGCTCTCTGCTGACATCTCTGTCCATTTTAGGAACTGACCAGAGCAGCATATGTTTAAGGATTTTCTCCTATTCTGGACAGTTCCTAAAATGGACAGCAGAGGTCAGCAGAGAGCTCTGTGGTCATGATGTCAGCAGAGAGCTCTGTGTTCCAAAAAGAAAATAATTTCCTCTTTAGTATTCAGCAGCTAAGAAGTACTGTGAAGATTAAGATTTTTTAATAGAAGTAATTTACAAATCTGTTTAACTTTCTGGCACCAGCTGATTAAAAAAAAAAAAAGTTTTCCACCGGAGTACCCCTTTAAACATTTAATTACTGCTACATTTCCAATGAATGCATAGACCCAGATTTATCAATCTGCCTGAAACCACAACTGGTCATATTAACATAAAAGCAGTGAGCAAAGGCAACCAACACTCCCCTGGCCAAAGGGGCACCCACAATTTACTAGGTCAAGGATTCTAGCCCTGGCATGATGGAGACGTATCAATTCAAACCACCAACTACATCAATACCATCTACCTGACCTGAAAAAGGGGGCATTGACAAGTTGTTTTAGTGAGCACAGCCCCTCAAGTTGTCAAACAGAACTTGGGACAGTAAAAAACACTTGTTAGGGTGCTTTTACAAAGGACTGAAATGCTCCTATTGAAGTAAAGTCTGCAGCATTTTAGCCCTGGGTGAAAGCACGCTCACTCTGACGGGAAGTCACATTTATACAGTATTATATAATAAGCCAGATCTCTCATAGAGTTTGGTCACAGGTCCATTTTAAGTTATGCTAAACCATCTCTGCCATCTTTTGCAAGACAATGTTAACTATGGTACCCAAAAGTAATCTGAGCCTCACTGGTTGCTACGGTCAGTATATACCTAACAACCACTCTGTCAAACATGGAGTCATATGTATAAAGGAAATCTGTCACCAGTGTCACCTGCACTAACCTCCGGGTACCGACAGGTTGTGCAAGTGACACTGGTGACAACAGTACTTACCTTGTCCCGTTCCGTAGCGGGGATCTCCGGTAATGTTCTCCGTTTGCTTCAGCTCCCAACTTGGGGCACGGGCGGAGCTTAGTGACATCACCGCTGCTGAGAGACCCAGCAGAGAACAGCAGCGGCTTGGGGCATGGGCGGAGCTTAGTGACATCACCGCTGCTGAGAGACCCAGCAGAAAGCAGCAGCGGCTTGGGGCATGGGCGGAGCTTAGTGACATCACTGCTGCTGTTCTCTAGCCGCGGGACCCAGCAGAGAGCAGCAGCGGTGACGTCACTAAGCTCCGCCCATGCCCCAAGCCGGGCCCGGAGCTGAAGCTAACGGAGAAGATTACCGGAGATCCCCGCCACGGAACGGAACAAGGTAAGTATCATTGTCACCAGTGTCACCTGCACTTCCTGTCAGTACCGATACATTAGTGCAGGTGACACTGGTGACATTTCCTTTAATCCACTGCTCAGATAACAGCAGAGAAACAGAAATGCAACAGACCGTCCCCCATCTCAAGCACTAGAATTAACCATTATTTTCTAAACATAAATTAAAAGGATATTCCGACCTTGGACATCTATAGCATAAATCCACAGGATATGTCATAGATGTCTGCAACTCATACCTATGTGGAGAATATGGGACCTCCAGTCTGCCTGCTGCCACATCCAGGCGGAGAATAAATACAAAGGTGGCCACACTTTAATGCAGCAATCTCTATTCAAGTCTATACTTTCATGCAGCCACCTTCCCATCCAAGTGTATGGAGACTTGGGTGATTGATAATTCCCCACTTGGCACCTACATGTTTATTACATCTTATTAATGCCGTAGGTCCAGGCCTGGCGGTGAATCTAATGCAGGGTGCCTCCAGCTGTTGCAAAACTACAATTGCCAGCATGCCCAGCAGTTCACAGGTGCATATTTTGCTGCTGATTTCCTACCTATTGATTTCAATGGGTAGGAAAATCAGCAGCAGAAAATCTGCAGCAAAATACGCACGTGTGAGCGAACAATTAAAGGGGTACTCCGGTGGAAAACTTCTTTTTTTTTTTTTATTCAACTGGTGCCAGAAAGTTAAACAGATTTGTAAATTACTTCTATTTAAAAATCTTAATCCTTCCAGTACTTATTAGCTGCTGAATACTACAGAGGAATTTTTTTTCTTTTTGGAACACAGAGCTCTCTACTGAATCACGAGCACAGTACTCTCTGCTGACATCTCTGTCCATTTTAGGAACTGACTAGAGCAGCATATGTTTGTTATGGGTATTTTCTCCTACTCTGGACAGTTCTTAATATGGACAGAGATGTCAGCAGAGAGCACTGTGGTCATAATGTCAGAAGAGAACACTGTGTTCCAAAAAGAAAATAATTTCTCTGTAGTATTCAGCAGCTAATAAGTACTGGAAGGATTAAGATTTATTAATAGGAGTTATTTACAAATCTGTTTAACTTTCTGGCACCAGTTGATTAAAAAAAAAAAAAAAAAGAGTTTCCACTGGAGTACCCCTTTAAAGTGTTACTGTCATTTCATTAAACTTTTGACATATTGCAGTGACATGTCAAAAGTTTAGATCGTTCTAGGTCTGCGTACTGAGACCCCCACCAAATATTAGATATAGCCAGATAAACCCTGCGGCTGTGTGTTTCATTTCAGAGTTCAGCACTCAATGCAGGAAACTAGAGATGAGCGAACTTACAGTAAATTTGATTCGTCACGAACTTCTCGGCTCGGCAGTTGATGACTTTTCCTGCATAAATTAGTTCAGCTTTCAGGTGCTCCCGTGGGCTGGAAAAGGTGGATACAGTCCTAGGAGACTCTTTCCTAGGAATGTATCCACCTTTTCCAGCCCACCGGAGCACCTGAAGGCTGAACTAATTTACGCAGGAAAAGTCATCAACTGCCGAGCTGAGAAGTTCGTGACGAATCAAATTTACTGTAAGTTCGCTCATCTCTACAGGAAACGGCTCCAAATACTTATAATGGAGTCTGTCCTCATGCTAGGTTTATATTGCATTGATGCTGTCCATCACAGGAATCCATCGTCATCCCGCTCGGCTTCACACCACATTTTTTGCAATACAGTTCCCGTATCAGGTTTTTGATTAAAAAAATATGGATTCCTCAAAAACTGACCAAACTGTATCAAAACGTGTGTAGAAATTTTGATCCGTATACGGTTTGAAAAATGATGTCCGGTTGCATCAATTTTTTAAGAAAAAAAGGATACGTTTTTAACTTTTTCAATTATGAATAAAGTTTCACTTGTTTGATTGAAATTCCAAGAATAAAACTGCAAAGTCAAAAACCGTATGGTGAAAACCGGATGGAACAGTACACACATACGGTTCTGTACGGTTCCCATTGGCTCCCATGTTAAAAAAAAACTTATACATTTCAATACGGTTTTTCACCCGGACCAAAAAACGTGGTAGGCTACGGTTTTGGGTACGGGAAAAAAAAACTGACAAAACCGGATGCATCTCTTGGCATACGGTTTTCAATATGGTCCTGTACAGTTTTCACATTAAAAACGTATACGGGAACTGTATTGCAAAAACGTGGTGTGAACCCAGCCGAAATCAGCTCTTATTAGCCTGTGTTCACATCTCGCTTTTGCAATACGGTTCCCGTATCAGGTTTTTTGTACAAAAAAAAAAATGTATGTCTCAAAACCGGACCGAACCGCAAACAACCGTATAGACCTCTGTACGGTTTTACAGGGTATACGGTTTGAAAACGAATTTCCAGTTGCATACGATTTAATAAGTTTTTTGAAGAAAAAAAAACGTATACGGTTTTATATTTGTCCTTAATTAAATAAAGCTCTTCTTGTTCTATTTGTGGGACGAACTTTCGGCGTGCACTGCGCATGTGCAAACTGCAAAACCGTATTGGGTTGTATCCGGTTTTTCACCATAAAACATAAAACCGTAGTAGACTATGGTTTTGTGTACGGGAAAAAAAACTGATAAAACCGTAAATGATGCAAAACTTACACAACCGGATGCTACGGTTGGCATGCGGTTTTCTATGAAATGTCTATACATACGGTTTGCAATACGGTTCCATACGTTTTTTTTCACTGAAACCGGATATGGGAACCGTATTGCAAAAATGACATGTGAATGCCGCCTTAGGTGATTAAAAAGAATGGCGCCCGATTCTGTACGCCACAGTATATGTTGGCATCCTGTTCTTGGTGGGATTCTAACAGATACCTGTGACAGACAACATAAATGTGAACCCAGCCTAAATGTATGGAGGGGGATATAGGCAGCTGGGTATAGACTGAGAGGGCACTGCTGAAGGTGCCCACTGTGAGCCCTGGCAGGAGGGGGTCGTGCTGTGACTACTAAAGGATAGGAGAAGGGGGGCAGCTCTTGTCACCACACTCACTCTCTGGGCGTCTGCCCCATGGCCGAGCTCAGGCGGTGCCCAGATTCCTTCTTCTTGGCTTGTCTGGAGGACATGGTGGCGGCTCCGGAGCAGATACTGTGCGCCCGGCTATCAACTGAACAGTACACGGCGCGTCTTTAGGTTGCTAGGAGACGAGGGCTGCGCGTGCATGTAGCGGGGGCGCGCACTCAGATTCTCCGGTGACGTCACCCCGTGCGTAGAGAACTGTGCGTGCTGTACACGGACCCCTCATGGTGTCACCCTTTAGCTCCTGTGTTCGCTGAAACTAATCCATAGAAACTACATCCAGGCAATGTGCTATACTAGTGTTTCCCAACCAGGGTGCCTTCAGCTCTTGCAAAACTACAACCCCCAGCATGCCCGGACAGCCGAAGGCTGTCCGGGCATGCTGGGAGTTGTAGTTTTGCAACAGCTGGAGTCACCCTGGTTGGGAAACACTGTACTATAAGGTTCTATATAGCAGTGTTTCCCATTCTGTAGCTCTCCAGCTGTTGTAAAACTACAAGCTATCAAAGTATGCTGGGAATTGTAGTTCTGCAACAGCTGGAGAACCATAAGATGGGACTGCTATACAGCGTTATTAAAGTGGTGCCCTAAACTCCCTATATAATAGGATTTATATGTTTTATATACTTTCTATTGATATTAGTTAATATGTCTGTCTAATGCAGTATTTCCCAAACAGTGCCTCCAGCTGTTGCAAAACTACAAATCCCTGCATGCCCAGACAGCCATGGGAGGCGTACTGTCAGATCCTGCGCTTTCATTCTTTCCTCTTCGCCTTCTATTAGTCACAGCCTTTTAATTTTCCACATACAGACCCATATGGGGCTTGTTTTTTGTGCCACAAATTTTAGTTTGTAGTGATATCACTCTTTTTAACTTTTTTTTTATTTGTCCTCTAACACCATTGTGTGTAGACTTATTTTTTGCATGAAAAGTTATACTTTTTATTGGTACCATTTTTGTGATTCATGCTCCCTTTTGATCTATTTTATTCCTCATTTTGGACCAAAATGTTAGTTTTTTGCTTTCTTTACATTTCTTTTTCACCGTACAATTATCAGTTTATTGTACAAGTCATTACGGACGTGGCAATGCCTATTATGTATAGGTTTGGGGCATTTTTTGTGTGTGTGTGTGGGGGGGGGGTACAATATATGGTTTTATTGGGAAAGGGTTTTTTTTTGTTCTTGTTTTTTTTTTTTTTTTACACTTTATCAGTCTAAAACTTTTTAAAATTCTTTTTACTTTTCACTTTTTACCTGTTATACATCTGTACTGCAGCACAGTATAACTGTCAGTCTGCATTGACATTCAGCCTGTGCGATCCAGCCTATGGACCTCACAGGCTGCTGCCATGGCAACCAACGGGATCCTGCGATCGTATCGCAGGATCACCATTGGTGGACAAGGGGCGCCCCCTCCCCTGTCAACCCCATAGATTTCGTGACCAGGCCTAATCACAGCATCTATGGGGTTAATGGGGTGCGATCCCTGTCTCGGCAGCTGTGGCGGGACCCCAGCTGTGAATGAAAGCCGGGTCCCGCCGGCGATCATCTGCAACGCAGAGCAGAAGATCACTAGGACGTATGCATATGTCCAGTTGCGGTAACAAGCTAGCAACTTTGAGGTATGCATGCGTCCTGGGGCAGGAAGGGGTTTAAGACCTGTTTTAATTTGGTTGTTTAAAATTTTTTGAATATTTAATAAAGAAAGCGGCCCCTGAAAATCCCACCACTAGGGGTCCCCATACCTACTGGGACACTAACCAGTCCTGCAGTAGCATCAGCTTGTCCATTCATAGACAAGGCTGCATGAGCAGACACACCAATCACCTACCAACATGAGGAGGGACACACAAATCACCTCCCAACACGAGGAGGGATACACTAATCACCTCCCACCACGAGGAGGCACAAGCCAATCACCTCCCACCACGAGGAGGGACACACCAATCACCTCCCAACGTGAGGAGGGACACACCAATCACCTCCCAACACGAGGAGGGACACACCAATCACCTCCCAACACGAGGAGGGACACACCAATCACCTCCCACCACGAGGAGGGACACACCAATCACCTCCCACCACGAGGAGGGACACACCAATCACCTCCCACCACGAGGAGGGACACACCAATCACCTCCCACCACGAGGAGGGACACACCAATCACCTCCCACCACGAGGAGGGACACACCAATCACCTCCCACCACGAGGAGGGACACACCAATCACCTCCCAACATGAGGAGGGACACACCAATCACCTCCCAACATGAGGAGGGACACACAAATCACCTCCCAACACGAGGAGGGATACACCAATCACCTCCCAACACGAGGAGGGACACACCAATCACCTTCCACCACAAGGAGGGACACACCAATCACCTCCCACCACGAGGAGGGACACACCAATCACCTCCCACCATGAGGAGGGACACACTAATCACCTCCCACCACGAGGAGGGACACACCAATCACCTCCCACCACAAGAAGGGACACACCAATCACCTCCCACCACGAGGAGGGACAGCAATCACCTCCCACCACGAGGAGAGACACAGCAATCACCTCCCAACACGAGGAGGGACACACCAATCCCCTCCCACCACGAGGAGGGACACACCAATCACCTCCCACCACGAGGAGGGACACACCAATCACCTCCCACCACGAGGAGGGACACACCAATCACCTCCCAACACGAGGAGGGACACACCAATCACCTCCCACCACGAGGAGGGACACACCAATCACCTCCCACCACGAGGAGGGACACACCAATCACCTCCCAACACGAGGAGGGACACACCAATCACCTCCCAACACGAGGAGGGACACACCAATCACCTCCCAACACGAGGAGGGACACACCAATCACCTTCCACCACGAGGAGGGACACACCAATCACCTCCCAACACGAGGAGGGACACACCAATCACCTCCCACCAAGAGGAGGGACACACCAATCACCTCCCACCACGAGGAGGGACACACCAATCACCTCCCAACACGAGGAGGGACACACCAATCACCTCCCAACACGAGGAGGGACACACCAATCACCTCCCACCAAGAGGAGGGACACACCAATCACCTCCCACCACGAGGAGGGACACACCAATCACCTCCCACCACGAGGAGGGACACACCAATCACCTCCCACCAAGAGGAGGGACACACCAATCACCTCCCACCACGAGGAGGGAAACACCAATCACCTCCCACCACGAGGAGGGACACACCAATCACCTCCCAACACGAGGAGGGACACACCAATCACCTCCCACCACGAGGAGGGACACACCAATCACCTCCCACCAAGAGGAGGGACACACCAATCACCTCCCAACACGAGGAGGGAAACACCAATCACCTCCCACCACGAGGAGGGACACACCAATCACCTCCCAACACGAGGAGGGACACACCAATCACCTCCCACCACGAGGAGGGACACACCCTCTCTCCCTGAACATATAAATTGAGACTTGGCAGAATCTTCTTCCCTTTGTTATGTTGTGAAGCCCATTTAGAGTATGTTGCTAATGATGCCCTTTCTGTATATCTTAGCTTTTCTTCATCAGTTATGATTTGTTTATTGCACTTTAGGCTAAAACTACATTTTGATCTCATGGACAATCCTTTGTTTTTGCTCCTTCACCATGCAGGGAAAAGCAACCTGGTTTCCAAAAAGACTGATTTACAAGTTATTATAAAGTGTTTTTTTATTATTATTATTTATCTAAAAATCAGGATTTTTTCTACAATCATAAATTCATGGAATGGATGACTTTTTCTCTGCTCGTGATGTAATCTAACAGAAAAAAAATAAGGGCAAACAATGTAATCAACAAAACAAAAAAACTTCCCTATGCCACTAACTTTGTAAACTTTGTTTGTATGCAATTGTAACAGTACAATTTCAAGAATGCACATAGGCACCAGTTATTAAAGGCATACTGCACAATTCCTTTCGGAAAGGACTGTCCACACAGGACAGAAAATCTGCAGCATTATCTGCAGGTTATTCCATAGCAGAAAAACATGTGAATTTGCTGCTGAGGATTTTGGTACAAATTATGAAATAAAAATGGTCAAAAGGTCACTGTGAGAAATTTACCAATGTTGTCTTTGGAAAGTGAGTTTTGATGTAATTTTTTATTTATTTTTTGCTTTGGTTTTGCTTATGTAAGACACATTTATCATACCGTCAAGGCAGCTTGATAAATTTAGCATACATAAGCAAAAAAAAAACCACAAGAAATCACTTCAGTACACCATTTTGTATGATTCCTCCTCTACGACTTTTCTGCACAAAAAGTTGCAGTTGCGACTTTTTGTAAGACTTTTTCCAGTTTCCTCCAAAGGCAGTTATATAAGCCAGGTCTGATCTGGCTTAGTTTTGCGACTTTTTGGACAGGTTTGTGCCTTTTTTTTATGCCCACTTAAAAAATTCATGACCAGTGCAAAGTAAAAACTGAAAGTTGCTTAGGTAAGGCTTTTTGCTCCTTTATCCGTACCCACAAAAGTAGCAAAAAAAAAAGTTTAGCTGCTAACTGGCAAGGGTGGGGTTACTGCCTTCATCTGGCGTGACCGCTGCCCGGCCCGCAGCACCGCCCGGCTTATGCATATTCATTCGCTCCCTCTCCTCCCGCGCTCTGTATGTGACTCCACTGCGCTGAGGCCACTTCCGGGTGTAGACAGGAAGCTGGCACATGCGCAGTGGAGTCCTGAAATCAGCGGGGAGGAGAGGGAGATGATGAGGGAGAATATGAATATTCATAAGCCGGGCGATGCTGCGGGCCAGGCGGCGGTTACGCCATAGTGCCAGATGAAGGCAGTAACCCTGCCCATGCCAGTTAGCAGCTAATTTGCATATCCAGAAGAAAGAAGATAATGGGCGAATGGCGTGGCAGATCGGGGCATGGTAGGCATCAAACTGATCAGCGTCCCCCTCACTACCAACCAGTACCACTGATTAGTGTGGGGGGAGCAAGCTGACAGTTTTCCTTTAAATTAATAATATTTCTCTAACACCCATTGTATGACTGTACAATCCCATTATGAGTAAAAGTGCATTGTGCATTGCCAACAGAAGTCTGCTTTAAAGTGGACCTGTCGCCAACAAAAACTTTTGATATAATGTAGATAATACTATTATATGTATATTTGTAATATACATTGATCAGAAAATGTGTATATTTATATTTTATTCCTCAGTGTACAAAGCCCTGCTTGTCCTCAGTGCATAGAGCCCTGCTTGTCCTCAGTGTACAGAACCCTGCTTGTCCTCAGTGCATAGAGCCCTGCTTGTCCTCAGTGCATAGAGCCCCGCTTGTCCTCAGTGTACAGAGCCCTGCTTGTCCTCAGTGCATAGAGCCCTGCTTGTCCCCAGTGCATAGAGCCCTGCTTGTCCTCAGTGCATAGAGCCCCGCTTGTCCTCAGTGCATAGAGCCCTGCTTGTCCTCAGTGTACAGAACCCTGCTTGTCCTCAGTGTATAGAGCCCTGCTTGTCCTCAGTGCATAGAGCCTCGCTTGTCCTCAGTGTATAGAGCCCTGCTTGTCCTCAGTGTACAGAGCCCTGCTTGTCCTCAGTATACAGAGCCCTGCTTGTCCTCAGTGTACAGAGCCCTGCTTGTCCTCAGTGTACAGAGCCCTGCTTGTCCTCAGTGTACAGAACCCTGCTTGTCCTCAGTGCATAGAGCCCTGCTTGTCCTCAGTGTACAGAACTCTGCTTGTCCTCAGTGCATAGAGCCCTGCTTGTCCTCAGTGTACAGAGCCCTGCTTGTCCTCAGTATACAGAGCCCTGCTTGTCCTCAGTATACAGAGCCCTGCTTGTCCTCAGTGCATAGAGCCCTGCTTGTCCTCAGTGTACAGAACCCTGCTTGTCCTCAGTGCATAGAGCCCTCCTTGTCCTCAGTGTACAGAGCCCTGTTTGTCCTCAGTATACAGAGCCCTGCTTGTCCTCAGTATACAGAGCCCTGCTTGTCCTCGGTGTACAGAGCCCTGCTTGTCCTAATTGCACAGAGCCCTGCTTGTCCACCCTCACTTCCTGTATTTGGACTCCTCATAGAGACACACAAACAATAGCTGTAGGGACAAAAATATACATATTTTTTAACCAATGTATATCACAAATATACATATAATGGTATTATCTGCTATTTATTAAAAGTTCTTGTTGACGACAGGTACACTTTTATAAAAATTGAGCTTTAAATGAGTACTCAACTACAGTTATTAAGTGGATTTTACAGCATTTGGGCCACATCTCTATCATTTAATTCACTGGTTTCATTCAGTCCCATTGCGACAAGTGTATAAAATCAAGCACATTTAGTTCATGAAAGAATGGGTTGTGCTTTTTTAGCACAAGGCCATGACACAACAAAATGTGAAAAAGGTGAAAGCGTCCAAAGACATTCCAAATGCATTGTATACTGTATGTGAATGATCGTCGATAATTGGCATCTGTTCAGGAATAAAAGGTTGTACCAGGAAAGAGGTTTCTGAGGAGCCTAATGTAAGGGCAGGCCTAGCTTTATTTTGGAGAGCATTTCTGTGCAGGTTGTGGGAGGGAGGGAAACATAATTAATAAATATAGTATATCTGAGGTGGTTTGAGGTTTTACTGGTGGAGAGAAAATAACCACTGTTAATGTGAAGAAATCGCTGGGGTATTCAGCTGCAATAGGAAATTGTGACATATACTCATAGGCCACTTTCACATAGTAGTATTTTGGTCAGTATTATCCATTAGTATTTGTAAACTAAAACCTGCCTATATAATAGAAATAAATGCACTTCTGTGTGTCAGATCAATTTCTAATGTTGGCTTACAAAGACTGATGTAAAATATTGACCAAAATTCTACCATGTGAAAGAGTGTTTTTAGTAAGAATGTTAATGGCAGTTAAGACCTCGAGTTTGGCACTACAGCAGGATGGTATGGTACTTAATTCCCTGAGTTTATGTAAGTAGACCCACGTAAACTACCAGCTAGGCAAGACAAGGTGAATCCGGCACTGCAATCCACAATGAATCCTGTCCTGGATTAGCCAGTCCAGCAAACAAAACCAGTGGGGCTGATCTGAGGGTTCACTCCAAGCCAAGCAAAGGATAGCAAACAGTTCAAAGAATAAAGCGGATGCACTCACCCAGGAATTCTTACCAGATGAAATCTTTATTCAGTTATCCATAAATCGGTGTAGCGGGTAGATGCAGAGGAGCAGCCTCGCATCCACAGACTGATTCCTGTGACAGGAAACAGTCTGTCGCTGCAAGGCTGCTCCTCTGCGTCTACCCGCTACACCGTTTTATGGATAACTGAATATCCATCCGCTTTATTCTTTGAACTGTTTGTTATGTAAGTAGACTCATCTGAGGGGATGGAAGACCTGTATGTGAAGTGTGAAAAGAAGCTGGTAAAAAAAAAGGTACATGGATACCATTATACTAAACATGGTACATGCATACATTTGTAGTACATAGTAATTTTACAGCAATTTTTGAAATATGTAGACCTTGGCATTTTTCTGGATGCACTATGTAGGTAGTTATAGGGTTTGGTTTTGCAGAACAATCAGAGGTACAGATAACAACTTTTGCCAACGTCATATGTCCTGCTTGTGCAGAGTCTTCTCCTCACTCACTGTTGCTGGTCTTTGCTGCCCCCACTTTGCCCCACATGCACACTCTAATGGATTTTAAGAGCCAATGCACACAGCCCTAATCCCCTACCTTTTTCAGCTGATGTTCTTTCCAGTGGGTGTAGCCCAAAGCCAAACCAGATTGGTAGCAAAGCAGTCCACACACGTTGCCCCTTACCACAATAAAACAATTATATAAAGGCCTCATAGCTGTTGGTACATAAAATTGTGCATAGTTATTATGGATAATTATGCCTTTGGGAATAAAAAAAAAACCTGTAAATGAACAGAGACAAATTTTGGGTGCCCCTCCGGTGGCATTAGCCTAAAAACTACAATAAACATGCTTCCTGCAATCTGAAATACCCTAACTAAAAGGAGGCCCAAAAATCCATTAGGTGCCCTTCATGTCTAAGGCCTGTGTGTTAGTCAAGAAGAGCACTAGGGTCACATATGGGATATTTGTAAAATCATCAGAAGTAGGGGAATAAATCTTGAGTTGCATTTCTTTGGCAGCACCAGCTATGTTTCAGAAATAATGAATTAAATTGGAGTCTGCAAAGAAAGTGAAATGTTTTTTTTATTCCACCTTCACATTGCTTTAATTTCTTTAATAATGTTTCTAATTATCACTTTGAGTACTTTGAGGGGTGCAGTTTTTAAAATGGGAAAATGAGTCTCTAGCATACAGGCTCCTCAAATCCACTTCAGAACGGACCTGGTCCCTAAAAAATCAACTAATCCAACATCTAAAAGGAAAAGGAGATAATCATGGCATAAACATTGCAGAGAGGTATTAAAGAGACCAGATAGTCTGCACAGGGAGGGCAGAGTCACTGAATGGAGAGCACATAAAAAATATCAAGGGTAATGCAGTATAGGATAATATTAGGTGATGCATGTATTCGGAGAAGGTAGAAACTATCCTAATGCTACGGTGTGGTCATCTGGACAACATTCATGTCTATGAGATGTGGGTTTCTGATCCAGCCATCTCCTCAGGATGAGGCAATTAATGACGACAAAAAAAAAACAGTTGCTTCGCGTAGGGAAGACCCAAAAAGTCCAGTAACTGAAAGTGTTAGGCATGGGACCATCATCTATATTTTGTAAGCCAAAGAGGGAAGGGCTCTAATATCAAAATGAATAGTAAATGTCCAGTGTGTACATGGACATAGTAAGTGACCTATCAAAACACACCGAGACAATATGATGCAAAAAGTGTAAAGTCTTTATTAATGTGAACAAAAGTAATCATAAAATCAATTAAAATGGAACAGTAGCAGACAGACTACAAAGGCATCTCATTATGGGTAGTAAGGTGGATATCTAGTGCAGAAAAATTCATATAGTGAAATGTACATTGTAATGTGTACACACATAAAAAAAATTATAGCTGTACATAAAGTACTAGCAATCATACAAGAATATCTGAGTATACACACAATAGGTACTAGTGACAACTGCACAAACACTCCAATACAAAGAGGACCGCAGGAAAAGCATTGTAGGGTATGCTGAATTGCCAGCCAAAAAATGAGGGCTAAACAAGATATGTGATCACAGAGCAGAGTACAACCAAATAGTGAACCATGGCCCACAGACGCTGACGATATGTTGGCAAACACAGCATCACAAACATGCGCATAGCGGACATCTTACATACTGCAGAGAGCCACTTCAACGCCGTTTCACACAGAGCTTCCTCAGGAAATATATTATCTATAATATAAATATGTTATATATATCATATATTCCCTTCTCACAGAGCTTCCTCAGGGAATATATTATATATAATATAAATATATAATATATATTGTAACACTCACGGTTAGGAAGACAGGAACACCGGAGGAAGTGGATCCACTGAACCTGTGTGGCAGATGATGCGGGCCGTACCAGGGAGCGGAGTCTAAGGTTGCTACCCTTGGCACGACTCGACCACACAGGCGGCTGAGGAAATTCGAGGCACTGGAGGGATACAGAAACTTGTATTCAGGATAGCAGAAGGTCAGGGCAGGTGGCACAGGTGCATAGTCGAGAACGTAGGAGGTCAGTATGTAGCGGCACAGGAGCAAGATCAGGTCACAGAGCAAGGGGTCAGAAACACGGCAAGGCAAATCAGAGTAACACTTTCTCAATGGCACAAGGCAACAAAGATCCAGCAGGGAAGTGTGGGAGGAGCAGGAATTTATAAGTAAGTGACAGGTGCAAAACTAATTTTGGCTTGTATGAAGAGAAAAGACGGCAGCTCACCAATCTTGCGTATCAAGCTTCTTTATTCATACAGCAGCGTGGGTTAATAGAATGCGTGATGCAGGTGCTCAACAAACAACCGCACTTTCTGTCATTTTGAAAACTAATTATGGGCGCACTGGCCCTTTAAATCTTAAAGCTCTGGCACACGCGCACCCTAGGGCACACGTGCGCTGGAGCTGAGAAGCGGTAGAGGAGATAGCAGAGGACCGAGGTGAGTGACAGGTTGGGACTCGCATGCGAGCACGTCCCGCAATGCGAATCCCAGCCCCGCCGGCTGGTGGAGGGAGCGGGTCAATGCACTGAGTGGCCGGAGCGTGGATCATAACAGTACTCCCCCCCCCCCCCTTTGGTCTCCCCCTCTTTTTGTTTTGCAGAAATTTCCTGAGAAGGCCATGGTCCAGGATATTCTCCTCCAGCTTCCAAGATCTTTCCTCTGGACCATAACCTTCCCAATCAACCAAGAAGAATTGTTTACCTCTCACGGTCTTGGTGGCAAGAGTCTCTCTGACCTTGTAGACATCAGAAGAGCTTGAGACAGGCGTGGGGACAAAATTCTTCAGAAAAAAACGGTTGATGACTAGTGATTTGAGGAGGGAAACATGGAAAGAGTTAGGAATGCGTAAAATAGCAGGTAAACAGAGTTTGTAGGAGACTGGATAAATTTTTTGCAACACCTGGAAGGGACCTAGAAAACGAGGACCGAGCTTGCAGCAGGGAATATTGAACCGAATATATTTAAAGGAAAGCCAAACCTTGTCACCAGGAGAGAAGGACGGAGGAGGTCTTCTACGCTTATCAGCCTGTGCCTTCATGCGTGTGGAAGCTTGTGATAATGACTGTCGAGTTTGTTGTCAGATGGAGGAAAATTCACGGGCAAGGTCATCCACAGCTGGCACATCGGAAGAATCTGGAAGTGGAAGAGGAGGTCAGAGATGGAGTCCATAAACAACAAAGAAGGGTGAAGACCTTGTAGACTCGGTATCCTTATGATTATATGAGAATTCTGCCCAAGGAAGAAGGTCGACCCAATTGTCTTGGCGAGCAGAGACAAAATGACTAAGATAAATCTCCAGAATTTGATTAACCCTTTCCACTTGACTATTAGACTGAGGGTGGTAGGCGGAGGAGAAGTCCAGTTTGATGTCTAGACGGGTACAGAGAGCTCTCCAGAACTTAGAAACAAACGGAACTCCGCGGTCCGAAACCACATGCTGTGGAAGACCATGTAGATGGAAGATATGTAGCAAAAAGTACTTCGCGAGCTGTGGAGCAGATGGGAGACCAGGTAGAGGGATCAAATGAGCCATCTTGGAGAACCGATCAACCACGACCCAAATGTCCAAGTTATTATGGAATGGTGGCAGATCAGTGATAAAATCCATAGTGATATGGGACCAGGGTGTCTCTGGAATGGGCAAATGCTGTAAGAGTCCAGCAGGTTTCTGTCGGGGAGTTTTGTCTCTGACACAAGTTATACAAGAGCTAACAAAATCGGAGACATCACGTTCTAGTTGCGGTCACCAGTAGTGCTGACAGATCAAAAGTAAAGTCTTACGTACTCCAAGATGACCTGCCAACAAAGAAGAATGACCACATTTCAGAACCTTGCGTCTCAATCTGGCGGGCACAAAGGATTTTCCTGGAGGAACTTGTTGAATATCGTCAGGAGCAGCTGAAATCAAGCGATCTGGAGAAATAATATACCTTTGTGAGGAGTCCAAACCTACGACATCAGAGGACCTGGAGAGAGCATCAGCTCTAGTGTTCTTGCTGGCTGGACGGAAGTGGATGAAGAAATTGAATCTAGAAAAGAACAAAGACCACTTAGCCTGGCGGGGATTCAATCGCTGAGTAGACTGAAGGTACAAAAGATTCTTATGGTCTGAGTAGATGCTAACCAGATTAGAAGAACCTTCCAATAAATGTCGCCATTCTTCCAAGGCTAGCTGGATAGCGAGGAGTTCTCGATCTCCTATGGAGTAGTTCCTCTCAGCAGGTGAGAAAGTCTTGGAAAAGAAACCAAAAGATACAGTTTTTGCCCTTGACGTTTTTCTGAGGGAGAACAGCACCGGCTCCAACTGACGAGGCATCAACCTCCAAGGCAAAAGGCTTCTCCGGATCAGGTCTAGAAAGCACGGGGGCAGAAGCAAAGGCAGACTGTACAGCCTCACGAGACCAAGATCTGGGATTAGCGCCTTTTTTAGTGAGAGCCACGATTGGAGCAACCAAGGAAGAGAAATGAGGAATGAATTGACAATAATAATTAGCGAATCCCAGAAAGCGTTGAATAGCTCGTAGACCAGAAGGATGAGGATAATCAAATACTGCAGACAATTTTTCTGGATCCATCTGCAGGCCTTGATGAGAGACAATGTAGCCGAGAAAGGGAAGACTAGACTTCTCAAAAAGGCATTTCTCCAGTTTGGCGTAGAGATGATTCTTCCAAAGATGCTGAAGAACCTGACGAACATGAGTACAATGCTCCTCTAAGTTGGTAGAGAAGATCAAGATGTCATCTAGGTACAAGACAACACAGGTGTAGAGAAGATCTCGGAAAATATAGTTGACAAATTCTTGAAAAACAGCAGGAGCATTGCAGAGACTGAAAGGCGTCACTAGATACTCAAAATGTCCATCACGAGTATTGAAAGCCGTTTTCCATTCATCTCCTTCGCAGATACGAATAAGGTTATAAGCTCCCCGCAAATCCAACTTAGAGAAGACGTTGGCCCCCAGAGACGGTCAAAAAGTTTGGAGATCAAAGGAAGAGAATAAAAAATTTTGACCGTGATTTTTTTAAGTCTCCTGTAGTCAATACATGGACGGAGTGAGCCATCCTTCTTCCCTGCAAAGAAGAAACCTGCTCCAGCAGCAAAAGACGACTAATGGATAAATCCCTTTTGGAGGTTCTCCTGGATATATTTAGCCATAGCTTGGGTCTAAGGAACAGATAGCGGGTAAATTCTTCCACATGGAGGTATGGTTCCAGGCAGTTAATCGATGGGACAATCGTAAGGGCGATGAGGAGGTAGAGTCTCGGCCTGCTTCTCACATCAGAGAAGTCTTGGTAGGGTGGAGGCAGACCAGGAAAAGGAGGAATATGAGAAACTTTAGGCTGGACTGGCCTAAGACAAAGATTTTGACAGGATTGTCCCCAGCGAGTAATTTCTCCAGTTCTCCAACGACGTTGCGGAGAATGACGTCAGAGCCAAGGAAGACCAAGAAGAAGCTCAGAAGTACAGTGGGGTAGGACATAGAATTCAATCTCTTCCTTATGCAAGACACCCACTTGCATGCCGAGAGGCTCAGTATGGAATAGCACCTTACCGTCCAGATTTTGTCCATTAACAGAAGAGATGAATAAAGGCTTGGCCAGCCAAGTAACAGGAGGATGATATCTTTGGACCAACAAGGCATCAATGAGGTCGCCTGCGGAACCAGAGTCCAAAAATGCAGTAGCGATGAATGAAGTCTAGACAGAAGCGTAGATTTGTACAGAAATGGTCAAACTAAGAGAGGTAGTATTTACACCTAGGGATGCCTCTCCCACGTGGCCTAGGTGTGAGCGTTTCCTGGATGCCAAGGACAAACAGTACAATCTTTGAGGAAGTGCTCTGGGCTAGGACAATAGAGACAAAATTTATCACTGCATCGACGAGATCTTTCCATTTGCGACAAGCGTGAACGATCCACTTGCATAGCCTCTTCCGCAAGAGGCACAAGGGACAGTAGCAGTGGACGTTGGAACACGGGAGGATATCAAGGATATCACCATGTTCGGACATGTTCTCTCTCCAGGCGTAGCTCCTCCGGCCTCTCCTACGTGTAGCTAAGTGGATAAGTTCAGTCAAGGAAGACCTCGTGCAGCGAGAGCATCTTTTATCCGGCTAGACAGTCCTTTTTTGAAAGTTGCACGCAAGGCCTCATCATTCCATGCCAGTTCTGAGGCAAGAGTGTGGAATTGAACCGCATAGTCACCACAGAGGAATTTCCTTGGCAGAGACTCAGTAGAGCCGTCTCAGCAGAAGAAGCATGAACGGGTTCCTCAAATGCGCTGCGCAATTCAGCAAGAAAAGCCGTCAAATTAGAGGATACTGGATCACCGTGGTCCCAAAGAGGTGTAGCCCAGGCCAGTGCTTTTCCGGTCAAGAGACTGATGACGAAGGCTGGTCTAACATAAGCTCCAAATGCATGGAACACTGTGTAACAAAGCCTTTACACAATTTGGAATCTCTATCATACTTAGCGGGCAGAGGTAAGCGTAGCTTGGGCCCTGTAGATGCTGCAAGAACAGGTGGAGGAATTGGAGCAGGTTGTGGTTGCTGCTGCATGGCTAATAACTGTTGCATCATGGCGGACAATTGAGTAAGTTGCTTCTCCTGCTGCGACTGACAGACCATAACGGAGGGAAGATCCGTGACTTCTGGCAGAGGTACCTCAGCGGGATCCATGGCCGGATCTTACTGTAACACACACAGTTCGGAAGACAGGAACAGTGGAGGAAGTGGATCCGCTGAACCTGTATGGAAGATGATGCGGGCCGTACCAGGGAGCGGAGTCTAAGGTGCCGCTTGTTTTCACCAGAGCCAACAGCAAAGCAGGATGGTCTTGCTGCGGCAGGCGGCACTCAGGTTCCTACCCCTGGCACGACTCGATCAAACAGGCAGCTGAGGAGATTCGAGGCACTGGAGGGATGCAGAAACTCATAGTCAGGATAACAGAAGGTCAGGGCAGGCTGCACAGGTGTGTAGTCGGGAAAGTAGCAGGAAGTCAGTAGGCAGGCGGCACAGGAGCAAGGTCAGGTCACAGAGCAAGGGGTCAGAATCATAGTAACGCTTTCTTAACGGCACGAGGCAACAAAGATCCGGCAGAGAGGTGTGGGAGGAGCAGGAATTTTTAAGTGAGTGACAGGTGCATAACTAATTATGGGGGCACTGGCCCTTTAAATGAAAAAGCTCCGGCACACGCGCACGCCTTAGGAGATGGGGACACGCCTGCTGAAGCTGAGAAGCGGGAGAGTAGACAGCAGAGGAACGAGGTGAGTGAGGGCGAATCCCAGCCCCGCCGGTTGGTGGAGGGAGCGGGGCGATGCACTCACAGCCAGCATGAGCGGCTGGAGTGCAGATCATAACATATATCATATATTCCCTGAGGAAGCTCTGTGCGAAACGGCGTTGGGGTGGCTCCCTGCAGTGGGTAAGATGTCTGCTGGGCGCATGTTTGTGATGCTGTGTTTGTGTGGGCCATTGTCTTAAAATTTTTTGGATCACTATTTGGTTGTACCCTGCTATGTTATCACATATCTTGTTTAGCCCTCATTTTTTGGCTGACAATTCAGCATACCATACAATTATTTTCAAAAAATAACTTTTTTCCTTCGGTCCTCTTGTACTCTTTGTATTGGAGTGTTTGTGCAGTTGTACGCAGATATTCTTGTATGATTGCTAGTACTTTATGTACAGCTATTACTTTTTTTTAGTGTGTACACATTACTAAGTACATTTCATTACAGTAACCCCCCCGACCTACGATGGCCCCGACATATGATAAAATCGACATACGATGGCCTCTCAGAGGCCATCGCATGTCGATGTCAGCATCGACATACGATGCTTTTATATGTCGGGGCCATCGCATTAACTGCTATCCGACAGCGCAAAATGCTTAAGCTGCTGTCGGATAGCAGTTTAAGCATCCCTGGCAAGTTCGCTTACCTATTCCCGCTGCTCCGGGTCCACTTCGTGATCCTCCGGTGTCTTGCGCATCTTCTCCAGGGTCCGGGCCTTGCTTTCCGGCGTCGTTATTACGTCACTACGCACGCCGCGCCGGCGCAGCAGCGTAATAACGTCACCTGAAAGCGAGGCCCGGACCCTGCAGAAGATGCGCAAGACACCGGAGGAACGCGAAGAAGACACCGGAGCAGCGGGACAGCATCGGGAGCCCCTGGAACAGCAGCGGGAGCGGTGAGGACCTGGTCCGGAGCGACGGGGACAGGTGAGTACAGCTTCCTATACTTTACATTGCACGGATCCCTCAACATACGATGGATTCGACAAACGATGGGTCGTTTGGAACGAATTACCATCGTATGTTGAGGGACCACTGTATATGAATTTTTCTGCACTAGATATCCACCTTACTACTTATAATGAGATGCCTTTGTAGTCTGTCTGCTACTGTTCCATTTTAATAGATTTTATGACTACTTTTTTTTCACATTAATAAAGACTTTACACTTTTCACATCACATTATCTCAGTGTGCCCTTTCAGGGCCTCTAAACAGTATCATGCCATAGAGGTAAAGGGGGAAATTTATCAATGTTTGTGTAGGTAGAAGTTTTTGGTAGATCGTTTTTGTTTGTCTAAATTTGGTGCAATTGCACCAAATTTACCATACTTGAGCAAGGCACATGATAAATTTTGTGCAAAGTTCTAAATCTCCACACAGTTCTATGTGTACACCTGAGATGCACCTCACAGTGAGGGTGCATTCACACGCTAGTAGCTAGCGGCGAGTTTCCCTCAGCGGGAAACCCTCTGCGAGTTACGCTACCATTGATTTAAATGGGTCCGCGGACAGTCCGCAAATCTGACACTATAGCAGACTGTCTGTGGATCCATTCAAATCAATGGTAGTTTAACTCACAGCAGGTTTCCCGCAGCGTGAAACCCGCTGCTAGTAATAGCATGTGAACGCACCCTCAAAGTGGACACAGGGATTTTGTTCTATTGCTTTGAGGCTCTGATTCCATTGAGGTTTTTTGTCCATCAGCAAAAACGCCAGAAAAACTGTCACAGCTTTCTCCTGCGTTTTGTCAGTTTTTCTTACGTTTTTTCTTGCATTTTTGCTGGTGTGTGGAAATAGTCATTTTTGTACCCTGTGGCAATTTTTTTCAGTGCCTTCAGGGTACCACTCCATGGGTCGGATGCAGGGGGCCCGGCCCACGGAGCGTAAGGAGGTAAGGAGTGATGTATAGCATATACGTATACAGGGTGCAGAGCATCACTACTTACCTCCGCAGGCTGTATAGTATACAGGGGTGCATAGTGTACCCATGTATACTACTATACGCGAGCCCAGCAAGGAAAGAGATAAAGGGGTGCTCTGCCCCTAGACATCTTATCCCCTATCCAAAGGATAGGATATAAGATGTCTGATCACGGGGGTCCCGCCGCTGGGGACCCCCGGGATCTCGGCTGCAGCACCCCTCTGTCATTACTTCACAGAGCAAACTCACTCTGTGCGTAATGATGGGCGATACAAGGGCAGGAGCATCGTGATGTCACGGCTCCGCCCCTTCTGATGTCACTGCCCGCCCCCTCAATATAAGTCTATGGGAGGGGGCGTGGTGGCCGACACGCCCCCTCCCATAGACTTGCATTAAGGGGGCGGGCCGTGACATCATGAGGGGGCGGAGCCGTGATGTCACAATGTTCCAGCCCCTGTATCGCCCGTCTTTACGCACAGAGCAAGTTTGCTATGTGCAGTAATGACAGCGGGGTGCTGCAGCTGAGATCCCGGGGGTCCCCAGCAGCAGGACCCCTGCGATCAGACATCTTATCCCCTATCTTTTGTTTTTTTAATTTATTTATTACCAAAAAAAACACATCAGGTTCCCCTTATTTTCAGTATCAGCCAGATACCAACCAAGCAGCAACAGCCTGACTTTACCAGGGTGGACAAGGACCATTGTTACTGGCCCTCCCCATCCGAAATAATGCCAGCCTGTTACCGCCTAGGCCCAGAAGCGCCATTTTTGACACTTCGGGCCTGTTGGTACCGGCTCTTCCTTGCACCCCTGTGGCGGTTGGTACCAGGGTAACAATTGGGGCTTAGCGCTAGCTGTTTTTGGGGCTAAGCCCCTATTGCCCCGGCTTAACAATGGATTCTGTCTACAATATGGCTTCCACTACTAAGCCTGAAAATTCAATTATAAAAAACACGACACAATGAAAAAAAAATGTAATAAAAAATACACTCCCCCCCCCACAGCCCTCGTTAACCATTTTATTGAAATTAAAAAAACGCTGGTCATTGTCGCAGTCCACCGAATCTGACGTAGTCCTCCACATTCACGTATCTGAAATGGGAAGAAAATAAAAACAAGAAATATGGGTTAGTACATTTTTTGCGCTCTCCCCTGTGGAGAGTGCACATAATGCAGTGTGTTCCTAAACAGAGAGCCTTCAATTGTTGCTAAACTACAACTCCCATCATGGGGGGCTGTAATTAAGGAACAGCTGGAGTCTCCCTGTTTGGGAACACACTGCCAGAAAGGCTCTGTTCCCATTATGCAAAACGCATAATGAGAACAAAGTCAGGCCTGGACTGTGTAGCTCCACCCCCTTATGACATCAACACTAGGGGGCGGAGCAGTAAAGCAGAGTCTGTCCATGATGGGAGTAGTAGTTTTAACTGTCCCAAAATAGTCATGCAGCCGGGAGATGTGCAAGTGCCGTCCCCCAGCGCTGCGGTACTACAACTACTCCCATCATGGGACAGACTCTGTCCCATGATGGGAGTAGTTGTAGTTTAGCAGTGTTGAGGGACCACTTCTGCATCCCCTGGCTGTCTCGGTAGAACATTTCCCTACGTGTCCTTTTTTGATGGTGTATTTTTGCGTTAAAAAAAACGTATTTGCGCAAAAAAAAGCGTCTAAACAAGCACATGATAAATTAGTATCCACTGCAAAATGCATTCCACAATACACATAAAAATAGAGTACTTGCTTTTTTCTCTATCAAAATAGACGCACAAAACGATGCAAAATAACTCATTCCCCCCAAAGTGTTTCATAATGCTAGCCCTGTCTTCCGCATTAGCTAAGTAAGTAATTAAACTTTTTCACTTTTTAAAGAATGGTTTAGCTGTCTGCTCCCTATTACTCAAAGCGGTGAGAAGTTCAAGGTGCAACACATCTCTCATATCATTCACCGATTCCTGAGGTGTAGGGAGGGAGGGCTGCAACCAATGCCTCAATAATTTTCTACCCCTAGAAATAAAAATAGGTGTATCACCTTTCTGAGTCTTTCAACATCAGGAGAGTCTGCTTTCCCTTCCGGTAAATAATGGAAAATACATAGCAGTGGATAAACTGGGATTTCCTTATGCCATATCAATTGTATTTGGCTGTGAATCTTTGGCCACCATTCTGCAATCTTAGGACATGTCCATAAACAATGGCAAAAGTCCACTTTAGGCATTAACTTTGGGCAGGAGGCGAGGTAAGTGGTGGGGGTGACTGTGATATGGAAATTAAATGCATATGTTGCCCTATGGTAGATGCACCAGTGTACTTCTCGCAGTGTCTCATTGGTTTTTGCCCTCCTGTTTGCAGATACAGGAAATGGCCAACGAGCAGCTTCATGCTATGATGCACTTCCTCATGAGGAAGTGCGTCATAGCGTGAAACAGCCCGTTGGCCATTACCTGTATCTGAAGACCTGAATAATTAAATAAATGGATTGCATTGAAATCGTGATTGCCGTCTAATTCTATAAAATATTGGATTCAATGGGATTTGGAGCAACAACAAGTCTGATGCATGGATGCGCCACCTTGAAATTTAGAGGATCTTGTGAGCTTGTTATGGGCAAAGGTGTATGCCGCAGCACACACACAGAGCGATAGTTCCACGTATAAGCAGTGCCAACATTTCTTTATTTTTCTTGGGACTTTGTTCCAAATTCCATTGATGCTTGATTGGATTGAGGACCCTATTCTAAATGGCGAAAAGATACAAAAACCTGACAGAAAGAATTACTTATCTGAGGATATGCCCTATTACACTTTCCCCTATAACCTTTTTTCCATTGTCTGTCCCACCATTTAAAAAACTTGGCTTTAAACATTCTCTTATATTCCTTTATACAATACATTTAAAATGTTGTAACTTTTATTAAAATTAGTAACATCTGATCCTTGTATCCATCCCCATACTGGTAAAGTACTTTGACATTCCATGTCTATTTGCTGCTAGATAAGTGGCCTGATCTGAAGACAGCTGACCCGATGACAACAAAGCCTCACTATAACAGTTGCTTCACCAAACAACCTTACAAATAGCCTAAAACAATGGTAAGGTTTCTCAGTTTCTACAGAAATTTATCAAAGCTGCAATTTTTCAATTGCAAAACAAATAACATAAAATTCTATGTTCTGCACTTGAAAGTTTTTCAAGGTCTCTCCATATTTACAACACAAAGAACCGATTTTTGTCATGTCCAATTTCATCTTTGCAATAAGCTAAATATCCAAAAGACAATGAAGTACCATATCACATAACAGTTTTATGCATGCAGGATGCCACATAGGTGACCTTTGTATTCTGCAACATTATCAAGGATACGGAAGCTGAAAACTATAGTACAATAAGAAGAATGGCTTCTAATATACATCATGATGTTACTAGACTCAAGGGGGAGGGGCTATTAAATTGTGAAGGCTTTGAAACTGAATGAATCGCTGGTCTATATTCTTCTATGTAAATGTAAAAGCACACTAAAACATAAACAAACATCAATCCTTGAATAATAAGGCTGGTTAACACCCAACTGTAGAACACATAGAGGAGCAATAATAGCTGTTTTTCCACCATAAACATTTACCACCTATCTACAGGTATATGGGTAATCCAGAACATAGAAACTTTTATAGGATATTAAGGCTATACCGCTTAATAACACTTCATAGGAAGAACACAAGGAAGCTACTAATAGTAGTGCAGAAGCAAACATTGTACCACCTAACAACCTGCATTATACTGCCGGCAAATGGTGAGCCTAACAGCTTTTAAACTGAAGACTGATAAAAAAAAAACATGTAGGTGTAGCAACCTACTCAGTGCCTAGCAAAGATATTCAGGTCATGAATCAATATTAACCAATTATACATTAAAATGTTCTTTTCAGCATGGTAATATTGGTAGCGCTAGGACAGCTGGTGCTCTTTCAGCTATTCACAAAAGGTTTTAGACGAGTGATTCCCAACCGGGGTAAATGTCCTGCCCCGGCCTGCGTGCCTATGACTCAAGGCGCCGTAAGGGGGAGGGAAAGCCTGTGTGTGCACTGCGCACACAGTGTCCCCCTGCCCCTTGCGGCACAGTGAGCCAAAAATGGTGCCCTGCTATAACAAGAAGATGCTGTGGAATTGCAAGCTGTGCCAGATTCCCGTGCCGTGGAACTACAAGCTGCGCCGGATGTCACCCATGTCCACCCCCTGTCACCCATGTCCACCCCCTGTCACCCATGTCCACCCTCCTGTCATCCATGGCCCCCTGTGCATCCCTGTCACTCATGTCCATCATCCATGTCAGCCTTGTCCACCCCCTGTCCATCTCTGTCATCCATGTCCACCCTCCTGTCATCCATGTTCACCAACCATCATCCATGTCCGCCTTGTCCACCTCCCTGTCCATCCCTGCCATCCATGTCTGCCCTCCTGTCATCCATGTCCACCTTGTCCACCTCCCTGTCTATCCCTGTCACCCATGTCCACCCTCCTGTCATCCATGTCCACCTTGTCTGACCCCCTGTCACCCATGTCCACCCTCCTGTCATCCATGTCACCCATGTCCACCCTCCTGTCATCCATGTCCACCCTCCCGTCATCCATGGCCCCCTGTCCATCCCTGTCACTAATGTCCGTCATCCATGTCAGCCTTGTCCACCCCCCTGTCCATCTCTGTCATCCATGTCCACCCCCAGTCACCCATGTCCGCCTTGTCCACCTCCCTGTCCATCCCTGTCACCCATGTCCACCCTCCTGTCATCCATGTCCGCCTTGTCCACCTCCCTTTCACCCAGGTCCATCCCCCTGTCCATCCCTGTCACCCATGTCCACCCCGCCACCCATGTTCACCCCCCCCCGTCCACCCCCCAGTCTACCCCATCACCCATGTCCACCCCCTATTCACCCCTCTGTACCTTTGACACCCCAGTCCACCCCTCTTTGTCACTCCTGTCCACCCCTCTGTTACCCCTTGTCATCCTTGTTCACCCCTCTAACCGCCTGGCCTCCCATTTCAACCCTCCTGTCATCCATGTCCAACCTCCCCATCCAACCCTCTGTCACCCCTGTCCATCCCTGTCACCCATGTTCACTCTCCATTGTCTACCCCTCTGGCCACATCCATGTCCACCCCCTATTCACCCCTGTTACCAACTTGTCACTCCTATCCACCCCTCTGTTGCCCCCTATGCCCCCATGTCACCCATGTTCACTCTTCTACACCCATCTGTCACCCATGTGCACCCCCTTACACCCCTCTGTCACCCTCCTATACCCCTGTCACCCATATACACTCCTCTACATCCCTCTATCACCCATGTACACCCCTGTCACCCTACTACACCCCTCTGTCACCCCCCTACACCCCTGTCTCCCATGTACACTCCTCTACATCCTTCTGTCACCCATGTACACGCACCTACACATGTACACTCCTCTACACCCCTCTGTCACCCATATATCACCCATATACACTCCTCTACACCCCTGTCACTCATCTTTCACCCATGTACACTACTCTACCCCCCCCCCCCCTGTCACCCCCTTACACCCGTCACCCATATACACTCCTCTACACCCCTCTGTCACCCATGTGCACACCTCTGTCACCCCCTACACCCCTCTGTCATCCATATACACTCCTCTACACCCCTCTATCACCCATGTACACTCCTCTACACCCTCTGTCACCCCCTACACCCCTCTGTCACCCATGTACACTCTTCTACACCCCTCTGTCACCCATGTACACTCCTCTACACCCTCTGTCACCCATGTACACTCTTCTACATCCCTCTGTCACCCATGTACACTCCTCTACACCCCTCTGTCACCCATGTACACTATTCTACACCCCTCTGTCACCCGTGTACACACTCCTCTACACCCCTCTGTCACCCATATACACTCCTCTACACCCCTCTTCCACCCATGTACACTCCTTTACACCCCTCATCCACCCATGTACACTCCTCTACACCCCTCTGTCAGCCATTTACACTCCTCTGCACCCCTCTATTACCCATGTACACCCATCTATCACCCATGTACACTCCTCTACACCCCTCTGACACCCATGTACACTCTTCAACACCCCTCTGTCCCCCAAGTAAAAAAAAAAAGTGCGGAGCCTAATAGGTTTGTTTTGCAGGTTTAACGGTGAAGAATTGTGGCTGGAAGAAAGCATCATGATGGCCCAGACACATGGAGAAGAGAATAGCACTGGGCGATATACCGGTTCATATCGAATACCGTTTTTAAAAATTCTGTACGATATGAATTTTTCCTATACCGCAATACCAGTCGGGCTCCTCCCCCCCCTTCGAATGAATGAATTATCAGCCACAGCGCTGTCCCCACAAAGGGGAACTAATCATATGTGACCCGTGGGCGCTGCTTCCTCCGTCTTCCTGTGAGCCGCCGGCGCTTTAAATGATTGAGTTGCGTGCTGTAAATTATTAATAATGGACATCTGTACTGATTAATTTTACATATTCCTGTGCCTGGGCTGCAAAAATAAACTTTGACTCACCTTCCTACTTTCTCCCGTTGCTCTGGTATCGGCCTCACTGTTCTCCGCTGCAATCTTCATGCTGCTTCCTGGGGACAGGAACGTCACAGAGCCGTCAGCGTATCACCGGCCGCAGCGATGTCCCACCTTGGTCGGTGATAGGCGATGTGTAAGTACCTGGCCGGCTCCTAATATGACATGATAGGCTGAGCACACTGTCATGTAAGGAACCGGCCGGCTCAGCCTATCACCGACCGAGCTATGCGCTCAGCCTATCACCGACCGAGGTGGGACATCGCTGCAGCCGGTGATACGCTGACGGCTCTGTGACGTTCCCGTCCCCAGGAAGCAGCATGAAGATTGCAGCGGAGAACAGTGAGGCTGGTAACGGGGGAATGTAGGAAGGGGAGTCAAAGTTTAATTTTGTTTCTTTTTGCAGCCCAGGCACAGAAATTTGTAAAATTAATCAGTACAGATGTCCTTTATTAATCCTTTCCAGCACCGCAGCATGCAACTCATTCATTTAAGGCACCGCCAGCTCACAGGAGGACCGGGGGAGCAGCGTCCGCGGGTCACATAGGATTACTTCCCCGATGTGGGTGATAATTCATTGCGGGGGGGGGGTTAGAGAAGCAGAGCAGCACCCACAGGTCACATATGATTAGTTCCCCAGCGTGGGGGAGGGATAACGTTAAATACTATGGAACCGCCATAACTTACAAAAATACTGTGATATGCATTTTTGGTCATGCCGCCCAGCACTAGAAGAGAACAACGCTGATTAGAGAAGATGTCATTTGTTAGTTGCTGTCTAAAACAGAACTGTAATCTTCATACCCACAGATAAATAGATATTATGCATTGTGGTTTTTCCTTACATTTGGGTGCCCGAAGCCAAAAAAAAAGGTTGGGAAACACTGTTCTAGACCCTTTCTGTGTGTCATCGATATTAAAGTGAACCTGTCAGGTGATTGATGCCATCCTATCTTACAGCAGGATATGACAGAGAAAAAGAGACACTTTTGTGAATGCATTTTTAGGCATAATGAAGATTCTGGACAAGGGCATCATAAATAATCACATAGTCTTACGTATACTTTAAGGACAAGTATTGGAACACCTACACAATGGCCCAGATTTATCAATCTAAGAAAGATAGCAACCAATCAACACAGCTCAGCTTTCGTTTCTCAAAATGATTTGTGATTGGTTATCTATTATCAGACATATTTTTTGTTTCATACAGATTAATAAATCTGGGCCAAATGCCTACAGGAGCCTCAGGATATCCCATAAATCCATAGGTATTAAAGGAGTTGTCTGCTCTGCTTCCTGACACTCCACTTATGGCCTTGGCCCGTCTTGGAAATATACGGCACAAGAGGGGAAGGGTACCAGGTCATGATCATCAAATCTGGACGTGATATCACCACCTGGTACCCCCCCTTTATCATCTCAGAAGGTATACTTCTAAGATGTGCTAAAGGAAAAAGGGGAGAAAAGTGTAGCAGAACAGGTAATACCTTTTCTGCTCCTCAGACAACCCTTTAATATAGAATTGGTACGCATTTGCAGATATGACAGCTTCCACTCTTCTCTGTAGAATTTTTAAACCATTAATTTAGAAGAGTAATAGCGAGGTCAGACACTGATGTTAGAAGGCCGGGCTTGCACTCTCCTTTCTAGTTCATTCTAAAGGTCTTCAATGGGGCTGAGGTCAGGGCTCTGTGAGTACCAGTCAAGTTCTTCCACACCAAACTCATCCAACCATGCCTTTATAAACCTTGCTTTGTGTACTGGTACACAATCGTGGGAACAGAAAAAGGCCAAACGTAAACTGTTCTCACAAAGTTAGAAGAATCCAAACTGTTTAAGCAGGCTGAAGCATTAAGATTTATTACTCCACAGAACACGTTTCCACTGCTTCAAAGTCCAGTAGCAGCTTGCTTTACACCGCTTCATCCAACATTTCGCATTTTATTGGTAATGTAAGGCTTGTATGAAGCTGCTTTGCCATGCCATAAAGCTGCTGGCATGGCATAGTTTGTGTGCTGATTTAACTCAGTTACGAAGTCAGAGGAGCATTGGCAAGTTTTATGTACTATGTGCCTCAGCACTAGGTTGGGCAGCATGGGGCTGTTCTGCCACTAGGTCGTTCCCCTTATGGGCATTGGCGTGGCAGCAGTGGTGGTCGTCACCATTGCCACAACATTTTATGTTAGGGATCCGCTACACACAGGTGGCCGTTACATGGCTACCAGGTTTGCACGTTGTGATCATACGTAAACTAACGACCTGTTAATATATAAATATATATATATATATATATATATATATATATATATTGTAGGGATTTCACTCGGGTTAGCTCTGGGATCGGCCTTGACACAGCCACAGGACACGTTTCTACTTCATTCAGCAGGCAAACAACAATTCTTTATGCAGGTCTGGCTCATCGCCAGCTTTATTAGATAGGTTGCAGGATAGACAAAAACATAACACAGGAACAAACAAAATCCTAGGCTGTCTAGCCACTGCCTAGCCATTAGTCACTTCCCTCTCTATCCACTGGTAAGCTAGTCTCCACCAGTCTCAAAACACAGGTTTCCCGCAACCTTTACTCACTGTTCACACACAGCTTTTTTAGCCTCTTGCTGTGTGTACTAAGACCCCTTGTCTGTCCACTTCACTGGGGAGGGTCACTCACGGCACATGGCAGAGCCGTAAATGCCATGAGGTGACTTAAGCAGTTGCCTCAGGCACAGCTGCGGGCTCTGTAAAGAGCAGACATGCTGCTGTGGTGCTATAACTTGTGGCTGCTCCAACATCTTATGCAGTTTAACCTACTCTGCAGTAGCAGTCTTTCTTGCACAGCATAAACACTCTTTTAAATTAGCAAAAAACACTGGCTCTGTAGGTTTCTCTTGCCAAAGGAACAATCTGATCTGCAGCAAATCCTTTAAAAATTAGCAATGCTGCCCTTACTGGATGCCAGTTTTCTTAGGACAGACCACTTTCACCAGACTAACTGGTCTTTGATTTACCTGCACCCTGCAGGCCCCAAAACACACTTGCCTGCTGCAAGCTCTGTCCACAGAAATATTTCTCATCTGCACAGACTCTGTACCTCAACTCCCACACCCCCCTGGCTGGGTGCTGACGTGCGCCACGTGGGTACGCCCATCCGCTCCTATCCCCTGAGGTGCCGGCCGGCGGGTCCTCGTGCGGCCTGGCTGTGAACAGTTGAGCATCGCCTCCAACGCTGGGACCATTGCAGGGATGACAGCGCAGATCAGACTGGCCGACGCAGGTGAGGAGGCCGAGGATGCGTGCGGGGGGGGGGGTTGAATGGGGTTGTATGTGTGATGTGTGTGTGTGTGTGTATGTATGTGTGTGATATGTATGTATAGTGAGTATGTGTGATGTGTGCATATGTGTGATTTGTGTGTATGTAATGTATGATGTGGGGGCAGTGGTGCGTGTATGTATGATGTGTGTATGTATATTATGTATGTATGATAGATGTGTGTATATATGATATATGTGTGTAAGCTAAATGTATGTATGATTGTATTGTGTGTGTATGATGTGCATGTATGATAGATGTGTGTAAGCTAGACAGTTGTATATGTGTGATGTATGTATGATGTGTGTGTGTGATAGATTTGTGTACCCTAAATGCGCTGCTGCTACTACTACCTACCTACCTACCTACCTACGAGGGAGCAGCTGCTGCCGCCTAAATGGGGGCTGCTAGTATTTAATGTGGGAGGCCTGCTACTACTATATTGGGGGCTGCAATTATATACTGGGGACTTCGACTTATTAAAGGGGGGGGGGTACCATCTACAATGGGACCTACCTACAGGAGACTACTTCTAAGAGGCTCAACATATCTAGTTGAGACCAATATATGGAGGGTGGAATTTGACCACTAACTCATAGACTACCAAAAATTCAGCCCAAAAAAAAACCCTTTGTTTCCCATATATCAAAAAAGTGAGATTAAAAGTGCAATCTTTATTGTATTAGGTTCGCACTTAATGGTGTTTTAAAATATAAAGCACCATGTCGTCCTACTTGTTTGATTGTATATATATATAAATGGACCATCCGGTCTAATGATTTGAATGCACACTGAAGCGGAGACGAGGTGCCTGCAGACCACCTACATTCAGCGCTATTGTGGGACAATGGAGCTCAAAGTTAAAAACTTAACATGGCCCCCCTCGACATGTTTCACTGCCTCAGCAGCGTTATCAAGAGGTAGATGGGCACTCAATCAGTGCCCATCTACCTCTTGATAATGCTGCTGAGGCAGTGAAACATGTCGAGGGGGGCCATGTTAAGTTTTTAACTTTGAGCTCCATTGTCCTACAATAGCGCTGAATGTAGGTGGTCTGCAGGCACCTCGTCTCCGCTTCAGTGTGCATTAAAATCATTAGACCGGATGGTCCATTTATATATATATATATATATATATACAATCAAACAAGTAGGACGACATGGTGCTTTATATTTTAAAACACCATTAAGTGCGAACCTAATACAATAAAGATTGCACTTTTAATCTCACTTTTTTGATATATGGGAAACAAAGGTTTTTTTTTTGGGCTGCCTTTTTGGTAGTCTATGAGTTAGTAGACTTCTAAGAGGCTGCTACTGCCTACAAGGAGTAAATACCAACATGATATCTACTTGGGTACCTACCTACAGGCACTTACCACTCGGGGCACCTCAGTAATGGGGCAAACCATGTGAAGGGATTGACTTATTGGGGTACCTACCTACTCTTTCCCCAATCTGCTTATCTACTTACTCTACTGTGTGAGACATAAAGAGGTTATTATTACTGTATGGAGTGCTATAGGTGCAAACTCCGGTGGAAAACTTTTTTTTTTAATGAACTGGTGCCAGAAAGTTAAACAGATTTGTAAATTACCTCTATTAAAAAATCTTAATCCTTTTAGTACTTTTTAACAGCTGTATGCTACAGAGGAAATTTTTTACTTTTTGAATTTCTTTTTTGTGTTGTCCACAGTGCTCTCTGCTGACACACCTCTGTTCATGTCAGGAACTGTCCAGAGCAGCATAGGTTTGCTATGGGGATTTTCTCCTGCTCTGGACAGTTCCTGATACGGGCATCAGGTGTCAGCAGAGAGCACTGTGGACAACACAAAAAAGAAATTTAAAAAATAAAGATTTTCCTCTGTAGCAAACAGCTGCTAAAAAGTACTGAAAGGATTAAGATTTTTTTTAATAGAAGTAATTTACAAATCTGTTTAACTTTCTGGCACCAGTTCATTTAAAAAAAAAAAAGTTTTCCCCCGGAGTACCCCTTTAAGGACCCAGGGCGTACAGGTATGCCCTGAGGTCCTAGGACTTAAGGACCTGTACCTGTACGCTGTGGGAATTCCGGTCCCCGCTGCGCACCAACCCTCCCAGGCACCCCGTGCAAACCCCTGGGGGGTCCTGAGATCCCCCCAAATCACCGATCAATTCAGATTTGCGGCGATTCCGGTTCAATCTGTTCCACCATGACCTGGAAAAAAAGGGTGATAGGTGCAGTCCGACACAGCACCTATTACCCTTTAGCAGCAGGAGTGAGTGCCACCTCACGATCGTCCTGATTCGTCGGCCGTTACCAGCCGACAAATCAGGACGCCTGCTGTGGGGGTGTCCCTAATGGCACCTGTGCCGGCCCAACTCCGGAGGGCGAGAGTGGATGCCGGGTGTGTGTACCTGTAGTGGGGGCCTCTGATCCCCGGCATCAGTGGTGGGATCGGGGCCCCCGGAGCGTAGACAGTGGCAGGATGACAGGCAGGACGTGCGCAGCAGCAGGAGGTAAGACTGGCCTCCTGCTGTTGCCTAGCAATAACTCCCAGCATGCGCAAAAGGGGATGCTAGGAGTTGTTGTTATGCAACAGCAGAAGGCACAACTACAACTCCCAGCATGCCCTTTAGTAGTTTGTGCATGCTGGGGGTTGTAGTTATGCAACAGCTGGAGGCACATTTTTTCTATGTCTGCCTCCAGCAATTGCATAACTACAACCCCCAGAATGCACAAGCTACCAAAGTGCATGCTGGGAGCTGCAGTAGTGTGCCTCCAACTGTTGCATAACTACAAGTCCCAGCATGCCCTTTGGCTGTAAGTGCATGCTGAGATTGTAGTTTTCAAACAGCTTAAGGCACACTAGTTGCGAAACACTGAGTTAAGTAACAAACTCTCAGTGTTTTGCAACCAGTGTGCCTCCAGCTGTTGCATAACTACAACCCCCAGCATGCATGGGCAGCCAAAGAGCATGCTGGGAGTGTTAGTAGTATGCCTCTAGCTGTTGCATAACTACAAGTCCCAGCATGCCCTTGGGCTTTCCGTGCATGCTGGGGGTTGTAGCTTTTGCAACAGCTAAGGGCACACTGGTGGCAAAACACTGAGTTTGTTACCTAACTCAGTGTTTCGCAACCAGTGTGCCTCCAGTTGTTGCAAACTACAACTCCCAGCATGCACTGACAGACCGTACATGCTGGAATTGTAGTTTTGAAACAGCTGGAGGCAAACTGGTTGCGAAACACTGAGTTAAGTAAGGGTGCATGCACACCACGTTTTCACTGTACGGCGGACCCGGCTAGGGGAGGGGAAAACCGTTCGTTCCTGTACCGGCGCTGAAATCCATTGACTTTAATGAGCCGACCGGAGTAAAATGGTGACTCCGGTCAGCTCATTAAAGTCGATGGATTTCAGCATCGGTCCTGCAGAGGTACGGGAGCGCACGGTTTTCCCCTCCCCCAGCCGGATCCGGCAGTGAAAACGTGGTGTGCATGCACCCTAACAAGCTCTCAGTGTTTTGCAACCAGTGTGCCTCCAGCTGATGCATAACTACAACCCCCAGCATGCACAGACAGCTAAAAAGCATGCTGGCAGTTGTAGTTTTGCAACAGCTGAAGGTTTGCACAGGGTACATTCACCACAAGCGGGTTTACAGTGAGTTTCTCGCTGCAAGTTTGAGATGCAGCAATTTTTCCGCTGCACCCACAGAGCACTTTACGTTCACATATGAGGTATTTCCTTACTCAAGAGAAATTGGGTTACACATTTTAGGGGGATTTTTCTTCTTTAACCCCTTGTAAAAATTCAAAAACTGGGTCTACAAGAACATGTTAGTGTAAAAAATGGAGATTTGGATTTTCTCCTTCACTTTGCTGCTATTCCTGTGAAACACCTAAAAGGTTAACAAACTTTCTGAATGTCATTTTGTATACTTAAAGAGTTTTTTTTAAATATAATTTAAAGCCCCTCAAATCCACTTCAAATCTAAACTGGTCCCTGAAAAATTCCAATTTTGAAAATTTTGTGAAAAATTGGAAATTTGCTGCTGAACTTTGAAGCCCTCTGATGTCTTCCAAAAGTAAAAACATGTCAACTTTATGATGCAAACATAAAGTAGACATATTTTATATGTGAATCAAAATATAGTTTATTTGGAATGTCTATTTTCCTTACAAGCAGAGAGCTTCAAAGTTAGAAAAATGCAAAATTTTCTAATTTTTCATGAAATTTGGGTATTTTTTTTTTACCAAGAAATGATGCAAGTATCGATGAAAATTTACCAATATGTTAAAGTAGAATATGTCACGAAAAAACTCTCTCGGAATCAAATTCATAAGTAAAAGCATTCCAGAGGTATTAATGCTTAAGTTGACAGTGGTCAGATGTGCAAAAAATGCTCTGGTCCTTAAGGTGAAAATGGGCTGGGTCCTTAAGGG
This sequence comes from Hyla sarda, assembly GCF_029499605.1. NCBI lineage: Eukaryota > Metazoa > Chordata > Amphibia > Anura > Hylidae > Hyla > Hyla sarda. Next base: position 331,916,742 of record NC_079191.1, read on the forward strand.
GTTAAAGAGTACAGATCCTTAAATGTTTGTCCGGCAGGTTTTGTGGAGACGAATTGTGGATGGAAGAATTGACATGATGGTCTGGGCCAGATGGAGAAGGAAAAGAAAAGTGATCGACTCCAATTATAGAAGACCTCACCTGATGTAACTGTATGTAATCACTTATATGGTCTGTAGAGCCTGTGTAGAGCCGGGGTCACAACTATATTATCACTATATAGGGGGATTTTAGTCTGTGCATAGTGGTTTTATTCAGTATCAGTATGGTAATATTATCCTGTCATTATATGGTGGTAATGGTAGTGGTCACATTGTGGCAGTATTATCTGTCCTTTGTATAGTGGCATAATTGGTGATATTGGATTGAGTATACTGGTGTTATTGGTGATACCGGTCTGTTTATAGTGGTTTTATTAAGTATCAGTATGGTAGTATCTCGTCACTATATGGTGATAATGATATTGGTCATGGTGTGGTGAAATTATTTGTCCCTTATATGGTAGTGTTTTGGTCTCTGTATAGTGTTTTTTTATTTAACCCCTTAAGGACCATGGACGTACGCGTAAGTCTAAGCATCCTGGTAGTTAAGGACCAAGGACGTACGCGTACGTCCATGGGAATTTCGGTCCCTGCCGCGCGGGGACCGATGGGGGTGACTGCTGATATCGATCAGCAGCCAACCCGCGCAAATTCCCAGGGGGGGTCATCAGACCCCCCCATGTCGGCTATCGCAGAAAATCGCAAGTGAATTCACACTGTAGATACAAGGTGATCGGGGGTGTAGGATGCAGCCCCAATCACCTCCTGTATCTATGGGGAGGTGGCGATTTCATCACCCACCCAGGATCGCTGCTATTGGCTGGACGTCCAGCCAATAGCAGCCGGCAGAGAGGGGTTAACAGCATCCTCCTGCAGCTCCCATGGCTGGCTGGGTTCAGTCAGCAGTCAGAGCTGCCGGAGGAAGCCAGGGACCCCCCCTCAGTCCTCAGGAGATAAGAAGCCCCCATAGAACAGGGAAAGAATCCAGCCCAGGGAAAGGTAGGGTAAATAAAGTGAAAGTAAAAAAAAAAAAAATAAATAAACACCCCCCCGACCCCCTAATAGGTCCCCAAGGGTCCTCTGCAGTTTTTTCAGTGTGACCCGGGCCCTATTAGGGCTTCAGTGCGCTGCGATTTGCCCCCCCCCCTTTTTTTGGGGCCGCAGTAGTTTATTTTTTTTACCCCATATAACGGTGTGTGATTTTTAATTACACACCGTTATATAATACACTCACACCAAACACACACTACATACTTCCCCCCCCAACCATAGAAAAAAGGCGATGGCTCGCCAGGCATTTTCGGCAGCGGAAGCATACGCTTTTCTTGCCTCCGACTCCGAATCTGCCAGTGGGAACGATGCAGATCCTACATTCCTGTGTTCTTCATCGTCCTCCTCATCATCTAGTACTGATGAGGAGTCACCTGTACGGCGGCGGAGACGCCACCAGGCGAGGCCACGCACCCCCCATGATAGTGTCCCAGTGGCCGGCACCAGTGCGAGTGTTGATGCCGCTCGTACTAGGAGTCCGACCCCCCAGACAAGTTTACCGGAGCCCCCTTCCAGTGAACCTGTCTGGAGACCCCCAGAGGGTTATCAGCCACGGATTCCAGAGTTTTTTGGCGACTCCGGAATCCGGATTGACAATTCTGGATTCACTGAAATGGACTATTTCAGTTATTTTTTTCAGTGACAGTTTTGTCAATCACATGGTGGAGCAGACGATCTGTACGCCAGGCAGTTCATCGCCCACCACCCCGATTCTGTTTTGGCCAGGCCCAGTGAATGGTACGCCATTGATGCAGCAGAGATGAGGACATTTTGAGGCCTCTTGCTGCATATGGGCCTGGTCAAAAAAGTGTCAGGCAATACTGGAGCGGGGACATCCTATACCAGACCCCGCTTTCATGGCACGGAGGCGGTTCGAGGCCATTCGGAAATGCCTCCATTATGCAGATAATGAGGCATGTCCACCCTGAGGTGATCCCGCCTATGACCGGCTTTACAAAGTGAGGCCGGTCATCGATCACTTTGGGGCCAAATTTTTGGAGGCCTACGTACCCCTCAGGGAGCTCTCGGTCGATGAGTCTGTTATCAGTTTTAAGGGGAGACTCATCTTCTGCCAGTATATTCCCTCGAAGCGGACGCGGTATGGCGTGAAGGTCTATAAACTTTGTGAGAGTACCTCCGGGTACACTTACAAGTTTAGAGTGTATGAGGGATGAGATTCCCGTATTGAACCCCCAGAGTGTACCCCCACTCTGGGTGTTAGCGGGAAAATCGTTTGGGAGCTTGTGCACCCATTGCTGGATAGGGGTTACCAAGTGTACGTGGACAACTTTTATACCAGCATCCCTCTGTTCACATCCCTTGCCGCCAGATCCACATCCACTTCTGAGACCGTGCGTAAAAACCAGAGAGGCCGCTCTCTAAATTTTCTGCAGAGACCTATGCCCAAGGGTGAGTTCCGTGCCCTTACCAATGAAAACCTGTTGCTGGTCAAGTATAAGAGGGATGTCCTTATGCTGACCATTATTCATGGTAACGACAGCTCACCTGTCCCGGTGCGAGGTAGCACAACAACGGTCCTCAGGCCCGATTGTATTCTGGACTACAATCGGTATATGGGGGGAGTTGATCTTTCTGATCAAGTCCTCAAGCCATACATGGCCATGCGGAAAACTCGTGTATGGTACAAAAAAGTTGCGGTCTACTTGGTACAGGTTGCCATGTACAACTCTTTTGTACTGTACCAGAATACTGGCAACACAGGGGCATACCTTCAGTTCCAAGAAGAAGTCCTAAAGGTCCTGATCTTTGGCGACCGGGAAAGAGCGGGCCGGACTTCCCAAGGAACTGAAGTAATAGGTGCCAGGATCGTTTCAGGTCAACACTTTCCAGGTGAAGTCCCCCACACTGGAAAGAAGGGACGAACCCAGAAAAGATGCAGTGTGTGCTACAGGAGGGGGATTCGGAAGGACACCACCGCTCAATGTGACACTTGCCCCGATCATCCGGGCCTCTGCATTAAAAACTGCTTCAGGGAGTATCACACTTCCATGCAGTACTAAATTTTCCCTTTTCATTTCAATTTTCCATAATTTGACCCTAATGTACCAAGTCCAGAGTACATTGCAAATGTCAACCCCATAAAACCACTAAATTGTCCCAAAAACTCTTTTATAAAAAAAAAACAAAAAAACCTGATAAGACCTCTGGGGGTATTTTTTCCAAAAATGGGTAATGGGTCACTGAGTTACTATCATCGGGGACTTTTTTTTATGTTGCCTCAAATGCACAGAGCTCTCTCTCCACCTGAGCGGGGTGCACATTTGAGGCAACAGGTTAGGGACAGCCAAACACATCACATTCCCAGAATGATGATTCAGAGCATAGGGTTTGGGGTGGGCATATTTTTTAGTTTTGGCTATGCTCTGGGTCATCATTCTGGGAACATAATCTGTTTCATAATTTTATGTCCCACTGCACCCCATTTTAGTTATTTAGTGTACCCGTTATTTACCCCATGTAAATTGGGGGGGGGGGGGGGGTCCCGCTGTTCTGGCTCCATAAGCAGCGATACAAAAGCTCAAGAACCCTGACTGCCCTCCTGCTCCTCCAAAACCTGGTGTGCACCCTCAGAGCTGCTTACATCAAGATATGAGGTATGTCCTTACTCCAAATAAATGTATCTACAAATTTACAATGACATTTTCTCCTTTTACCACTTGTGAAAATGAAAAATTTGGGGTAACCCCAGCATTTTAGTGTAAAAAATACAATTTTTCCTTTTCACATCCCACTAATGAACATTTATCAAACATCTGTGGGGTGTTAAGACTCACTGTACCACTTGTTATGTTCCTTGAGGGGTGTAGTTTCCAAAATAGTATGCCATGTTTTTTTTTTTTTTTGCTGTTCTGGCGCCTTAGGGGCTTCCTAAAAGCGACATGCCCCCCCATTTCAGCAAAATTTGCAAATGTGATTCCTTCTCTTCTGAGCCCTGTAGTGCGCCCGCAGTGAACTTGACGTCCACACATGGGGTATTTCCATACTCAGAAGAGATGGGGTTACAAATTTTGGGGGGCATTTTCTCCTATTACCCCTTGTAAAAAAGTAAAATTTGGGGGAAAACCAGCATTTTAGTGAAAAAAAAAATCATTTACACATCCAACTTTAACGAAAAGTCGTCAAACACCTGTGGAGCATTAAAGCTCACTGTACCCCTTGTTACATTCCTTAAGGGGTTTAGTTTCCATAATAGTATGCCATGTAGGGGGGGTTTTGCTGTCCTGGCACCATAGGGGCTCCCCAAAAACCATTTCAGCAAAATTTGCTTTCCAAAATCCAAATGTGACTCCTTCTCTTCTGAGTCCTGTAGTGCACCCGCCGAACACTTGACATACACATATGAGGTATTTCCTTACTCGAGAGAAATTGGGTTACAAATTGAGACAATTTTTTTCCTTTTACCCCTTGTAAAAATTCAAAAACTGTGTCTACAAGAACATGTGAGTGTAAAAAATTTAGATTTTGAATTTTCTCCTTCACTTTGCTGCTATTCCTGTGAAACACCTAAAGGGTTAACACACTTACTGAATGTCATTTTGAATACTTTGAGGGGTGCAGTTTTTATAATGGGGTATTTCTAATAAGAAAGCCCTTCAAATCCACTTCAAACCTGAACTGGTCCCTGAAAAATTCAGATTTTGCAAATTTTGTGAAAAATTGGAAAATTGCTGCTATACTTTGAAGCCCTCTGATGTCTTCCAAAAGTAAAAACATGTCAACTTTATGATGCAAACATAAAGTAGACATATTGTGTTTGTGAATCAAAATATAATTTATTTGGAATATCTTTTTTCCTTACAAGCAGAGAGCTTCAAAGTTAGAAAAATGCAAAATTTTCAATTTTTTCATCAAATTTGGGAATTTTTCACCAAGAAATGATGCCAGTATTGACAACATTTTACCACTAACAAAGTAGAATATGTCATGACAAAACAATCTCAGAATCAGAATGAAAGGTAAAAGCACCCCAGAGTCATTAATGCTTAACCCCTTAACGACGCAGGACGTATATTTACCGCATCATATCGCGTGGGTCCCGGCGCTAATCAACGGCCGGGACCCGCGGCTAATACCACACATCGCCGATCGCGGCGATGTGCGGTATTAACCCTTTAGAAGCGGCGGTCAAAGCTGACCGCCGCTTCTAAAGTGAAACTGAAAGTATCCCGGCTGCTCAGTCGGGCTGTTCGGGACCGCCGCGGTGAAATTGCGGCGTCCCGAACAGCTGATCGGACACCGGGAGGGCTCTTACCTGCCTCCTCGGTGTCCGATCGACGAATGACTGCTCCGTGCCTGAGATCCAGGCAGGAGCAGTCAAGCGCCGATAATGCTGATCACAGGCGTGTTAATATACGCCTGTGATCAGGATGAGAGATCAGTGTGTGCAGTGTTATAGGTCCCTATGGGACCTATAACACTGCAAAAAAAAAAAGTAAAAAAAAAGTGTTAATAAAGGTCATTTAACCCCTTCCCTAATAAAAGTTTGAATCACCCCCCTTTTCCCATAAAAAAAATAAAAGTGTAAAAAAATAAGCGTATTTTGGTAACTTTTTATAACATTAAAAAATGAAAAAAAGTGATCAAAAAGTCAGATCAAAACAAAAATCATACCAATAAAAACTTCAGATAACGGCGCAAAAAATGAGTCCTCATACCGCCCCGTACGTGGAAAAATAAAAAAGTTATAGGGGTCAGAAGATGACATTTTTAAACGTATACATTTTCCTGCATGTAGTTATGATTTTTTCCAGAAGTGCGACAAAATCAAACCTATATAAGTAGGGTATAATTTTAACCGTATGGACCTACAGAATAATGATAAGGTGTAATTTTTACCGAAATATGCACTGCGTAGAAACGGAAGCCCCCAAAAGTTACAAAATGGCGTTTTTTTTTCGATTTTGTCGCACAATGATTTTTTTTTCCGTTTCGCCGTGCATTTTTGGGTAAAATGACTAATGTCACTGCAAAGTAGAATTGGCGACGCAAAAAATAAGCCATAATATGGATTTTTAGGTGGAAAATTGAAAGGGTTATGATTTTTAAAAGGTAAGGAGGAAAAAACGAAAGTGCAAAAACGGAAAAACCCTGAGTCCTTAAGGGGTTAAATTGAAAGTGGTCAGATGTGCAAAAAAAGCTCTGGTCCTACACTGAAAATTGGCCTGGTCCTTAAGGGGTTAATAACAGTTTGCTGATAATAGTCACAGCAGTAGAAATATGTCATCCTGGTGTGGAGTTATTTTATTTGAAAAACATGAAACGCTCAATTTTCTGGGCTTGCCTTGGGTACAAAAGGAGCTAACTACAGCTCTGACGCCTGGCTATGTGCTCCTTGCAAGGACCCCTTGCCTCCCCCTCACAGCCACCTTGCTGTCTTCTGGGGAGAGTGCAGACTATACTGTTTCCTCTTCTTATAAACACACTTCCCACACTTTGGCAGGCCTCATTGATTAGGCCCCAGCTGGAGGTTTCTTCCAAATCAGCTAAGGAAATACACCCTTTCCCTGCCAACATTTCACAATAAATAAATTATAACATATATGTACGCACAAACTGAGAAGCACCGGATCTTTGGGCATGATGTAAATGTGCAACCATGTCTGGTTTTCTCTGTAATTTTATGTACCGGTAGTCTCCAATTTTCTGGCTGAGTAATTGTGGTTCCTGAATGCCTTGCCTTTTAATAATACAACTCTCAGTTAATTGAGGATTTTGCAGCGGTGGCATCTTATTACAGTACCACACTGGATAGAATTCAGTGAGCTCTATAGAATGATCCATTCTATTTATCAAATATTGGTAAAGGCTACTGCATTGGGGCTGCATGGAAATGGGACTGAATGAGACACCTGGATTCAATGGTTAAGAAGTGCGGCCCAATAGTTTTGTCTGTTTAATGTATCATACTTATATTATGAAAGGGAAGGAGAACAATCCAGCGCTAAAAGGCACAACTCAGCTTAATTGGAATGGAGGGACAGATAAAAGCCCACAGGTGATAACACACCTAGGAGACCATCAGACGCTTTTGTGGCACATGCACGCCATTCATCAGATGTGCCTAATGGTCTCCTAGGTGTGTTATCATCTGTGTGCCATTACCTGTCCATCCATTCCAATAAAGCCGAATTGTGCCTTTAGGGCTGGATTGTTCTCCTTCGGTTTCAAGTATTGCACTGGCTGGGTGCAGGAGCCGGGCACGGGCATTGGCATAATGGTGAGCTGGACTGCTTCTTGTTTGTTGAAAACATTATACTTCTATTATGCCTCAGGAATGGCCACATATATCACATTCCTATCACTTGAAAGAGAACTCTTCTTAGTCATTGTCTGTCCACACAGAAGAATACATAATCTTACCAGAGGCGAAGGGAAAAGGGAGTGGTAACTGCTTGAAATATTTTTCAATACAATTTAGTGCATTATGCAACAAACCAAGAGTAATATATTTTGTAGCATCAGCTAGTAAATTATTGAATGTTGTAGAGAATACATGTCAGGATATGTATGATCATATTTATTTGTGAACAGAATTGCTCTAGAAATAACAATAACAATTTATTATTAGAACAAATTTCCAGAAGTTATACAGGTCTATATTAAATAAGGTTTACAACTGATATTTTTCTTTCTGCGGTATGTTTGCTTTTACCAGCAACTGACTTTACCGGATGACTAGTTTGCATTATTTTTTTGTCACACAGTCAATTATTAATAAAAAAATAAATCATAAATAGTACTGCACATGCACAAGACCGTTTGATTATGCAACAGGCTATTTGATACACTTGTGTACCTTTAAACACTTGCTATTGTTGTGGACAAAGATAATGATTAAACTTTTCGATCAAAATGTCTATTATGGGGGAGATTTATCAAAACCTGTGCAGAGGAAAAGTTTACCAGTTGCCCATAGCAACCAATCAGACCTTTTCAAAAATGAAAGAAGCAATCTGATTGGTTGCTATGGGCAACTCAGCAACTTTTCCTCTGGACAGGTTTTGATATATCTCCCCTTTTGTGCATATTTATTGCTTAATGCATATCAGTTTCAGGTCGCGTCAGGACATGGTGTCACTTGTGAATGTGTACATGAGAGGCAGGATTTCTGGCATATTAGGTAACTTCAGGATAAGTTGTCACATGTGTACATTAAAAGCACAATTTCTGGTATTTCAGGTAACTTCAGGAGTTGCTAACCACTGAGCCACCATGCTGCCCTTAGCATACATTTGCTATGTACGGTTGCTAAAATGGACAGAGATGTCAGCAGAGAGCACTGTGCTCGTGATGTCATCAGTGTTCCAAAAAGAAAGGAATTTCCTCTGTAGCATTAAGCAGCTAATAAGTACTGGAAGGATTAAGATTTTTTTAATAGAAACAATTTACAAATATGTTTAACTTTCTGCCACCAGTTGATTAAAAAGAAAAAAGGTTTTCACCGGAGTACCCCTTTAACTCCCCCCGATCTGCTATTGGTTGGTCGCTTTTGAATGACGGGTAGGAGGGGTGGCATCACTCCTATCCCTTATCCCCCTAATTTTCCGGGTCACCAAAGACCTGTATGACCCGGAATCTGCTGCAGATCACCGGTCTGAATTGACTAGCGATTTCTGACAATTGCCAACATTTGGGGTGTAGGTGCCAGGATGAATTCATCAGGCATCCCGGTCCAGTCCCCGACCGGCTAGGGACCGAAATTCCCATGGGCGTACCTGTACGCCCTGCGTCCTTAAGAGGTTAAAGCCAAAAGGCGAGGAGTGCCTCCTGGGGCTTACCGCACAGCCAACCAACCAAATATGGCCTAAGCAGGGGTACCACCGAACAAAGGACAGACAGCGTAATTATATTAGGGGTTCATTTTTCTCCGTTTTAGAAGCTATGTACAAAAAATATGTCCCCCCATGCCTTTGTTAAAAAAAAATTAATAAAAACTAATGAAAAATGCCATATACAAGTTATATAATAGCCAGAAATTATGCTTCTCGTGTAAAAATGCACTGCTGGGGACTTGGGTTCAAATCCAACTAAGGACAACAATAAATAAAGTGTTATTATAATAACGTCAGCAGAGAGAACTGTGCTCGTGATGTCATCAGAGAGCATTCCAAAAAGAAAAGAATTTCCTCTGTAGTATTCAGCAGCTAATAAGTACAGGAAGGATTAAGATTTTTTTATAGTAATAATTTACAAATATGTTTAACTTTCTGCCACCAGTTGATTTAAAAGAAAAAAAAGGTTTTCACCGGAGTACCCCTTTAAAGTTCGGCCTCCCCACTCTGCCTACCCACGGTAGTCCGGGCAGAGCGGGGGAACTGTGATGTGAGCAGCAGCAGCGGCGGCGGTCTCTAAACTGTAGCCCTCCAGATGTTGCAAAACTACAACTCCCAGCATGCCCACACAGCAGTTTGCTGTGCGGTGGTCTCTAAACCGTGGCCCTAAAAATCTTGCAGAACCACAATTCCCAGCATGCACAATTCCCAGCCACCAAAGGCTGTCTCGGCATGCTGGGAGTTGTAGTTGCGTGCCTCCAGCTGTGGCATAACTATAACTCCCAGCATGCCCTTCCGCAATCAGTACATGCTGAGAGTTGTAGTTTTGTAACAGCTGGAGGCACACTGGTTGGAAAATACTGAGTTAGGTAACAGAACCTAACTCAAGGTTTTCGAACCAGTGTGCCTCCAGCTGTTGCAAAAGTACAACAACTCCCAGCATGCACGGTCTGTCAGTGCATGCTGGGAGTTGTAGTTTTGCAACAGCTGGAGGTTTGCGCTCCCCGCTCTCAAGAGGCACCAGACAGGGATGCCCTCTCTCCCCCTTGCTGTTTGCTATGAGCATGGAACCTTTGGCTGTTAAGATCAGAGAGGAGAAGGAGATTGGCGGGTTTGGTACAAGGGGGAGAGAGGACAAAATATCCTTATATGCAGACGATATCCTGCTTTTTTTTGGAAAAACAGTTGGATCTGATCGGAGTGATGGAGATTATCAAGGAATATGGGAGTTTCTCAGGATTAGAAATAAACTGGTCCAAATCAGTACTCCTTCCATTGGGGGAGAATAATATATTCATAGAAAACAAAATAAAAATATTAAAAAAAGATGAGCACTTTAAATACTTAGGTATACAAATCTCAGGTAAAATTAGAAGATCATTATAAATTAAACCTAGAACCATTAATAAAGAACACGGAAAAGAAAATTAAAATATGGAGCGACTTCAAAATTTCTAAAGCAGACAGAATGATATTAATGAAAACGATTATGTTGCCGAAAATATTATACGTATTTAGTGCTTCACCCATTTGGTGTGATTTTTTTAAAGAATGCTGTCAATCTTCAATGCCTTGATATGGGGCAGAAGAAGGGTGAGGATTAAGATAGAATATTTATGTCTACCCAGAAGAGAAGGGGGAATGGTGTTTCCGGACGTGAAAAAGTAATTTTTAGCTGCCCAATTATACTTTATTAGGGACTGGAGGAGATCTCATATGATTGAGTATTTGATGGAACGATGTAGAGGATCATATGATGATATTTACCAGTTACTGGAGTCAGGGCAATTAGAAGAGAAAGGATGGAAAAACTGTATAACAATAGCTGCCTTGAAAAGAACGTGGACAATGGTAAAAAGGGAGGAGGGAATAACTGTACGGTAGAGGAAATAGATTAGAATTAAAATTTGTATAAAATATTGTATTATTCGTTTTTTTCTTTTTGTAATATGTGGTGGTAATAAAAAAATAAAATAAAAAAATCAAAGTGGAAAACCACACTACAGGCTGATTCAACTTTGATGTAATGTCCTTAAAACAAGTAAAAATGAGGCTCAGTAGTGTGTGTGTGTGTGTGTGTGTGGCCTCCACATGCCTGTATGACCACCTACGCCTAGGCATGCTGCTGAGGTGGCGGATAATCTCCTGAGGAATGTCCTCTCAGACCTGGACTAAAGCATCAGAACTCCTGGACAGTCCGTGGTGCAAAATGGCATTGATGGATGGAGCGAGAAATGATGTCCCAGATGTGCTCAATCTGATTCAGGTCTGGGGAATGGGTCTAGCATTAGGAGGAACCCAGGGACAACCGAGCCAGCAAATGGTCTCACAAGGGGTCTGAGGATCTCATCTTGGTACCTAATGGCAGTCAGGCTACCTCTGGCAAGCACATGGAGGGCTGTGTGGCCCCCCAAAGAAATGCCACCCCACACCATTACTGACCCACCGCCAAACCGGTCATGCTGGAGGATGTTGCAGGCAGCAGAATGTTCTCCACGGCGTCTCCACACTGCCACGTGTTCTCAGTGTGAACCTGCTTTCATCTGTGAAGAGCACAGAGCGCCAGTGGCAAGTTTACCAATCTTGGTGTTCTCTAGCAAATGCCAAACGTCCTGCACGGTGTTGGGCTGTAAGCACAACCCCCACCTGTGGATGTCACACAGTCATGGAGTCTGTTTCTGACAATTTGAGCGGACACATGCACATTTGTGGTCTGCTGGAGGTCATTTTGCAGGGCTCTGGCAGTGCCCCTCCTTGCACAAAGGCAGAGGTAGCGGTCCTGATGCTGGATTGTTGCCCTCCTACGGCCTTCTCCATGTCTCCTGATGTACTGGCCTATCTCCTGGTAGCGCCTCCATGCTCGGCACACTACTGACAGACACAGCAAACCTTCTTGCCACAGCTCGCACTGATGTGCCATCCTGAATGAGCTGCACTACCTGAGCCACTAGTGGGGTTGTAGACTCTGTCTCATGCTACCACTAGAGAGAAAGCACCACCAGCATTCAAAAGTGACCAAAAACATCAGCCAGGAAGCATAGGAACTGAGAAGTGGTCTGTGGTCACCATCTGCAGAACCACTCCTTTGCTAATTGCCTATAATTTCCACCTGTTTTCTGTTCCATTTGCACAACAGCATGTGAAATTGATTGTCAATCAGTGTTGCTTCCGGAGAGAACAGTGTAATTGACTTGGAGTTACATTGTGTTTAAGTTTTGAGCAGTGTAGATAAATTCCCACTTATAAAAGTACATTGGGGGGGGATTTATCATTGCTTTTAGAGCATTTTTTGGTACAGTTCAGGCTCAAGAAGCATATTTAGCTACTTTTATGCGTCTTTTGATATAGACAGTTTCACAGTTTTTGCCGACCCGTAGAACTTTTTCTTTTTGACCATGCAGTGGTCACGTATTTATCATTTGCGACTTTTGTCAAAAGTCGCTATTTTGTGCGCAAAGGTACTTTTTTAGGTGCAAAGCTACATCACCTACCAATAGACGTGAGAATCACTTCTACCTTCCGCAATTCAACCTTTAACCTTTTGTGGATGACAGCGTCCCACTCCCCTTCTAAGACATGCGCCCAGGAGTTGAGCAACGGTCATAGCTGGGTGGTCCTGGCAGCTATCTGCCTCCAGGACCCATCTCTAATGCCAGACATCACCGATCACAGTGATGCCCGGCTTTAACCCATTAAACACTGCAATCAAATTTGTAATTGTAAAGTAAAAATGTCCCGGTAGCTCTGTGAAATTAAGTAAAAACACCTAACCTGCCAAATTCAGGACCCGGGAGTGTGTCTACTTCCCCCCCCTCACAAGCATCTAGAAAAAAATGTCTGTGGTAGAGCTGTGCAAAATTCATCATCCTACTGCACCTTCTTGATAAATAAGATGCACACTAGTCAAACCCACCACCCAAATAAACAAACATTGGAAAATAACTACTGTAGAAATTCTTAGATAAATCTGGGCCAGAGTTTGACCTATAATTTAAGCCCATTGGATGACGTGCCTCCATTTGCAATATGCCAAAAAACATCTGCTATATATCCACTTTTCAATGGCTTACTGCATCACGCTTGTTGAAAACTCTGCCTTTCTTTGTCACTGACTTAGAAAATTTTATAAAAATCTATTTATAAACCAAAAAAAAATAAAAAATAAAAATAGAAAAAAGTAATGCCTGGAGTCATAATGATTAGCTCTATCTAGCCATGGGCTTATTTACACCTGGTTTCCTGATGAAAGGCCATTTTAAGCCACATTCATAAAAAACCCTGTAGACCTATAAGGCTAGGTTCAGACTACGGAATTTCCGCCTGCAATTCCGCTTTGAAATTGCAGACGGAAATTCCGTTTGCTAAAATGCATAGTGTAGTGAATGGGTTTCCGTTCACAAATTCACACTTCGGAATTTGTGAAGCGGAATTTGTGAACGGAAAATCCACTTGGAAATTTCCGCCTGAAGAATGGCGTTTCTCTTTCTTCAGGCGGAAATCCGCGTGGAACACATTGCAGTCTATTGGAGACTGCAGTGTCCGCGCGGTCCTAGCGCCGACTGATTCAGTCAGCGCTGGCCGCACTCAGAATCTCTGGGCGGAAATTTTCTGCTCGGTGATTCCGTAGTCTGAACCTAGCCTAAGTGTTAAATGTACTTTCTTTTGTTAAGGTTTACCCACTCTTTCTTTCTCATCCGAGGTTAACCAGTTAAAGGGGTATTCCAGGCCAAAACTTTTTTTTATATATCAACTGGCTCCGGAAAGTTAAACAGATTTGTAAATTACTTCTATTAAAAAATCTTAATCCTTCCAATAGTTATTAGCTTCTGAAGTTGAGTTGTTGTTTTCTGTCTAACTGCTCTCTGATGACTCACGTCCCGGGAGCTGTGCAGTTCCTATGGGGACATTCTCCCATCATGCACAGCTCCCAGGACGTGACATCATCATTGAGCAGTTAGACAGAAAACTTCAGAAGCTAATAACTATTGGAAGGAATAAGATTTTTTCATAGAAGTAATTTACAAATCTTTAAGCCACTAGAGGAGGAGAGAGCACACCGTATAGCTTAAGCATGTAAATATACAATACCACTGGTAAACACTGGCAGCCTCCGGACTCGATATATAACATACGCAGCACCTGCGGGGTGCACACAATAGATAAAGTATCAAACAATACAATGGAAAAGGGTAGCATGCACTCACCGCGGGTAAACAGCTGCAGGCCCAAGGTCCGGGATCACCGCGGCATAAACGAAGACGGTAAAGGGGGCTCTAAGCCTCTGAGCGCCCCTTACCGTCTTCGTCTATGCCGCGGTGATCCCGGACCTCGGGCCTGCAGCTGTTTACCCGCGGTGAGTGCACGCTACCCTTTTCCATTGTATAATTTACAAATCTGTTTAACTTTCCGGAGCCAGTTGATATATATATATATATATAAAAAAAATGTTTTGCCTGGAATACCCCTTTAACTTTTGGAACATATCTGCAATTTGACAATGCTGGCAAAGACAAGGATGTAAATAAAACAAACACATAGGTCAATCAAATATTTAATTCATGTTGACCAATTTCTGGAATAATAGAGTACATACTTATAGCGTTTATACCTTGGAGAAATGGTAACATTACCAAGTAAATGGAACCTGTTACTGAAACTTTCCTGTAGTAGAACATTTCCTGTAGTAACATTCACAAAACACCAACACCACCACTTGGCAATATACTACTGGCTTCATATGTACACATGTGCAATGTCAAGATTCTTCAAACTTTCTTGGACAAGGTATTCATTGATTTACAGCTACTTTCTCATCTGTTAAGAAAAGGATGACCCAAGACATTTTATCAGGACTGTGTATGTGTGTAATGTGTGTATATATATATATATATATATATATATATATATATATATATTTCTATACATGGCTGTCACAGTCTACCAATAAACTCTGGAACAGGATCATGCATGCTATCATAAAATGTTCATAATGTGGCTAGCCGTACCATAAAGAACAGTGGATTACCAAACAAACTGGATTGGTTAACAATACTAAGCAACAATGTAGTCAGTAGTCTTGAAACTCAATGCACAACCATGCATAAAATTCCTACATAGATGAATAGGTTTCATCATATGCAATGAGACATGAGCATATAAACAAACATTCTTAAAAAAAAAAAAAAAAGAAATATATCTATATCTATATATCTATATCTATATATCTATATCTATATATATATCTATATATATATATATATATATATCTATAACTGACAGGATGAGCATGGCTTTAATATAAAAGGATGACTGCCCCTGTTTGACAGCAACTATTATTAATTTGACCCACCCAACCACATGTTACTATTTACAATATTAATCCACCATAGCTAAATCCCACATATAGAAAAACAATCCTGTAAACGGTATCATCAGGATACATGAGATGATATATAGACATCAGTGGAAGCAGCATTTTTATTGTCAGGTTCCGGCTTTCTCGTTCTCTGGTGTTCAGTGTTAACAACACTGTGATTTACTTTCTGCAGGTATTGTCTCCTGGTCCAGCTGTACGCTGCCCGCATCGTTTTCCTCTACAGGAAAGTTTTTGGAATTAGCAAGGATGTTTTCTACCAGGCATCGTGCAGCTTCATCGATGTTAACATTATCCTGAAACACAAAAGTATAATGCATTTAACATACATATATATTTGTAGGGCAGATAGTGAACAAATTCATCATTTCGAGAAACCAAGTTAGGCATATCGACACATTACTAAAATGTTACTTATGTTACTTCCTTTAGCTATAAAGCCTTCCAGCTGCTCAAAGCCTGAATCCTAAAGCAAAATCTTTTTTTGTTGCTATATGCTGTTGCGTTATGAAAGCCTAATCTCCTGTGCAACAAATATGTTAGATGCCAACATGCCTAAAGGGGTTTTACAAAGATCCACTTTCCACAGCAAACTTAATATTTCGTTAGGTTGAATGAAATTACATGTCTGCCTCTACCTCTAAAAAAATAACACAGCCATGACCTTATTTCTACTCAGTGTACAGTATTACTAAAGGAGAATAATATTTTTAACTATAATATTACAGGGGGAGATTTGTCAGTGCCTATGTAGCTGTTGTTCATAGCAAGCAGATTGCTTCTTTCATTTTTAAAATGGCCTCTGAAAATCCAAGAAGCAATCTGCTTACTATGGGCAACTATACCACTCTTCCTCTACACAGGTTTTGATAAAATCATCACACAGACTAATCTAGAAAGCTATAGCCAAACACAATGCATATTTACCTCATCCCGGCCAGTGAATATTCAGCAAGGTATAAGACTCCTTTATACATCAGTATGTAGGTGAACTTTATTCATGTGTTGCAGCAGTATACCAGTGTCTTATGTGGATGTATATCCACTGTGTGTGAGGAGAACTTTGCATGCTTGACCAGAAGAGAAAACTGCCTACAGGATGTATCCCATGAAAACACCAAAAAGCGTTGAGTCTATATTGGTAGGACTGTCTTTCCAAAACAATTGATTTCTGATAACTACTTATATTTGCAGGGATGCCAAATTTCACATAATTTGTTTTAATCAGTTTAGACCTATTTATAGTAAAAACCCCTTTTCACCCCTTAAGGACCAAGGGTGTACCGGTACGTCCTGGGTCCTTTCCCTTTCTATAACACGGGGCCAAAGCGTGGCCCTGCGTCATAGCAGGTCGGGCCCAGCCTCTAACAACGCCTGGGACCCGTGGCTAATAGTGCGTGGCACTGATCGCGGTGCCGTGCGCTATTAACCCTTTAGACGCAACGTTCAAAGTTGAACGCCGCATCTAAAGTGAAAGTAAACCAATGCTGTTCGGGATCGCCACGGTGAAATTGCGGCATCCCGAACAGCTGTAGGACAGCACGAGGGTCCCCTTACCTGCCTCCTGTTGTCCGATCGCCGAATGACTGCTCAGTGCCCGAGATCCAGGCATGAGCAGTAAGGCGGCAGAATCATTGATCAATGGTTTCATACGAGAAACCATTTATCAATGTAAAAGATCAGTGTGTGCAGTGTTATAGCCCCCTATGGGAGCTATAACATTGCAAAAAAAAAAAAAAAAAGGTGAAAAAAAGGGAATAAAGATCATTTAACCCCTTCCCTAATAAAAGTTTGAATCACTCCCCTTTTCTCATTTAAAAAAAAACTGTGTAAATAAAAATTAACATATGTGGTATCACCGCGTGGGGAAATGTCAGAATTATAAAAATATATCGTTAATTAAACCGCACGGTCAATGGCGTACATGCAAAAAAATTCAAAATTCCAAAATAGTGTATTTTTGGTCACTTTTTACTCCATGAAAAATGAATTAAAAGCAATCAAAAAGTCCAATCAGTACAAAAATGGTACGCAAAAAATTAGCCCTCATACCACCCCGTATGCAAAAAAATTTAAAAGTTATAGGGGTCAGAAGATGACAATTTTAAACGTATAAATTTTCCTGCATGTAGTTATGATTTTTTTTCCAGAAGTACGACAAAATCAAACCTATATAAGTAGGGTATCATTTTAATCGTATGGACCTAAAGAATAAAGATAAGGTGTCATTTTTACCGAAAAATGTACTGCGTAGAAACGGAAAAACCCCTGGTCCTTAAGGAGTTAAAGGAGTACACCGGTGGAAAATCAACTGGTGCCAGAAAGTTAAAGGGGTACTCCGCCCCTAGACATTTTGTCCCCTGCTGGGAATCCCCGGTACCGCACAGTTCACTCTGTGCGTAATGACGGGCGATACAGGGGATGGAGCAGCGTGACGTCATGGCTCCGCCCCTCGTGACATCACAGCCCGCCCCTTAATGCAAGTCTATGGCAGGGGGCATGACGACTGCCACGCCCCCTCCCATACTTTTATTGAGGGGCGGGCCATGATGTCACGAGGGGCGGAGCCGTTATGTAACGATGCTCCGGCCCCTGTATTGCCCGTCATTACGCGTAGAGCAAACTCTCTCTGTGCAGGAAAGATAGCGCGGTGCTGCAGCGGCGATCCCGGGGGTCCCCAGCAGCTGGACCCCGGCGATCTGACATCTTATCCCCTATCCTTTGGATAGGGGGATAAGATGTCAGGGGCGGAGTACCCCTTTAAACTAAATTACTATTAAAAAATCTTTATCCTTCCAGTACTTATTAGCTGCTGAATACTACAGGGGAAATTCCTTTCTTTTTGGAACACAGAGCTCTCTGCTGACATCACGAGCACAGTGCTCTCTGCTGACATCTCTGTCCATTTTAGGAACTGTCCAGAGCAGCATATGTTTGCTATGGATATTTTCTCCTACTCTGGACAGTTTCTAAAATGGACAGAGATGCCAGCAGAGAGCACTGTGCTCATGATGTCAGCAGAGAGCTCTGTGTTCCAAAAAGAAAACCATTTCCTCTGTAGTATTCAGCAGCTAATAAGTACTGGAAGGATTAAGATTTTTTTAATAGAAGTTATTTACAAATATGTTTAACTTTCTGGCACCTATTGATTTAAAAAAATAAATAAATAAATTTTGCACATCTCACCACAGTCAATTTATGCATTAATAACTCTGGGATGCTTTTACTTTTCATTCTGATTCTGAGATCGTTTTTTCATTACATTTTCTACTTTATGTTTGTGGTAAATTTTTGTCGATACTTGCATCATTTCTTGGTGAAAAATTCCAAAGTTATGAAAAAATATCAAATTTAGCATTTTTTTTACTTTGAAACTCTCTGCTTGTAAGGAAAATAGACAAATTATATATTGATTCACACATACAATAGGTCTACTTTATATTTTCATCATAAAGTTGACATGTTTTTACTTTTGGAAGACATCAGAGGGCTTCAAAGTTCAGTAGCAATTTTCAAATTTTTCTCAAAATTTTCAAAATCGGAATTTTTCAGGGACCAGTTCAGTTTTGAAGTGAATTTGAAGGGCCTTCATATTAGAAATATCCCATAAATGACTCCATTATAAAAACTGCACCCCTCAAAGTATTCAAAATGACATTCAGAAAGTGTGTCACAGGAATAGCAGCAAAATGAAAATTCTAAAGATGGCATACTATTTTGGAAACTACACCCCTCAAGGAACGTAACAAGGGGTACAGTGCGCGCCTTAACACCCCACAGGTGTTTGCCAAATTTCCGCTAAAGTTGGACGTGAAAATGAAAAATTATATTTCTTTTCACTGAAATGCAGGTGTTAACCCAATTTTTTCATTTTTACAAGGGGTAATGAAAGAAATGGGTTTACAAATTTTGGGGGGCTTTTTCTCCTTTTACCCCTTATGAAAAAGGAGATTTTTGTTTACTTACCGTAAATCTCTTTCTCGAAGGATCCATTGGGGGACACAGACCGTGGGTATATGCTGCTGTCTCTAGGAGGTGTGACACTATGGTAATAAAAAAAGTCGGCTCCTCCCAGCAGGATATACTCTCCTTCAGGCCCTGAGGTAATCAGTTTAAGTTCCAGAGCAATAGGAGAGGACCAACAGGTCAAAGAAAACCCAAACTGTCCGAGAACCAGAAGAAAAAAACCATAACTGAACACACCCTCGGACAGAGAAAGAGATTTTACGGTAAGTAAACAAAAATCTCCTTTTCTCTATCGGCTCCATTGGGGGACACAGACTGTGGGACGTACCAAAGCCGTCCCTTGGGTGGGCAGATAAGCAGTCAGGCAGATGGCCGTTCCACTGCCGCCTGCAACACTTTACGGCCCAGCCGATGCGAAGGTATGGACTCTGTAGAACCTCGAAAAAAGTGTGCAAAGACGACCAGGTAGCCGCCTTGCAAATCTGCGAGGCCGAGGCTCTATTCTGGAGACCTGTCCCAACGAGAGAGAATCGCCAGTTGAAGAGGGCGGTAATGAAACTGGGCAAAGGGTACAGCCTCCATAGTTGCCACCATCTGACCCAGGACTTCCATACAAGTGCGGATGGAGACTGAGATCTGGGTCCGAAGGGAGCGGACCCCCGATAGAAGCGCCAGACGTTTGTCCGGCGGGAGGCGAATTCGGGCAGAGGCAGTGTCGAAGCGAAGTCCCAAAAAGGTTAGAGACTGGGTAGGAGAGAGGACTGACTTGTCCCGGTTGACCATCCACCCGAAGCGATCCAGAGTGTGGAGAGAAACGTCCACATTCTCCAGAGTCTGGGCTCTGGTTGGAGCCTTGATGAGAAGGTCGTCCAGGTAGGGTATCACCGATAGCCCCCTCGACCGTAACAGGCCCATCACTGGTGCAAGAATCTTGGTAAAGACCCGAGGAGCCGTGGCCAGGCCAAAGGGGGGGGGGGGGGGCTATGAATTGAAAATGCCCCTCCAGAATCGCAAAGCGAAGGTACCGATGATGGCCTGGAAATATTGGGACATGGAGGTAGGCATCCTTGATATCCACCGAGGAAGAAACTCCCCTTGTTCCAGGGACGCCACCACGGAACGGAGAGACTCCATTCGGAAGCGGCGGATAAGAAGATGACGGTTGAGACGCTTGAGGTCTAGGATTGCTCGCACAGAACCGTCCTTCTTGGGAACCACAAAAATATTGGAATAGAAACCCCGAAACCGTTCCCCTGGAGCAACGGGAACGATAAACCCTTGGAAAAGCAGAGACTGGAGAGCCTCTCGAAATTGCTTCGCCAGAAAAGGAGACCGGGGAGCCTGGGATCGAAAAAAAGCGATCCCTCGGAAGGAAGGCGAATTTAATTCGGTAACCGTTGGACACCACGTCCCGGACCCAAGAGTCCTGAATGTGTGAGGTCCAGATGTCTCGAAAAAGTAAAAGACGACCTCCCACCCAAGAAAAAAAAACACGGATGGGGGCTTCACTTCATGCAGAAGTGGGTTTGCGGTTGCCTGATTTGGGCGCAAACCGGCCGGACCGGATGGAGTCAGACTTCCAAGGCAGGCGCATCCAGAACGAGGGAGCCTTCTTGTCCCGCGAAGGCACCTGCCCGGACCCTTTGCTGGGGCCAAAGGTCCGAAAGGAAGAGGATTTCCTTTGGGAAGTAGGGCGAGCCTTATTTTGAGGCAACAAGGAACGGTTACCTCCTGTCACCTCAGAGATAATCTCATCAAGGCGCTTGCCAAAAAGACTGCCACCCGTAAAGGGAAGCTCAGCGAGAGACCTTTTTAAAGCGGCATCCGCATTCCAAGCTTTAAGCCACATAGAGCGGCGGAGAGCCGCTAGGTGACCCACAGCAAAGGCAGAACAACGGGCTGACTGCATGGAAGCCGCGCACAGGAAGTCCCCAGCTTTAGAACATTGGAGAGCCAGAGCAGACAGATCCTCTGGTGGGGGATCCCACTAAAATTCCCTGGTGGAGCTTTAGGCACCACTCCGACAGAGCCTTGGAAACCCATGTCGAGGCGAAGATGGGAAGAAGAGAAGAGCCAGCTGCTTCAGAGGCAAACTTCGCTAAGGATTCTACCTTTTTGTCCGTGGAATCCATGAAGGCAGCGGCATCTGCCAGTGGCAGTGTAGTCGCCTTAGAGATCCGGGAGATTGGTGGATCCACTGAGGGAGGGGAAACCACCTTAGTGACAAGGTCCTTGTCAAATGGATAACGTTCTTGAATCGTCTTGATTCCCGAGAACCTCTTGTCTGGATGTTCCCATGCAGATTCCAGAATGGCGTCAAAGTCAGCGTGAGAGCTGAACCTTTGAGGTGCTGGCTTAGCACGATGAAAGGATACTCCTAGAGTGGCATCCGAAGATCCCGGGTCTTCTAAGTGAAAGGTGTCTCTTATGGCGGTCACCAATGAGTTCACCGTTTCAACTGAATCCGAGCGGTCCTCTGAGCCAGATGCCAGCTTGGAAGCCTTGTCCGCCAGTTCACCAGGAGAATGTGAACGAGAAAAGGGGGAAAGTACTTACCTCAGTCAGAAGAACTTACCTAATGGAGTCTTCAGTGAACTCTTCAGTCAGCTTTTGTCACCTGCATCACGCCTGGCTGCTATGTGCGAGCGAGGCGAGCAGGTAAATAGGGGGACCCGGACCCATGAGGTACCAACCCAGGTGCTGACCGTTGGCGAGGGGGGGTGAACAGCTCATATACGCAATGTCTGTGCTCCTTTACTCGCAATGGGGAAACAGAATCGGAGTCCCTGAGTCCCCACCTGAAAACAGGAAAGAAAAAGGAACAAAAAACTAACACGTCCCTAACTAGGTAAACAAAAAAATCAGAAGACCTGGTCTGGAGAATTCCAGACCATGTCCACCTCCTTCAGACACTAAGCTTAAACCGATTACCTCAGGGCCTGAAGGCGGGTATATCCTGCTGGGAGGAGCCGACTTTTATTACCATAGTGTCACACCTCCTAGAGACAGCAGCATACACCCACGGTCTGTGTCCCCCAATGGAGCAGATAGAGAAAAGTCCACCGTTCTGGCACAGGGGGGGGGGGGGCTTTGTAAACGCACATGGCCCCCGACTTCTATTCCTAGCAAATTCTCTCTCCAAAAGCTCAATGGTGCTCCGCATTGTAGTTCACCCGCAGAGCAGTTTGCCTCCAGCTGTTGCAAAACTGGAGCTCCCAGCATGTACAGTCTCTCAGTAACAGCTGGAGGCACACTGGCTGCGAAACAGTTAGGACACAAACTCTGTTTCACAACCAATGTGTCTCCAGCTTTTGCAAAACTGCAACACTCAGCAAGCATTGACAGTCGAAGGGCATGCTGAGAGTTGTAGTTTTGCAACAGCTGGAGGCACACTGCTACAACTCTCAGTATCCCCTTTGGTAGTCTGTGCATGCTGGGAGTTGTAGTTATGCAACAGCATTTCTTCATAGTTTGCACGGTGTGCCTGCTGAAGTACCAAAGAGCCAGGGCGTACCCATATGCCCTGGGTCCTTAAGGGGTTAAGGGTGCCTCTAATTGTTTTTAGTAAAATGACAATCATGCAGCTCTGTGCAAGATAGTCATTTTTTGTAAAAACACTTTTACTTCAAAATCTGTGCCTAAATCCTAAGTTCTAAGCACTACTAGATGTTTTCACTCTGTCTCCACAGCAAGACAATGTAATGTAAATCTGACTCCAAATCTTGAGGTGAAAACGGCTGCTGTGGAGACAGAGTGGGAAACGGTCACTTTGTATTATACAGCAGACAGAATGCTGAGTGATTTAGGCACTGAATTACACATTTCTAAAAAAATAAATAAATAAAATATATAAATGACCTTCGCATTAGACTTCTACTTTTAAAAATTTAGCCACCAAAGGGTAAAAGTCATTGTTCATGTAAAAAAAAAAAAAAATAATTTTTTTTTTTTATCATGTATGTAAATGTTAAATAAATACCTTTGCAGAAGTTTCAAACCATGCAACAAAACCATTTTCTTTACAGAAGTGGTCCATCTGAGAGGGGCTGTGTGCACTGTTCTCCCTTTTTTGATCACATTTATTGGCAAGAAGAATGGCAGGTATAGGACCACCACCTGGAAGATAAACTTTATTATCCAGATCAGATTTCCACTTTGTGATGGCCTCAAAGGTAGAACCTCTGGTTACATCAAACACCACAAAGGCACCCACTGCTTCCTTGTAGTAAACTCTGGTCATGTTCCCAAACCTTTCTTGTCCTGTAACAAAAAATAAAATAGTTGAAAAAATAGTTGAAAAAAAAGAAAAAGAAAAAAAACTCTCTCTCATATCTATCTATCTATCTCTCATTGCCCTTCCACTGGGCTATAGCTTCTGTATTTGACTCTTCGTATCTCATATAAATAATATATATATATATATATATATATATATATATATATATATATCTATATCTATCTATATATCTATATCTATCTATATATCTATATCTATCTATATATCTATATCTATATCTATAACTCAACATACGTGTGTGTGTGTGTGTGTGTGTGTGTGTGTGTGTGTGTGTGTATGTATGTATGTATGTATGTATGTATGTATGTATGTGTGTGTATGTTCCACAAAAACTTCCAAACGGCTAAAGATATTAACATGAAACTTGGTACACATGTTACTTATATGTCAACAACAAACATAGGATAGGTGATTTGACCCTTACTCACCCCCATTTGCCAGGGGTGGGGTTTATATTTAAAGTCCTATATAAGTCTATGGAAAATATGTTACTGCATAACTCCCAAACGGCTGGAGATATTTTGATAATACTTGGTCACATGTTACTTATATCTCCACTTAAAATATAGGATAGTTAATTTAACCCTTAACTACCCCCATTTGTGAGGGTCGGGGTTTTTGTTTAAAGTCCCATGCAAATCAATGGGAAATGTATGTTCTCACAACTTCCGCACGGCTGGAGGTATTTCAATACCTGGTACACATGGGATAGGAGGACGGGATAGGAGGTCGGGATAGGAGGTCGGGATAGGACAACAATATATGGGGATGGGATTTGAAGTCAAAAGCTTCCTCCTTTGTTGATTTTCCTCCCCAACAAGGATGAGGAAGGAAAAACCGGGCAACACCGGGTATTCAGCTAGTAACAAAATAAAAAGTACTCATTCAAAAAGACAAAACCTCTCTCTACTGAAAACATTTTCATTTTGTACCCAAAAAGTGGGCACAAAATATGTAAATATAAATGTTTGTTAAAGACCAACTCCATTTTAAAAGGACAACGTTGCCAAGTTCACAAAATATGCTGCATGATCCCAAGAAATATGATCTTTTGTGCTCACCGACAAATACTGGTGCATATAAACATGGCTGTAAATCACTCATCTTCTGAAAAGGCTAAACACAAATATCTGTCCCCTCTCTCAGACATCCCTGCTGAAAGCCGGCAGAGACCCTTAGCAGTGAAGCACTGGGGAGCAGGGAGATAAATCCGCTCCCCACAGACCATATTTACTGTTGTGAGGTCAGATCTGACTAGACAATCAGGTTTGGTTAGCGAAAAGACAGAGAGACAGGACCTCAACACTATTTAGCACAGTTTTTTTTTTTTTATACATTTACAAAAGGATTGTTTAGCTAAAGTTTATAATTTTTTTGTGCTATAAAAAAAACGAAAAAAAAAAAAACAGGCAAACATTTTCCTTAGGACAGTAACGCTTTAAAGGGGTAATATACTCCTAAACATCCACAGTCAGACATTGTATCCCCAATCTCCAGCGTGGCACCCCAGTCATTCGATGTACGTATCGAACTCCACTCCGTGCTGGGTGATGGGTGACTCCCTGCATTCATGTCTATGGGAGGAGGTGTGACAGCTATGTACTAGCCGTCAGGCCCCCTCCCATAGACATGAATCAAGGGGGCGTGGCGTGATGTCACGAACACTGAAGCTCCATACTGTGGTGCCGGCCCAGAGATTGCAGGGAGGTCCCTGCGATCTGACCCCCGAGATCACACATCTTATCCCCTATTCTTTGGATATGGGATAAGATGTCTAGGGGCGGAGTACCCCTTTAACCTTTGTAGAATAGAGTCTGGTTTTGGTCAAGTGAAAGATATGCCCTATAATTTCAAGTTCTGGCTCCCTTACTGAAAAATGGATTGATTACCTACTTCAGCCATATGCAGAAAAAAGTAAATGGTCACTGTCATTTGGGATAACTATTCATATTTGACAGGGCATTAATGTTATGACATTTTGTAATATATTCCTGTTACCAAAAGGTTTTATTTTTATATAAGAAATATTACCCTATACTTGCTGCCAATAGGTGTTCTCATTCTAATGAAAATGACATGATCTTCGGTGTGTAGTATGCGCCTTACTTTGCAAACGGAGGTTTCTGACCTAGGAATCTGGTGGCTGCCTGTGATAGCTTCCTCTTTCTGCCATGGCCAAGTAATGTAGCCAGTTTTCCTTTAGCTTTGAACCTGCTGTCTTTTTATATCCTTTTCTTAGTCTTTAACTTTGTGGACCACTCAGCCAGCCATCAAAAGTCAGTCAACAAAGCCCTAGCCAGTCCAGGCATTTGTTTCATCTCAATTACCCCTGATGCAACTAATGAAGCGCTTGAGAAACACCAGATTAGCAAGTGTGTGCTCTTAAGAGGGAATCTATTCAGTGGGTTGTGACTGCAGTAGTCAGTAGAAGTGGCATTTTATGTTGAATTAACCACGTGTTATATTAGTTATGTTAAACTATTTATATTGCTCCTGTCTTTATTATAATCTATATATAATTCAAAAGCCTATACATTTTCAAAGAACCCTGATTTGCAATGGGGGTTGAATAATTGTGATTGCAGCTATACCTAATAACTAAAAATTATTTTTTTAGTTTCTTTTCCTTACAATATTTTTGTTTAGGAATGATTGTCTTCTGTCGCAGTGGGAGAGGAGGTTTGCCTGAAGAGGTCTGGAGTAGGCTACCGCTTGTATGCAGGAGGTCATGAGGCCCAGGATCCTCTTGCAATCCTGTATAGAAGCTTGAGACTTCTTTTGAAGGATTGACACTGAGTCTAACATAGCTCCCAGAAAAATCCTGTGGGTGGAGGGATCAAAGCTTGATTTCTCTCAATTTACTTTTCACCCCAGGACTTTGCCACAATCAGAAAGTCGTTCAGATATGGGAAAATCAGGACACAGTGTTGTCTCTATGAGCTTTGTGTAACAGAGGTGATCCTGGAGGGAAGGGACCAGAACTAGAAAATCACATATGTGCTTATTCAAAGACATAGCAAACCAAAAGGTAAAGCTGGCATCAGGGGTGGATAGGGACATGATCGTGTGCATCCTTCAAGTCTACTAAACACATCAGAGCATTTTGAGGATTCAAAGGAACAATAGCGCCCAATTATTCAATCCTGATGCATTAGTAGATTATCCAGAAGTCAAGATACTTTAAAATTTATGATTGTCCGGCACAGCTTATTTTGCTTTTTCAACCGAAAAAGATTGGGGGTAATAATGACCTAAACCTTCCTCATCTAGGGGGGACATGAATAATGGCCCCAAAAGACAACATGTCCAAGTCCCTCTTCTCTAGCCGAGCTGACACTTCCAGTCAATGATAGTATTGTAACCTAAAACTTGTTGGGGGTGGTACTGAAAAAAATATTTATGAATCCTGTTGAATTAACTGTAGAGCCCAAGGGTTTCACGATGGGTCCTACCACCAGTCACAGTGGTCTCGTCAGGATCAGAAAGGAGTCTAAAGATTCTAGTGCGCTTGGTGGGTGCAGCACTAGTGCCCAATTTTGAAAGTAAATGCTTCCCAGAAATAGAGCGAATCTCTTCCCTAATCATGGACGAAATGTCTTGCATCATAGAAGACCTCTACTCATTAACCACTTTCCCCAGACACGCATTACACATCAGGCGCTTATGTATGGTAGGCAAAAGAATATAGCACACTGAACAACTCTTGGGTTTTCTCCCATCTCCTTCCTCCCCAATGAAGGCTCCTTGTCCCTCTGCAAGAAAAGACAGAGAGGCCCCCTATAAGTAAACCCTACTCACTGTTACAGACTTCAAGGCTTCTGAAGGGTCGGCATGGCCGGAATCCTTGGTGTCCGCAGTCTGAGCATGTGTGGAGGCAAACAGTCATGCCAGTGTCATCCCAAGTGTAAAGTTCAGGGTCGCTCTTCTATGACAGCTCTCAGTGAATCATTTAGTGCCACCCTACACTCAAAGAGATGCCCCCATCGATCTATAAGCGCCACCACTCATCTCTATGCTGCTGCTCCATCCAATATGTGGTGATGCCCGTCTGAAGCTCTCCAAGCTGTCAGAGCAGCCCAGCTCAGACTGCAGCTGCAGTGACAACCCCAGCAGCCTCCACTGGTTCAGACGTGTACATGAACAGGAGACTCTCCAGGTGAGCGTACTAGCCTAGTGGAGTTGCAGAAACTGTATCTATCAATCAGGAGACCCATCAATCCCTGATTGATAGATACCCTAGTTCTTCAGTGCATCCCTACCCCAGAAGAATAATGGGGTGTGTAAGAGAAGAGGCCCTATTAAATCTGTTTAATAGCATTCTCCATCATGTTTAATAGCATTCTCCATCATGATGCAGTCATGAAGGAGGATGCAGTGGAAATGCTGCATACTTGAGGCAATTGGCACATCCCAGTCGGCACTTACTGCTCATTTGCATAGATGAAATAATGCATATTGATCAACTCACAAGCTCTCAAATTCATAAGGTGTTCATCTCTGACACCAAGCAGATTGAGCACACCAGATATATACTTTTTATTTTATTTCCTCTCATATCCCTGGGGCAGCGCTCTCTGCAACAAAACACTAGACCTATAGAACCAGTTTACTCTTTGTATTTATCATTAATTTGCCTAGCAAAGCGTAGTGTTCTTGGGGAAAGCACTACACTAGCAGTTCTTGGACACCTCACAGATTGAGCACACATCCTTTTTAACTTTGCTAAAATGTCCAACATTGCACATCCATCTAGCTGATCTAGATCTTTTAACCCCTTAAAGGAGTTGTGCGCTGCCCTGCAGTTCGGAGCTCCGCTCACAGCATCCGGAAGTTCATAACTCCCAACGCTGTGTGCGGGCTTCCGTGTTGGCAGCCGCTGGGCGTGACTTTCACACCTGGCCCCTTGCCCGCCCCCTCATGACGTCTCGCCCGCCCCCTCAATGAAAGTCTATGGGAAGGGGGCGCGACCGCTGTCACGCCCCCCTTCCCATATACTTTGGTAGAGGGGGCGGGCGTGACGTCACGGGGGGGCGGGCGAGACGTCACAAACGGGCTGGGCACACAGCCCGCACACAAGGGGCCCGCACACAGCGTTCGGAGTAATGAACTTCCGGACGCTGTGAGCGGAGCTCCGAACTGCAGGGCATCGCACAACCCCTTTAAGGACCAAGCCCATTTTGGCACTAAATACCGGGCCAATTTTAGTTTTTGCACTTTCGTTTTTGACTCCTCCCCTTCTAAAAGTCAATTTTGCACCTACAGACCCATAAAAGGACTTGTTTTTGTGTCACCAATTGTACTTTGTAATGACATCAATCATTTCAAAACAAAATCTACGGCAAACAAAAAACAAAAATATTTGTAGGGGGAAATTGAAAAATAAAAAACAGTCCAATCTAAATTTTGGGGGCTTCCTTTTCTACACAGTAAACTTTTCGGTTAAAATTACACCTTATTTTTATTCTGTAGGTCCATACAGTTACAAGGATACCCAGTTTATGTCGATTTTTATTTTACTACTTTAAAATTATAACTACATGCACCAAAATTAGTATGCTTAAAAATGTCCTTTTCAGACCCCTATAACTTTTTTTTATTTTACTACATACAGGAGTATATGAGGGCTAATTTTTTTGTTCCGGGATCTGTAGTTTTCATTGGTACAATTTTTGTTTTGATGGGACTTTTGATCACATTTAATGAATTTTTTTTATGGTATATGAAGTGACCAAAAATGTGCAATTTTGAACTTTTGGATTTTTTATTTTATTATTTTTTTAATGTGTACACCATTGACCGTGCGGTTTAACCAAACTTATATTTTAATAGTTTGGACATTTATGCATGCGGCGGTACCACATATGACTGTTGATTTTTGTTATTTAACAAAAAAAAAAAGTGGGAAAATGGGGGGGGGGGGGGAAGAGAAATCAAAACTTATTAGGGAAGGGGTTAAAGAGGTACTGTCATTGTTGAAAACTTTTCATATATTGCAGGACTCATAATATGACATTTCACAATATACACCTGTTAAAAAATTTTTAAATTTTCACCTGAAATTCAAGCTCAAAATAGCCACCACTATTTTAGCCAGACAGACTAGTCTAGATTTTACAGCGTACTGGATACCGGCTGTAAAGTATACCGGTATCCAGTATAGGAGATTTCTATTGTGTATGCAAAACTACAGATAAAGGATGTGTGGACATGCTGGGAGCTGTAGTTTTAAAACAGCTGGAGGCAACACTGCTCTAACACAGTTATTTACAAACATTGCAGCTTCAGTTGTTACTAAACTACAACTCCCAGCATGCTGAAATTGTCATTCAGGAGTCTGAGAAAGCTTTGACTAAGAAGTTGATCAGACATTCAGGAGTCTGTGAAAGATGAATGACACACATAGTGACAGCTATGCTGATTAGCATCCAGCTTTACTAGAAGATAAAACAGATAGAACATGTATTCATAAAAATTCTGTACTTTCATCTAAAAAATCCTTGCACTAATATTATATTAGTATCTATTCTTATATTTATACATTTTATCCTGTGATGAATTCACCATAATGTCTTCTGATTACTGCAGGCAAGCTCCAAGTATCTTCCTCTGACACATGACACAGCATAAAACCAGAGAGGAAAGGGTTACAGAGTACATAGTACGGATTGGCTGACTGCACAGGTTTGCTCCTGTGAGGGAGGGAGACTGACACGCCCCCTCCAGCCTGCACAATGAAAACGTAACTCACCAGCAGATAAATGCTTATATCTCTGGATATATAGGTCCAAATGCTATTTATTATTTTTTTTATGCATACACTATTCAATGCTGTGCTTTGGCTCAGCATTGATCAGTATTATCAGTGCTCTGCTGCTCTAGCCAGCCATGGCTGAATGAAAGCAACGATCAGACAGTAAGGAGGAAGGTAAGGGCCCTCCTGCCAACACTCCTGCAAAACCAACTCTCAGCATGCCCAGACAGCCAAAAGCTGTCTGGGCATGCTGGGAGTTGTAGTTTTGAAACTACCAGAAGCAGCAGTGAAGAGCTTCACTGCTGCCTCTGATGCAGATGCCGCCGCCGCCGCCTCCTCCACTTACCCGCCGCTGCCAATCCGTGTGCCTCCAGCTGTTGAGAGCCTGCCGCTGGTCCCCACTGTCGCACTGGTACTTGCTAAGTGCCGCGGTCCCCGCCGCAGCTCTCGGCGTCATCTGCCCCTGCTCTGCCTGGACTTCTAACGGCGGGCAGAGCAGGGGAAATGAACTTTAGCCCCCCAGTCAGCTCATTCACTGTGATTGGTCCACAGGGACCAATCACAGTGATCACTGACCAGGACCATCGACAGATGGTCCTGGGGGGTGTTGCAGAAGTTGTCCACTGCTAGAAACAGCGGGACTTCTGCCAGTTAACCAGTGCGATGCCGCGCATCGCCGGTTTAACTGAATGCCGTTTATAAAGGGCGGAATGCACGAAGGACCTGCGCAATCCGGCATCAACAGCATTATCCAGATATCCTGAATGATCTGCTGCAATCCGCATTTAAATTAAAAAGCCGGTGGTACATGCGGCTACATCGCGCTGCCAACGGCTCCTATATACATAGTCATAATTTATAATCCCCGCCGGGAGACGGGAGCTCTGATTGGTGAATAGCTATTGACCAATCAGAGCTACCCTCTCCCGGCGGCGGGGATTACGAATTATGACAGTGTATATAGAAGCCGGTGGCAGCGCGATGTAGCCGCATGCATCGCCGACTTTTACAGTTAATAAATGCGGATCGCAGCGGGTCTCTGGAGAATGACCCGATGCAATCTGCACCTCAGCCCCTGGACTACAACTCCCATCATGGGCAGAGTCTGTATATGATGGTAGTAGTCCTTACTGTGCCAAAATAGACACTTTGGTACATGTCCTCTGAGGTGGTGTATATATTTGCGCTAGATAATGCCGTTTGCGCATTTTTTTTTTTGCGCAACAATCAAAAACAAAACGCAGTTAGTAAATTGATTCTACAGTAGAAAATGCTCTATGGTAAACTTAACCATAGAAAATGTGATGAATTCTATCAAAATTTGCGCAAAAAAATAAACTTGGGCATATTTTTGTGCAAAAAAATAGACACAAAACAGCTCTATATATAATAATAAATTCCCCCAGGGAGTTTTTGAAGAAGTGTGGAAATTGCTGGAGCAAAGAGTCAAAAATGTGTGTGTGGCAGATTCTATAGAGAAGAGTTGTGTCAGGGAGAAGAAAAAAAGAAAAGTGAACGACTCCGTTCAGAGAAGATGTCACTTGTGAGTCACTGGATGTAATTGTAATTACCCATACTGTCTGCAGTGCCCTGGCTTACAGCTGGCATCTACCTCTATATGGGTCATTGTATGGGGGAATATTGGTCTTTGTATAATAGATTTTATTCAGTAACAAAAGTGTCAGTAGTAATGGTAGCCGTCATGGTGTGGGGGTCCGATATGTCTCTTCTTGGTAACCTAAAAACTAGCAGTGCGCACATGTGCACATATTTTATTGTGTCTGAAGATGCTGACCATTTTTGACCTGGTATTAGTGGTAATACTGTTCTTTGTATACTGGCTATATTAGTCAGTAACAATATGGTGTTACATCTCATGCATAGAAAATTGTCTTTTTGTTAACACAATGGGGGGTATTTATCAAAGGATTTGTGTGTTTTTTTCACGCAACTTTGGCGCAATAATTTGGTGCAGTGTCTTTTCGCGCCAAAATTTGGTGCATCTTCTCCACTGTCATTTTTACAACTTTCTCAAAATCACACGGTCCTGAGTATGATTTTAACTTTAGTCAGTAATTCATCATTTGCGCCAATCGATCTTTGGCGCAATTTTGGCGCAAATCCCCGCCAAGAAATTTTGCACATGGAAAACACACTTCGCAATTTCAGAAAATGTAAAGGCATCAAAATACATAAAAAATTTTTTTTAGTGAAAGCAGCGACGCCTTCAGGGCTGCTCAATACTATCCTGCGACATATTTGTCTCTGAGGAACCTTCACCCTCCGTTGAGCCAGCATTGGACATGGCCACACAGGTTCAGGAAAGGTAAGCACTAAAGCAGTGGTCTCCAACCTGCGGACCTCCAGATGTTGCAAAACTACAACTCCCAGCATGCCCGGACAGCCAACGGCTCACACAGGTGGGTGCTGCATGCAAGATTGCGGGGGTCCCCAGGGGTGGGATCCCACGATCAAACAAGATGCCTTAGGGCCGGAGTACCCCTTTAACAATAGGCAATTATCACAGCTCCCCTCCTTCTCCTCCCAGTACAATGACCTCGGCACATGTCAAAGAGCATGCCTAGAAACTCTCCCATAAAAGCTCCAGACTACAGTTTTCTAAAGTCAATGTGGAAGCTGTAAAGCATATCTCAGAATACTGTTAGAAGAATCTCTATCATAGGAGCAAACTTTGTGCCAGTGTGTATTAATACGGATGATAAAAAAATATATATATATATATATATATATATATATATATATATATATATATATATATACATATACACATATACATATACACACACACACACACAAATACTTTTTTTATAGCATATATTCTTAATAAGGAAGTAAAATCTGGGCGTTGCATTGCTCCTTCCACTACATTCACTTCAATCTGAAGTACGGATTTTAGCAGTATATTTCTTATTAGACTTTGGGGTTACTTCTTGTTATACACAGTTTAATATTTGCAGCATGGAGCCAGAAGTCCAATGTAGTATGGAGATAAAGGTCCACCCTGTCCTGACAGATTTCTTCCTTCCTATGCCAAGAATTCTGTGCCCAGAATAAGGCGAGGCTCTGAATGCTTGTAATATTAACAGACATGATGTTAAAGGTTTCACAATGGCCGGGCTTATGCAACAATATTGCTCACATGGTTTTTCTCTCCACTTCCCTAGTTCCACTGACTTATTTTAAAGGAGTATTCCTGTGTAGCGAAGAAAACTGTGATCTGCGATAGAATGTGACATTACATTCTATTGTAGATCAGTCTTCTTCACTACAGGTGTCCTTAGACATCTTATCCCCCATCCAAAGGATAGAGGATAGGCTGTCTGATTGCGGGGGTCCACTGCTGGGACATCCTGCTGCTGCCCCCCCCCCCCCCCCCAGTCTCAGTGCAGCACCCGGCATTCTCTGTAGTTACCAAGGAGAGAAGCATAAAAATAGCAGTTTATTTTTACCATTACAAAAAAAATTATATATATATATATATATATATATATATATATATATATATATATATATATATGAAACTCAATGTGTGTGTGTGTGTGTGTGTGTGTGTATGTTCCACAAAAACTTCCAAATGGCTAGAGATATTAACATGAAACTTGGCACACGTTACTTATATGTCAACAACAAACATAGGATAGGTGATTTAACCCTTACTCACCCCCATTTGCCAGGGTCGGGGTTTATGTTTAAAGACCCATACAAGTATATGGGAAATATATGTTACTGCATAACTTCCAAACGGCTGGAGATATTTCGATAATACTTGGTCACATGTTACTTATATGTCCAGGAGGACGAGACCGGAGGACGAGACCGGAGGACGAGATATGACAACAATATATGAGGACTGCATATGAAGTCAAAAGCTTTCTCCTTTGTTTATTTTCCTCCCCAAAAATGATTAGGAAGGAAAAACCGGGCAACGCCGGGTACTCAGCTAATTATATATATATTATACACACACACACATTAATAAAAGTTAAAATCAATACTTTAGATGTACCCCAATATAGCATTACTAGATACCATTATTGTCACAAAAAATAAAACTAACAAAAAATAATAATAATTGCAGCTCTGTAACGGTTGCAGTCCTATAAATTTTCTTTCCAAGAGGCCGACTGTATTTACTTTACAAACAAGGTTCCTTAATGTGACAGGAATTTGCTTACAAAATGCGGCTGCACTGAACCCTCCCTAGTAGAGAGGTCCGTCCAATTTATCTCTGTCTTATTCATTGCTATTTTTATGTGCTCATATGACCCTGCTCACTTGCTTGACATTCATTATTCATTTTACATGAGGAAAATCTCAATATTATTTAAGAGAAACCAATACCAATACAATCACTCATTGTGTGCAATGTCAGAGCAAAGTACTTTCAGCATTTTGCTCACAAGTGAGTCACAAGATGTGCAGCGCAATGTTAATCCGAGTGTAGTGGAATGCATGTCCCAGCTTCAAGCACATTACTACACAACGTTTACAATGCTGGAAACTTTATACAGCACTCTTATTTCAGGCATATACCGTATTTTTCGCCCTATAGGACGCACCGGCATATAAGACGCACCCAATTTTAAAGGTGCAAAATCTAGCAAAAAAAGATTCTGAACCCAACAGTGATCTTCAACCTGCGGACCTCGAGATGTTGCAAAGCTACAACTCCCAGCATGCCCGGACAGCCGTTGGCTGTCCGGGCATGCTGGGAGTTGTAGTTTTGCAACATCTCGAGGTCCGCAGGTTGAAGACCACTGGTATAGGATGTAATACTCACGTGTCCCCGACGCTCCGGACGTCTTCTTCCCAGGGATCCACGCTCTTTGTCACTGTCATCACGTTGCTACGCACGCCGCTCCTATTGGATGATGGCACGGCGTGCGCGACGACGTGATGACGTCGAAGGAGAGCGCCGGCCATGCAGGGGATCTGGGCACGGAGCAGACACTGAGGAGGCAGGTAAGGTCCCTCCCGATGCAGCCGGGTTAGTGTCACTTTCCTTGAAGACGCGGTGGTCAGCTTTGATCGCCGCGTCTGAAGGGTTAATACAGGGCATCACTGCGATCGGTGATGTCCTGTATTAGCCGCGGGTCCCGGCCGTTGATGGCCGCAGGGACCGCCGCGATGTGTGTGTATTTGCCGTATAAGACGCACCAACTTTTTCCTCCCCTTTTTGGGGAAGAAAAAGTGCGTCTTATACGGCAAAAAATACGGTATATTTATATATACTTACATGCAATTTAATGCAGCAATCCCAAATCATGATGGGAAAGCAAGGAGTTAAAGTACTTTTTTTTTTTTTTTTTTTTTTTTTTTTTAAGGTTTTGCATAACTTGCTTTCATCTCTCTGTTAACAGCACTTCGAGATAAGCATTACTACAGCCATGTGCACCATAGGAGATTAGTACATTCAGAGGCTGATTCATAGACTTCCATGGTAGAATGCAGTAAGCCTGTTCTGTGACCTATGCAGAGGTCACCGTGAAGGGAGGAATGAGAAAGAGAGCTGTGACCATCAACTATTGTAAGTGGTGGATCCTGGGTAATCTATATACATGTGTTCACATCCATTGTACTGTGATAAAGAGAAGACTGCCAAAAAGTAATCTCTAAAGAAATTATTATTAGCCATAAAGTGTATCAGTCATATCACAGGAAAAAAAAAAATAATAATGCTTCTTCTTACGAGGTCTGTTCTGCTGCTCATTCATTCTGACATCAACTGCTCAGGAAGGGGCGTGTCCAAGGCAAGCATTGAGCCCTCACTCACCATGCATTCACTGCTGTGCTGGGTCACCTCATCTCATCACTGCAGGCTACTCTGTAACCGCCTCCTCTCTTTCTTCATGCTGCAGTTTGATAGACAGGACAGGAGTGAGCACAGAGGAGTGCTAGTCCTGCCCTCACTTCCTGGACTTTGTCCCAGCCTGTGCTTCAGCTTTGACAAAGATGATGATGCAGCCTGACAGGATTATGGATTACTTTTCTATAAGCCATGATTTCGATTCACCCCTTAACGACCACAGACGTAAATGTACGTCCTGGTTTGGCGGGACTTCCCGCACCAGGACGTACATTTACGTTCTGTGTATGACCGCAAGCATTGGAATGGTGTTAGTGTCATACACAGCAGGTTCCGGCTGCTAGTAGCAGCCGGGGACCCGCCGGTAATGGCAGACATCCGCGATCGCGCGGATGTCCGCCATTAACCCTCAGATGCCTTGCTCAATACAGATCACGGCATCTGCAGCAGTGCGGTACTTTGAATGGATGATCGGATCGCCTGCAGTGCTGCCGCGGCGATCCGCTCATTCGAGCATGGCAGCCGGAGGTCCCCTCACCTGGCTCCGGCCATCTTCCGGGGTCTTCTGTTCTGGTCTGAGATAGAGTAGAAGATCACCGATAATACTGATCAGTGCACTGAAAAGTATTAGCAATCAAAGGATTGCTATAGATAGTCCCCTATGGGAACATAAAAAGTGTAAAAAAAAAAAAAAAAAAAGTTGAAAAATGTCAAAAAAAAGTAAAAAAAAAAAAGTGAAACCTCTCCTCGCCCCAATAAAAATTGTCAGTTTTTCCTCATTTTACCCCTAAAAAGCGTAATTAAAAAAAAAAAAAAAAAAGAATATTTGGTATAGCCGCGTGCGTAAATGTCCGTACTATCAAAATATAATGTTAATTATCCCGTACGGTGAATGGCGTAAACGTAAAAAAAATTTAAGTCCAAGAATAGCCCTATGCTATCATTTTTTCAGAAGCACATTCTCTTTTACATGGGGAGATGTGCAGCCAACCAGAGAGGCAACTTTTAGCCGTTCTGGACTAAGCAATCAGTTAACTAATAAGTCTTACTGGTCTTATTACAGAAGCCTGTTGGGCCGACAATTGCTCCGCGTAGTAGTGGACAGAGTGAAAGCGGCAAAATTTCATGATTTTTTATTTTTTTTAAGGGTTATTCCAGCATCACTCACACTAATTTGCTGGAACGAGTGAAGCTGAATCCAACAGTGTTTACCTTTTTTCTTATGTGGCCATTTCTGAGGGATGCCAGAAAATCTAAACATGCAAATGAAATGCTTTGGTGAAATGTGGGCATCCCCAGCCCCTTGGTGCACTCTTTGGCCTACCTAGCTCCGCTCAATACAGGGAAAAATGTGAACTTCACTCAAATTTTTTTTTCTAGATCTGCTCCACGCACTTGTGTCACATGATGACCAACACCGGTCTTTGTCACATCTCTTCTATCCTGCACTGCTGATCTCCATCCCAACATGTAGTGGTCACATGGTTGTTTCATCCTCACAGGTCCTTCACCTCCACCATGTAGCAGATACAGTGCAGTAAAACAAATTGGAGAAAGAATCAACTCATGAAAACCGCACACCCAAAATATTACATTATATGTTACGTATTAGGCTACCCTGGACAGACTGAAGGGGGTGTAAAGCACATCCTCAAGTGGGCACCTGTCCCGATATCCTGGGTACAAAGCATCTCTAACCAATTCAGCTTAGCACCTGGTAGAAAAATATTACCATCTGTGTAGACCAGATAATATGCCAAACTTATAAAAGAGCAAAGATTTCAAAGAGTATCTGGCCCCTAAAATGCCCTATTGGCTGGATAGAAAAATAAATGAGCATAGGTGTAACTAAAGCACAATGAAAAAATGTATTACTCCCAAACCTAGCACTAGGTGCCACCACAAGACTAGAACATAAGGAAAATTAGGGAGCTAACCGTACTTATCCCACTGGACAGGCGCCCCCACTGGAACCCCACACGTTCCATTGTCTAAGTGGCAACTCCCTCAGGGAAGATGCAGAATGATGTCTGCAGGAATATGACAGGGCTGCTATGGATAAAGCACATGTACTACAGTTTACACCTACAGCTGAGATAAACAAGTGCCTCTAGTGTCCAGACAGATTATAAATCTTATTTACCTAACTGAAGAAATAATCATCAGCAACAACAACTGGGCGGTATACCGGTTCATACCGAATACCCAAATTTTTGTGCTGCACGATATGAATTTTACCCCATACCGCAATACCGGTTTGGCCCCTCCCCCTCGGGAATAAATTATCAGCCCAGCACTGCGCTGCCCCCATCGGGGAACTAATCTCATATGTGACCCGCGAGCGCTTTTCTGCACCCCCCCCCCCCATTATCAGCCCAGCGCTGCTACTCACATGTCACCCGCAAGCGCTGCCCTCCTCGTCCTCCTGTTTGTTGCGGCCCCTGGCGCTGACACTCTATTCCAGTGGTCTTCAACCTCCAGATGTTGCAAAACTACAACTCCCAGCATGCCCGGACAGCCAACGGCTGTCCGGGCATGCTGGGAGTTGTAGTTTTGCAACATCTGGAGGTCCGCAGATTGCAAATCACTGCTCTATACTGTATCCCTATGCCCGGGCGGCAAAAGGTAAACAAAATAAACTTTAACTCACCTTCCCCGTCGGTCCGGACTTTCTTCCTAGGGAATGGAACGTCGGAAAGGCGTCAGCCTATCACCAGCCACAGTGATGTTCCTCCTCGGCCGGTGATAGGTTGAGCCCACTGTCATGTAAGAAGCCAGCTTCTTACATGACAGTGGGCTCAGCCTATCACCGGCCGAGGCGGAACATCACTGCGGCTGGTGATAGGCTGACTGCTTTCCGACGTTCCCATCCCCAGCGTAAGGCCGGCGTCGGAACATGCGTTAGTTTTATTTTGTTCACCTTTTGCAGCCTGGGCATAGGGGGTCAGCCATGCCCCTTGTGACATCACGACCACGCCCCCTAAATGCAAGTCTATGGGAGGGAGCGTTGCAAATTGGGATCGACTGATTATTGGTTTGGCCGATATCAGACGATATTCATGATTTTGGGCGTTATCAGCAATTACCTTGCCAATAATCCGATAATGCCCCGCGCCGCACCACCCACCGCAGCGCGACCGTCCCTAACCTCCACAGATTATCGGTATCGGCCCTAAAAAATTGATATCGGTCGATCCCTAGTTGCAAACACTTCCAACGGTAAAAAAAGAAATACCTGCAGCAGAAATGTGCTTTTTGTCCATTTATATTAACCCCTTAAGGACGCAGGACGTAAATGTACGTCCTGGTGAGGTGGTACTTAACGCACCAGGACGTACATTTACGTCCTGTACATAACCGCGGGCATCGGAGCGATGCCCGTGTCATGCGCGGCTGATCCCGGCTGCTGATCGCAGCCAGGGACCCACCGGCAATGGCCGACGCCCGCGATCTCGCGGGCGTCTGCCATTAACCCCTCAGGTGCCGGGATCAATACAGATCCTGGCATCTGCGGCAGTGCGCGATTTAAATGAACGATCGGATTGCCCGCAGCGCTGCTGCGGGGATCCGATCATTCATAACGCCGCACGGAGGTCCCCGCTCCTTCCTCCGTCCGGCTCCCGGCGTCTCCTGCTCTGGTCTGTGATCGAGCAGACCAGAACAGAAGATCGCCGATAACACTGATCTGTTCTATGTCCTATACATAGATCAGATCAGGATTAGCAATCATGGTATTGCTATGAATAGTCCCCTATGGGGACTATTCAAGTGTAAAAAAAAATGTAAAAAAATGTAAAAGTAAAAGTAAAAAAAAAGTGAAAAATCCCCTCCCTCAATAAAAAAGTAAAACGTCCGTTTTTTCCTATTTTACCCCCAAAAAGTGTAAAAATTTTTTTTTATAGACATATTTGGTATCGCCGCATGCGTAAATGTCCGAACTATTAAAATAAAATGTTAATGATCCCGTACGGTGAACGGCGTGAACGAAAAAAAATAAAGAGTCCAAAATTCCTACTTTTTTAATACATTTTATTAAAAAAAAAAATGTATAAAAAATGTATTAAAAGTTTTCATATGCAAATGTGGTATCAAAAAAAAAGTACAGATCATGGCGC
The DNA here is from genome assembly GCF_029499605.1 of Hyla sarda. NCBI lineage: Eukaryota > Metazoa > Chordata > Amphibia > Anura > Hylidae > Hyla > Hyla sarda. Next base: position 331,956,953 of record NC_079191.1, read on the forward strand.
AAAAAATGAGCCCCCAATACCGCCGCTTATACGGAAAAATAAAAAAGTTAGAGGTCATCAAAATAAAGGGATTATAAATGTACTAATTTGGTTAAAAAGTTTGTGATTTTTTTTTTTAAGCGCAACAATAATATAAAAGTATGTAATAATGGGTATCATTTTAATCGTATTGACCCTCAGAATAAAGAACACACCTCATTTTTACCATAAATTGTACGTCGTGAAAACGAAACCTTCCAAAATTAGCAAAATTGCGTTTTTCGTTTTAATTTCCCCACAAAAATAGCGTTTTTTGGTTGCGCCATACATTTTATGATATAATGAGTTATGTCATTACAAAGGACAACTGGTCGCGCAAAAAACAAGCCCTCATACTAGTCTGTGGATGAAAATATAAAAGAGTTATGATTTTTAGAAGGCGAGGAGGAAAAAATGAAAACGTAAAAATTAAGTTGTCTGAGTCCTTAAGGCCAAAATGGGCTGAGTCCTTAAGGGGTTAAATATCTCCAAGGTGCCTGAATGTCATTTTAAACTATAGAATAATGTTCTGTCAGATCAACTGGTAATAAATACAAAGGTTACTACACATTCTGTAGCCAATGCTGGGCTATTAATAGGGCATTTGTGTATAATGGCAGCTTCTATTTTTAATTTTAATGCAAGTACTTATTACAACTCTTAATACAAGTGATCCAATTTATCCCTACAGGATACAAAAGCTCTCGATGACGGTGCCCCTGAAACCTCTGCCGCTTTCTCTGGCTCTAGGCACATGGTTCAAACTCCACACACACGCCAGGTTTCTGGCCTATTCAGACACTGAGCACCATATAATTAGGCGGAACGTTCCTTTTAGGGATTAGATAGCAGCTAAAATTATTACATCAAAATGACTCATCAATTGTGATTCCCTCCCTTTATCCGCTCCCGCTCTAAGTATAGTTAATAACAGAGGATGCTGAAATTAAGGGCTGATTTTCTGAAGCTTAACGTACAAGAGGTGCTATTTACAGTATCATGGCCCGGCTTTTGCAAAGCTGAGAAAAAAAAATTACTATTCATTATCTGTTTCGTTTATTTAGACATTTTTCATTAATCTGCAAGAAAAACAATATGCAAGCTTGGCATGGGAATCCAGTTACCAACGGTCCGCATTCTCTAGCTTTTAAAGTATTCTTCTGGCAATGTCCGGAGGTACTGGCACAATTAGATACAACAGATTAAACAAATAAAACAAGCACATCATCATTACCATACATCCAAATAACTAGATGAATATGTGGACACCAAAACAACATCTCTGAAACTACAGGGGTCCCCAACTACACAACATGGTACATTTAGTAGAGCTGGTTTGAAAAGCTCAGTTACACGGAAGTGAAATTTCATCCTTCAGTCACATAGCAGGAACAGATGTGCGCTACCAGAATACCTGGCCCGGTGAATGTATGCATTAATATATGCACTGCCACTAATGTACACTTGTTAGATCACACCCCCATAGGACATAATGCACTGGGTACTAGATGTCACACTGCTGCAACAGGAGTACATCTTTATATAAAAACCATGTGTGATGCACTCATGCATACATTAACCCCTTAAGGACCAGGCCCATTTTGGCCTTAAGGACCAGACCAATTTTATTTTTGCATTTTCATTTTTTCCTCCTCGCCTTCTAAAAATCCTAACTCTTATATTTCCATCCACAGACCCATATGAGGGCTTGTTTTTTGCGTCACCAATTGTACCTTGTAATTACATCACTTATTTTACCACAAAATGTACGGCGCAACCAAACAAATATTATTTATGTGGGAAAATTGAAAAGAAAACCGAAATTTAACAAATTTTGGAAGGTTTTGTTTTCACGCTGTGCACTTTCCAGTAAAAATTACATGTTTTCTTTATTCTGTGGGTCAATCCGATCAAAATGATACCCATGTTATATGCTTTTCTATAATTGTACTGCTTAAAATAAATCTCAAACCTTTTTAACAAAATTAGTATGTTTGAAATTGCCCTATTTAGACCACCTATAACTTTCTCATTTTTCCGTATATGGGGCGATATGAGAGCTAATTTTTTGCGCCATGATCTGTAGTTTTTATCAGTACCACTTTTGCTTAGGTTTTACTTTTTATAAAAAAAATTGGGAATAAAATGTGACAAAAAAAATCAGCAATTTTTGACTTTTTTTTTAACGTTTACGCTGTTCACCGTACGGGTTAATTAACAATATATTTTAATAGTTCAGACTTTTACACATGCGGCGATACCAAATGTGTATTATTTTTTATGCTTTTTTGGGGGTAAAATGGGAAAAACGGACATTTTACTTTTCAATTGGGGGGAAGGAATTTTTCAAATTTTTTAACGTTTTTATTTTTACACTTTTTATGTCCCCATAGGTATAGGACACAGCTATGTATAGGACATAGCACTGCTCAGTATTATCGGTGATCTTCTGATCTGGTCTGCTCGATCTCCGACCAGAGCAGAAGACCCCGGGAGATGGCAGGAGCCAGGTGAGGGGACCTCTGGCCGCCATGCTGGATGATCGGATCCCCGCGGCAGCACTGCGGTTGATCCGATCATCCATTCAAAGTACCGCACTGCTGCAGATGCCGTGATCTGTATTGATCACGGCATCTGAGGGGTTAATGGAGGACATCCACGCGATCGCGGATGTCCGTCATTACCGGTGGGTCCCTGGCTGCTGATAGCAGACGGGACCTGCCGGGCATGACGCGAGCACTGCTCCGGTGCTCGCGATCATGGCGGTGCGTAAATGTACGTCATGGTGCACCAAGTACCACGTCACCATGATGTACATTTACAAGTCTGATCAGTTGGAAATTCATCTACCTTTATTGTTAATAACCATCTGTAACCATCACATAATGGGAATCTCCAGGGGAGAAGTCATAGTGGTAAAGAATAAAGTAACATATGGGCTTAGATAAAAAATTCATTTGTGCTTGGTGCAACCTACTAGACTGATAGGCCTAAGAACAACCAGGTTACAGGGTTGAAAAATGCTCCATTAGGTACAGGTGTGCCAACACAAGCACCCATTTACAGGGCGAAGGGTCTTGGATTGGTGCCTGCGTAGAACTGGTAATGGTTTTTATTTAATATTGGTAGATATGATTCAGACATTGTTCAGTAATGTGGTGTTTATGATGTGGTATATTCGGCCTTCACATACTGTTATTATTGGTGATGCTGTCTTAGTGCTGTGTTTTGTACAGTAACCGTGTAATAGTTAACAACATGTGACTGCTTCAAGTGTTGTGATCTTAATACCGCAGCTAGCGCTTTAACCATAGCGTCCTTTCTAGGGTATTAAATTATACAAACATAACAGTGAATTAAGTTCTATATAACTGCAGAACATTTAAAGTAAGGACATCGAGCAGGCTTCCTAGGCAGTTAAAGGGTTAAAACTCAGTCATTACTTTTCTACAAGTGCAAATTTCCCAAGCTCCTGCGTGCATGCCCTTCCTACTTTCATATACATTACATGACAAGTAAACACTACAGCACATGTAAAGAGCTACAGTGTGCATAAAGCAATAAGAGACGCATCTGACACCTCCCAATTACATCCCGCTGCCGCTGTATGTACCTCACTGCTTCTCTCTACATTACTTGTAACCAGAAGGAACAGTTAAATGCAGAGAATGGGTCAGAAGTTTCTCTCGGGAACTTTGCCAAGACATCTGCAGAAAACATATGTACCGACATTAACACCAAGGAGGAGATTATTTTTGGATCTTTTTAAAGCTTTTTTTCAGAGCTGTAAAATCTCTGATTTATATGGGAAAATATCTGGGCTGCTAGAACAGAAATACTGGCGTCCACTAAAACTATATATCGTCCTAGGGAACATCGCATTTTCTGGCCTGTTACCTTATAATGCACTGAGACAAAGCAGATTTATGGAGGCCGGACAGGTGTCCTAACAGCAATGGTTGGCAGCGGTCTTATCTCGCACCACTTTTACTAGCCCTCGTTTCCTTTCATTACAAGCTACAAACAACTATGTTACTTGCATTCAGGCTATGCAATCCAAAACTAGATCAGAAAGAAAGACAACTATACTTTACTTTAGTTACAAACAGGGGTAGAGCTGGGCGGTATGACCAAATGTGTGTATAACGGTATTTTTTGTAACTTATGGCGGTTCCACGGCATATATCGGTATGCTGGGAGTTGTAGTTTTGCAACAGCTGGAGGTCCGCAGGTTGGAGACCACTGCTGTATGCTGTATCCCTATGCCCGGGCTGCAAAAGAGAAACAAAATAAACTTTAACTTACCTACATCGGCCTCACGCTGTTCCTTGGGACTGGAACCTCAGACAGCCGTCAGCCTATCACCGGCCGCAGTGATGTCCCGCCCCGGCCAGGGATAGGCTGAGCCCACTGTCATGTATGGAGCTCTGGCCGGCTTCTTACATGACAGTGCGTTTAACCTAGCACTGGCCGGGGCGGAACATCGCTGCAGCCGGTGATAGGCTGACGGCTGTCTGAGGTCCCAAGGAACAGCGTGAGGCCGACGTAGGTAAGTTAAAGTTTATTTTGTTTGTCTTTTGCAGCCCAGGCATAGGGATACAGCGTACAGCAGTGGTCTCCAACCTGCGGACCTCCAGCTGTTGCAAAACTACAACTCCCAGCATGCCCGGACAGCCGTTGGCTGTCCGGGCATCCTGGGAGTTGTAGTTTTGCAGCAGCTGGAGGTCCGCAGGTTGGAGACCACTGGCGTACAGTATAGAGTTCCAGTGCTGGCGGCCCCCAACAAAGAGGAGGAGGGCAGTGCTTGCGGGTGACCTATGTGAGTAGTACCCCACTGGGCTGATCATTAATTTGGGGGGGGGGGAAGACAGCGCAGCAGCGCTGGGTTGATAATTCATTCATTACCAAGGGGGAGGGGCCCAAGCGGTATTGTGGTATGGGAAAAATTCATATCGTGCAGCACAAAAATTTCAGAATTCAGTATGAACCGGTATACAGCCCAGCCCTAAACAGGGGTATTTTGGAAGATTTTACCCCTAAGGGTGTTCTCAAACCGTACAATGTCAAAGTGGAATTCTGCACGGACATTCCGCTGCAACAGAGTCCTACTGATTGCAATGGGATTCTGCTGCACTGTACGCACTGTGGATTCTGTAAGGAAATGCATTGCTGTCTATGAGATTGGGATTTCCGAGCAGTCATAGCGCCGCCGGATCTTTCAATTATGCAAAATGTCCAACATTCCGCACATTTTATACCGCGTGAACATGGCCTAAAGCTTACATCCATGTTTTATGGTGTCAATCCAATGTGGTTAATGGGGTTTTCTCAAAGTATTCTTCCGAAAACTGAAGAGCAGCAATGGGCACCGTGTAGCAGAATAGAACTTTTTGTCTGCTCCATAGACAATCCCTTTAAAAGGGGTACTCCACAGGAAAAAATTTTTTTTTTAAATCAGCCTGGTGCCAGAAAGTTAAACAGATTTGTAAATTACTTCTATTAAAAAATCTTAATCCTTCCAGTACGTATCAGCTGCTGTTATGATCCACAGGAAGTTCTTTTCTTTTTGAATTTCCTTTCTGTCCGACCGCAGTGCTCTCTGCCGACACCTCTGTCCATTTTAGGAACTGTCCAGAGCAGGATAGGTTTTCCATGGGGATTTGCTCCTACTCTGGATAGTTCCTGACATGGACAGAGGTGTCAGCAGAGAGCACTGTGGTCAGACAGAAAGGAAATTCAAAAAGAAAAGAGCTTCCTTAAGAGCATGCAGCAGCTGATAAGTACTGGAAGGATTAAGATTTTTTTTATAGAAGTAATTTACAAGTCTCTCAAAAATACAATAAATAAAGAAGTGGTGAAGGGAGGCACATAACAAAAACACGTGTGTAGGTATAAGGGTGGAAGTAGCGTGAACAAACAAAAATAGGGGTCCACGTCTCAAAAGGTAAAAAATAAAGCAGTCCAACCAATATAATAAATTGTAGTCTAGTGGTGGTGCCAGGATCCAAGAAATAGAAACAAATATACGGTAAACAAGAGAAAAGATCCAGCAACTCACCGCCGAGATGACCGAGCAAGTGGAGGCACAGCGAGGAAGCAGGTGGAAAGATGGATGTAACGGGAGGCTCAGCTAATTTACAAGTCTGCTTAACTTTCTGGCACCAGTTGATACATTTTTTTTTTTAAAATAATAATAATAATAATAATAAAATGTTTACCAGTAGAGTACCCCTTTAATACAAAACCACCTCTTGCTGAAACTATTTGGCATCCATATGTGTATTTATGGTTGGATTACTAGTAGGAAGTGAAAGTCAGCCACATGTGAGCTATAAAATACTGGGGCACCAGTTGTTGAAGAGAATATATGTAAGGTAATGCACATGGGTAGGAAAAATGTATGCTGGGATTATGTATTAAATGGGAGCACACTTGGGACGACTGACATGGAAAAGGACTTAGGAGTCTTAGATAACAGCAAATGTTGCTGTAGTGACCAGTGTCGGGCAGCTGCTGCCAAGGCTAATAAAATCATGGGGTGCATCAATAGGGGCATAGATGTCCACGACAAGGAAATAATTCTACCACTGTACAAATCACACATGGAATACGGTGTACAGTACTGGGCACCAGTGTACAAAAAAGATATAGTGGAGCTGGAGAGGGTTCAAAGACGGGCAACCAGGGTAATACGGGGAATGGGAGGACTACAGTACCCAGAAAGATTATCAGAATTAGGGTTATTTAGTTTAGAAAAGAGAAGGCTTAGGGGAGACCTAATAACTATGTATAAATATATCAGGGGACAGTACAGAGATCTCTCCCATCATCTATTTATACCCAGGACTGTATCTATAACAAGGGGGCATCCTCTACGTCTAGAGGAAAGAAGGTTTCTACACCAGCACAGACGGGGGTTCTTTACTGTAAGAGCAGTGAGACTAGGGAACTATCGGCCACAATAAAAGAAAAGAAAAAAAAGAAAGTACAAAAGTTGAATGGATACTATTCTGGAGAGTAATAACATTACAGGTTATGGACTCAGGGAAAGTACATTGATCAAGGGATTTAACCCCTTAAGGACTCAGCCCATTTTGGCCTTAAGGACTCAGACAATTTAATTTTTACGTTTTCATTTTTTCCTCCTCGCCTTCTAAAAATCATAACTCTTTTATATTTTCATCCACAGACTAGTATGAGGGCTTGTTTTTTGCGCGACCAGTTGTCCTTTGTAATGACATCACTCATTATATCATAAAATGTATGGCGCAACCAAAAAACACTATTTTTGTGGGGAAATTAAAACGAAAAACGCAATTTTGCTAATTTTGGAAGGTTTCGTTTTCACGCCGTACAATTTATGGTAAAAATGACGTGTGTTCTTTATTCTGAGGGTCAATACGATTAAAATGATACCCATTATTATATACTTTTATATTATTGTTGCGCTTAAAAAAAAATCACAAACTTTTTAACCAAATTAGTACGTTTATAATCCCTTTATTTTGATGACCTATAACTTTTTTATTTTTCCATATAAGCGGCGGTATGGGGGCTCATTTTTTGCGCCATGATCTGTACTTTTTTTTGATACCACATTTGCATATAAAAAACTTTTAATACATTTTTTATAATTTTTTTTTAAATAAAATGTATTAAAAAAGTAGGAATTTTGGACTTTTAAAATTTTTTTTCGTTCACGCCGTTCACCGTACGGGATCATTAACATTTTATTTTAATAGTTCGGACATTTTACGCACGCGGCGATACCAAATATGTCTATAAAAAATGTTTTTTACGCTTTTTGGGGGTAAAATAGGAAAAAACGGACGTTTTACTTTTTTATTGGGGGAGGGGATTTTTCACTTTTTTTTTACTTTTACTTTTACATTTTTTTACATTTTTTTTTACACTTGAAAAGTCCCCATAGGGGACTATTCATAGCAATACCATGATTGCTAATACTGATCTGTTCTATGTATAGGACATAGAACAGATCAGTATTATCGGTCATCTCCTGCTCTGGTCTGCTCGATCACAGACCAGAGCAGGAGACGCCGGGAGCCGCATGGAGGAAGGTGAGGGGACCTCCGTGCGGCGTTATGAATGATCGGATCCCCGCAGCAGCGCTGCGGGCGATCCGATCGTTCATTTTAATCGCGAACTCCCGCAGATGCCGGGATCTGTATTGATCCCGGCACCTGAGGGGTTAATGGCGGACGCCCGCGAGATCGCGGGCGTCAGCCATTGCCGGCGGGTCCCTGGCTGCGATCAGCAGCCGGGATCAGCCGCGCATGACACGGGCATCGCTCCGATGCCCGCGGTTATGCTTAGGACGTAAATGTACGTCCTGGTGCGTTAAGTACCACCTCACCAGGACGTACATTTACGTCCTGCGTCCTTAAGGGGTTAATCCATATTGGAGTTAGAAAGAAAATGGCCCATCAGCCCCATGAGGCTAGGTTCATACTACAGAATTGCACACTACAGCGCACCCAGCACAGACTTCTCCAGATGGACAGAAATTCCGTAATATAAACCTAGCCTCAAGACTTTTTTGCCTTCCTCTAACACAGTAGGGATATAGGTTGAACTTTATGGAGGTTTGTCTTTTTTAATCCATATTAAAAAGGAGTAGTCTAGTGCAGACTATTCCAACTCTCTGTGCCTGGGCTAAAAATTAAAACAAACTTTCACTCACCTTCCTGCGGCTGAGGCGGGACATCGCTGTGGTCTGTGATAGGCTGAGCACCGTGTGACGATCCGTGCACAAGAATAAAGCAGAAGACCGGACCGGAGGACCGATCAGCTGTAGCGGCACTCTGGAGGAACGCAGGAAGGTGAGTGAAAGTTTTTCTTTTTTCTTTTTCAGTCCAGGCTCAACAGAGTTGGAATAGTCTGTACTAGACTACTCCTTTAACTATGTAACATTATAGTATTTATAGCAAATGGTGATAACAGGTCATTGGCTGCTAAAAGCATATATCAGGCACAGTAAGTGTCTATCATTTGACAAGTCCAGCACTGCAGCAGTGTGAATAGAGCCTTACATAGAATGTCTACACTTCTAATCATACAAACAAATAAACACAAACACATCAATAAGGCATGCAACATGCTTCAGAATAAGGTTATAAGAACCAAAACCATCTTTCAGTTAACCTTCCCTTTTTTTCTCCTACAACAAGACAATATGTTGCATAAATATTCCAAGAATATTCTAGGAAATATAACACATTAAAGGACATCTGCAGTGCTAGGCAAAAAAACTTTTTTTTACCTCATTTAATAGGTCTTTGAAAGACCTTTCCAACGATGTCTCCCCCATCAAAATTGGCCCAGTCGTTCTCCCGTTATCAGCACACGAATTACGGAGAAGTGAAAATAAAACTACATCTCCCATCATGCCTTGTGCTTACTTCCTGTAAGCTGCTGCCCTCCCCCTGTTCTATCCCCCCCGAGCAAATTATTATATTGTAACGCCCACATCTCCCTCCCCTATGCATACACCCTCCCCTTCTGCTCATCTCCCCCTCCCCATGCCGGCTCCTGTCCAGTGATGAAGCAGCTGCCTCCGTGCTCACTGTAGTGTGGACACTGGAGAGTGGAGAGTGAAAGTAAAAATGGTAAAAAAAAAACATAATTGTTTGTCTATAAAACTGTCCTGATATTGGTCCCTCCATCTTTTTCACAACTACAACTCCAAGCATGCCCAGTTATTTTATATGCTGTTCGGGCATGCTGGGAATTCCAGTGGTGCCTCCAGCTGTTGCAAAACTACAAATCCCAGCATGCCCTGTCAGCTTTCTGCTGTTTGAGTGTATAAAGGAGTTGTAGTTCACAAACACCTCTACTGTATCAGGAGACTCCTGGGAGTTGTAGTTCACCAACACCTCTATTGTATCTCTGTAGTCTCCTGGGGGTTGTAGTTCACCAACACCTCTATTGTATCAGGAGTCTCCTGGCTGGGAGTTGTAGTTCACCAACACCTGTATTGTATCTCTGTAGTCTCCTGGGAGTTGTAGTTCACCAACACCTCTATTGTATCTCTGTAGTCTCCTGGGTGTTGTAGTTCACCAACACCTATATTGTATCTCTGTAATCTCCTGGGAGTTGTAGTTCATACACCAGTGTTTCCCAACCAGGGTGCCTCCAGATGTTGCAAAACTACTACTCCCAGCATTCCCTGGTTGGGAAACACTGGCATACACACACATAACAGGGACTACAACTCCCAGCATGTGTCATTCAGTAGCCCCCCCCCCCCCCCCCTCACACACAGAATCATCTCCAGTATGATATTTATTCCCTGTATACACCACCAGCCAGTGCAGTGTAATATGTCTCCTTCACACACACGTCCTCCCCTCCCTGCTCTGTGGTTTGCTCTGTGTTTCCCCCCATGAAAACTTGAATCCTCCCCGTGATAAGTGAGGTCCTATGTAGACAGAGCAGGGGAGGGGGGAGGAGCCGTGGACGTCCTCATTCTCCCCCTGCTTGAATCTTACAGATAGGGGCGTTTCTGAGGATGAGCCTATGGCTGCCTCAGAAAGCACCCGCTCATGCATATGCATAAGCAGGGAGGAGCTGACAGAGGCTAGGGGGAGCACAAACACTGCTGGGAGGAAAAGATCTCCGTCCCCAAGATGGCGGCTGCAATGTAATGAATAGGGGACGGACGCAGGACTACTGGGCTATGCTGGCAACTCTAATATCTCAGAAACGGCTGCATATAGGTAAATAGGACTAATTGACTGAATTGTATAACTTTTGTTTGGGGAACATTTGGGCAGGGATTTTTGACCACTACAGTTGTCCTTTAAGCAGACACTTCCCTGTACTGGTTACATTTAGAGGAACAAAAAAAAAAAAAACTGTAGCACTATTGTCAAAACAAAAACATTGGCTAAAGGGAGTCTTCTGTAAAGAGGATCCATCATAGCCACCATGGTTACACTATGAATAGAAGTCAGAACAGAGCCTTCAATGAGGTCTCTAAGAGTAGTACATTGCATTCCCGGCTAGCTCAGGGAGCTGATCGAGACCACTGTGAAGAAATTGCAGGATATTGATAAGCTGAGAGAATGGCGGGAGGTCCCTTACCTGGCTCCTCACTGCTCAAATGCTGCAGGAAGCCATGGCAAGGAAAAAAGAATGCCCCCAAAATTAGCAAAATAGTTTTTCTTCAATTTTGCAGCACAAATTGATATATATATATATTTTTGCTTTACCGTACATTTGGCGGTAGAATGAGTGATTACATTACAAAGCACATTTGGTGGCGCAAAAAACAAGCTTTTATAGGGGTCGTATGAGCACGTATGATTTTTAGAAGGTAAAAACAAAAGGTGCAAAAAGGAAAAATCCCTGCGTCCTTAAAAGGATTAACCCCTTAAGGACTCAGCCCATTTTGGCCTTAAGGACTCAGACAATTTAATTTTTACGTTTTCATTTTTTCCTCCTCGCCTTCTAGAAATCATAACTCTTTTATATTTTCATCCACAGACTAGTATGAGGGCTTGTTTTTTGCGCGACCAGTTGTCCTTTGTAATGACATAACTCATTATATCATAAAATGTATGGCGCAACCAAAAAACACTATTTTTGTGGGGAAATTAAAACGAAAAACGCAATTTTGCTAATTTTGGAAGGTTTCGTTTTCACGCCGTACAATTTATGGTAAAAATGTTCTTTATTCTGAGGGTCAATACGATTAAAATGATACCCATTATTACATACTTTTATATTATTGTTGCGCTTAAAAAAAATCACAAACTTTTTAACCAAATTAGTACGTTTATAATCCCTTTATTTTGATGACCTCTAACTTTTTTATTTTTCCGTATAAGTGGCGGTATGGGGGCTAACTTTTTGCGCCATGATCTGTACTTTTTTTTTATACCACATTTGCATATAAAAAACTTTTTATACATTTTTTATAAATTTTTTTTAATAAAATGTATTAAAAAAGTAGGAATTTTGGACTTTTTTTTATTTTTTTTCGTTCACGCCGTTCACCGTACGGGATCATTAACATTTTATTTTAATAGTTCGGACATTTACGCACGCGGCGATACCAAATATGTCTATAAAAAATGTTTTTTACGCTTTTGGGGGGTAAAATAGGAAAAAACGGACGTTTAACTTTTTTATTGGGGGAGGGGATTTTTCACTTTTTTTTTTACTTTTACATTTTTTTTTTACACTTGAATAGTCCCCATAGGGGACTATTCATAGCAATACCATGATTGCTAATACTGATCTGTTCTATGCATAGGACATAGAACAGATCAGTGTTATCAGCTATCTTCTGTTCTGGTCTGCTCGATCACAGACCAGAGCAGGAGACGCCGGGAGCCGCACGGAGGAAGGAGCGGGGACCTCCGTGCGGCGTTATGAATGATCGGATCCCCGCAGCAGCGCTGCGGCCGATCCGATCGTTCATTTAAATCACGAACTGCCGCAGATGCCGGGATCTGTATTGATCCCGGCACCTGAGGGGTTAATGGCGGACGCCCGCGAGATCGCGGGCGTCGGCCATTGCCGGCGGGTCCCTGGCTGCGATCAGCAGCCGGGATCGGCCGCGCATGACACGGGCATCGCTCCGATGCCCGCGGTTATGCACAGGACGTAAATGTACGTCCTGGTGCGTTAAGTACCACCTCACCAGGACGTACATTTACGTCCTGCGTCCTTAAGGGGTAAAGGGGTATTCCAGGCAAAAACTTTTATATATAAATCTCAACTGGCTCCAGAAAGTTAAACAAATTTGTAAATTACTTCTATTAAAAAATCTTAATCCTTCCAATAGTTATTAGCTTCTGAAGTTTTCTGTCTAACTGCTCTATGATGATGTCACGTCCTGGGAGCTGTGCATGATGGGAAAATATCCCCATAGGAACTGCACAGCTCCTGGGACGAGAGTCATCATTGAGCAGTTAGACAGAAAACAACAACTCCACTTCAGAAGCTAATAAGTATTGGAATGATTAAGATTTTTTTTATAGAAGTAATTTACGAATCTGTTTAACTTTCCGGAGCCAGTTGATATATAAAAAAAGTTTTTGCCTGGAATACCCCTTTAAAGTCTCTTCACTATAATGCATCACTGATTTCATTCATCGTGAATAACTCTTCGCTATTAGAACGGGTCCTAAGCAAAGAACCCGTCTCTAAGAGCTAGAAGGGAGGGCAGATTCCAGTTGTCTTTGCAGTACATGGATGGCCATTCACCCAAATCGCTTGCAATGTAGTTCAACTTTTTCCTTGCTGTAGTATCTACTGCATTTTACCACTCCATTGGTCGCCCCAGTATCTCAAGCCCAGTAATCACAGAAGTGCCCTCTCATTTCAATCAGTAGTTATGGCAGATATTTTTTTCACATCTATAGACAATAAATGTACACGCTGGGCATTTTATTAGTCACATTAGTAGCCCTCTTTTGGCCTCGGTAAACCCAGCAGTACTATACCTTTTTCTATTTTCAGCCCTCACAGCCATGTCGCCCTTCTCCCATTTCCAAACTCTACTCCCAGCAGTTTTCTCCTAATATCCTTGAGAGCAAAATACCCCTCAGCAGTCTCTTCTCAGCATATAGTGATGCCAGCGTGAATCTAAGTTTGCAGAGAACAATATATAGAACTTCTCAATGTGTGCAATCTCTGCCTAGTATGAGTGGTCTGTGACCAGCTCTGCCAGGAATGATGGACCCAGATTCTTCCTATACAGTGATCTTACCATGGCCCATACATATGAGAATTTCAACTTACAAATAGGCTCTCAGAGTCCACCATAAAGTTGCATACAGCATTGACCTACAATGCCTCTGTACATAGGGGCCCAAAGTGCAAAATAGACCTGTTTAATGTGCCCCATTCTGTCGCAGAGACATGTACACAGAACAGACACAGTGAGCCTCCACCACTCACATGTCTTTTCAGTCTGTTGCGGTGGCCCCTTGGAGATGTCTAAAAAGCCTGCAGCTTTTCTGCAGATGTCCAATGAGCACTGCCCTCCTCTTCCTTCACACACTAGAGGTTCCACTGTACCTCAACTTCGTACAGCGAGCATCACGTACAGTATGGGGGCAGCGAGTGGTGTGTCAGATTGGGCAGTGAATGGTATATTTATGCATTCCTCCTGCACCCTCTTCTGACATTGTTAAAAACATAACACCACCGTACAGCCTATTCTCCAGTGTTTCTCAATCAGTGTGCATCCAGTTGTGGCAAAACTACAACTACCAGCATGCCCAGACAGCCAAAGGCTGGTTGATAAACACTGCTATTCTCGGTGCTCAGGAGAATAATACTGTACAGTGCTGTAGATTTGTCTTTCTCATGCAGTAACTGATTACCAGGTTTCCATAGAGTTATGGACTCGACATACCGTGGTTTCAACATACAATTTTAATCGGTTCCAGAAGGACCATTGTATGTTGAGGGGCCACTATATTAGGCCCATTTATGAAATACAGTAGATTACTGGTAACAGCAATCTAAAGATGTAGTAACCTTCATTATACTACACTGTGCAATTGAAGTTCTTCTCTGTTTACTCTGGTCAGAGGTTTTATGGCTTGTGAGTTAAAGGGGTACAAAGCCCTTAGACATCTTATCCCCTATCCAAAAGGATAGGGGATAAGATTACTGATCACAGGGGACCCGCCACTGGGTACCCCCACGATCTCCCTGCTGCACCCAGCATTCGTTTAGAGCGTCTGGCGCTGCACCAGAGCCTCGTGACGTCACGCCCCCTCCCGTAGACTTGCATTGAAGGGGGTGGCCGTGACGGCCGGAGCAGAGCGTTGCTGTGACATCAAGAACCTCTGCCCCACATCGCCAGTCATCCGGCACAGAGCAAACGTCTCTCTGTGCATCGGATGTCTCGGGTGCCACAGCTGAAATAAGAAAATGGATAAGATGTATAGGGGTGGAGTTCCCCTTTAAACATTTTTCATTTATCGCAAGTCACACTGTATTGATAAATCTTCCATGTAAAATGTCAATAAACTCAAATTAAATTCTGGGGTTAAAAGTAATGTAAGATGGACACATTTTTGCGTTCGAATTACAGCCACAAGTCCCAGTCTGACCACGGGTGTGATGTCCTGACCGCTGTCGGCTTTGGAACATCAGATACAGTCAGGATGGGACTTGCAGCTGAAAAAAAGATTCAATAAAATACGTCTGTATTACATTAGTGTGAACCCAGCCTTAGTATTATAAGTATTGTTCCCATTAAAGACCAGTGCAGTACATACTCCACACCAAAAACTTTCACTTTGCACATGTCACACACTTTGCTTTTCCAGATTTCCCTGCAATTTTTTAAAAGGGTTTTTCTTTTTAAAATAAATGTGCCCCCAGTGTAGTGTATGCAGAAGGGCAGTTCTGTTGTAAATGTTGTGTCAGAGGTTTATCCGCAGCAACATGTGACATACCAGCTGCATAGCTTGTTTCACATGACACTAAGAAGTATAAAAGACTTCTAACAAGGATTTTTAAGATCAGTTAGACAAGACTTCTGACTGACCAGACAAAACATCTCAGTAAAGAAGATTTATCAGACAACAGGATGTAAAAAAATATCTTTCCAAAACAGAATTTGATTATTGAACCTACTCCAATAGTTCAGCATATTGAAGAGGATCTGCATCCAAAAATAGCAGTATCCATGTTTTGACAAGTAAACAACGTAAAGCCGTAATGAAAAAACACTTATTTTGAAAATTACCTATTGTTTATATCAGGTTTTAATGTTAACCATATTTTTGGGTGATGTTTTCACTAATTTTCCATTTTACTATTCATATTTTATAATAGTCCTGAAATCTTGCTGTTTCCATTCTGGCCATTAGACCTAAAACTAAACCTGTTCTCTACAGATCATTTCCCAGTAATGTCCATCTCAGAAATTGTGAAAGGCGACACCAGTAGGGATATAACACAGGACCCACCACCATTCACAGCAGAGATCAGCACCCCCTTCCCTGTAGTATGATCTGTGAAAAGGTCACAGAATATGCCTAGTAAGGTTTCTAATTCATCTGAATGGGGACAGGCCCTGTCTATTGTTATCTATGGGTCCTGCTGTAAAGCATAATACTAAGTGCTGTTAAAAACCTATCCGGCAAGACGGCAGCCCTCATAATGCACAGGAAATAAATTACAATTAGAGAATAGAAAGACAGAAGAAAAAAAAAAAAAGGAACATGATCCAGCAACTGCCTCTAGGCGACAGTCTCAACCAATGAGATGTATACATGTTATTGTGCTGTTAAGGGTGTATGACACAGGCTCCTGACTAGAGCCCGTGTCATACCGGATGACCTTCAGCTGATTCCAGTAGCGGGTGGCTTCTGCTAATAACTTGTAAAGTGGCTATTATCCCTTTAGATCACCGCTATCAAAGTTGACAGCAGTGTCTAAAGGGACCTTAAATGCATTCCTGAGGCTGTAGTAGGTTGAATCACCCCCCAACAGCGCCATCACTGAAAAGTTAGCCAGAGGGCTTACTTCTACATCCGTGCTGGCTGCGGATCTGAATTTGATTGAGCCTGCCTCAATTTTTATTTTTTGTTTAGGAGCATATGTTCTAGCAAAATGAATGACATTACAGAGTACAATTTGTCCTGCAAAAAACAAGCCTTTATATGGATGTGTAGATGAAAAAAATAAGAGTTATGGCTATTATAGAGCAAGGAGGAAAAAACTAAAGGGCAACAATGCAAAATGGGTCTGATACTTAGGGATTAAAGAAACATGGGGGGGGGGGAAGACATTTGGATAATGGCCTGGAGATAACCAGGCCATGGAGGTTTCTAGGCATGATCGGTGACCTGTGCAGAGATCATTGTGAATGGAGGGGAGGAGGCTGTGTGGCTGAGCTCTGAACATCAGCTATTGTGAAAAGTGTTATCTACCGGTATGTGTGACGGCCGGCAGGAAACCTGGAGAGAATAGTGAGAATAGTGGGAGAAAAATAAATAAAAAATGCTGCATGCGCCGTCTTTTTCTCCCACTACAAAACAATGGCCATTCGACGGACCCCATTTACTATAATGGGATCCATCGGGACCTGTTGTGCCCTGTCCAGTTAACAGCCGTTAATAAGGGGGGCAGCTTATTGGCAGTTCTGGACACGGCACAACGGCAGTGTGAAAGTAGCCTAACAAAAAAAATATAAAAACATAAATTCCAGCCGCTGCCATTTTCATTCATCAAACAGGAATACGGACTCTCAAAAAAGAGGGCAAGGTCCCATTATTTGGCCATGCTTTAAATGCATTTTATGAAGTGCTTGCATCTATTCCCGTTTAGGACATTCAGCCCTTTAGGGACAGTTCTAATGATGTTACACTGGCATACACCATGATAATGCGCTCTAAAATACATTTCCATTTAAGCTGCATTAAATTACAATATTAAAATGTAAATGAAAAGCTCCCACGAATGCTTTGTGTAATACAGTTTTAATTTTGTTCAGTTATTTCTTTAGACTTAATGTGTCTCTGAAAAATCTTTCATACAAGTATCGTAGTAACATGAACACCATGTATTCGGGTCAATTATTGAATTGCTCCCAATATGAAAGCAAAACCAGCAATTACATCTCATCTTAGCAGGGAGAGCAATAAACCAGGACGGAATAATTCACCGATAATCTGCGTTTACATGCAGTGACCCTTGTGCCCATTTACTGTCAACAGAAAAGACTCTTTTTAGAGGCTTCTCTGAATAGGCCGAGGTTAATTTTCTTAACTCTACAATCTATAATTTCAGCATCTAACTAAGTAAAATGTCACACAAAAAAAAAACACAACAACAACCAACAGACAACAACCGTACAGGCTAAAAACTTCCCACAATGTAACTGCACAGTACACAGGATAGCATTGGGCCTTACAGGCACACAAAAGCCATCAGATTGCCATTGCTGGACCAGACTATTCATGGAGTGAAACCTGGCACAACTATTCTTGATCCAATTTTCCCAGCTTGTCACTAACTTAGATTTGTTCAGACTAGATATTCAGCCAATCCCATTATCTGCTGTCCTACGGTCTTTCTGGGAGACCGAATCTAGATATCTAACCGTGAAGTCCATACTACCTTGCTTAAGATTTGCTTTACATCTAAGCCTACATAAAATAGTCCCCGGTGAACTCCTGGCTGGCACCCAGCTGTCCGCTTTGTGCAAGGAGACTGTCAACCCCTGCAAGTGGTGGTCAACACATCCCCTCTGTGTGTCTGTGAGAGAGCCAGAGATACACAAACGCTTTGGATAGAGGATTAATTGTCCTACATCACAGTACTCCTTTAATGATGCCGATATGTATGTGGCTACCTGCTATGGACTCCATGTCAAGAAGTGACGTCACTGAGTGAGTGACACGTTTTCTACCTCCTTTAATGTACACGCCAAATTACTATGCCATATACATTAAAGTGAATCTGACAGTTTGCCCATCGGCACTAAACCCAAAACACAGGGTTTTATTGCGGGTAAAGCAGATTAATATCATGTATAACTAATTCGGATCAGTGGGTCTGGAGATAGACCCATTATTAGCCTTTATTGCTAATAGGTTAATAACTAGTTATTTTTTGCAATGGAGGTGGGACCTCAGCATACCAAGCATCCCTACATCTATCCGCTCAGCTTCAATACACCCGCCTACAGATCGCTCACATGGGCGAAGGGTCTTCAATGAATATTGATCAGCATGAGTATCAAAAAGGTGTGTACAAATTTCATCCCGTATATATGATTAAAAACCGTATACGGTTTGAAAAATGATGTCCGGTTGCATCCGTTTTTTAAGAAAAAAAAAGTATACCTTTTTAACTTTCAGTCCATTTTGAATAAGGTTTCACTTGTTTGATTGAAATTCCAAGAAAAAAAAAAACTGTGCAAAGTACGGTTCCCATTGACTCCCATGTTTAAAAAAAAAACAAAAAAAAAACAAAAAAAAAAAACAACTGTATACGGTTTAATATGGTTTTTCCCCTGGAACAAAAAACGTGGTAGACTACGGTTTTGGGTACGGGTAAAAAAAACTGACAAAACCGTATAAGACGCAAAACGGACTAAACCAGATGATGCGTTTGACATACGGTTTACAATGTTAAGTCAATGCATACGGTTTTCTATACGGTTCCGTACAGTTTTTAACTTGAAACCGTATAAGGGAACTGTTTAGCAAAAACTTGGTGTGCATGCACCCTAACAGGTCTTACCCACACTATAATCCTGTGTATTGGGTTTAGTGTAGGTGAACAGGCCGTCAGTTTCCAGACTGTGATGGAAGCCTAACAGAGGCATCAGTCACCCATAGAATTATATGGAATCAGTTTAATGGATACTTCATAAACTTTTCCATGATGTATCCATTAAATTGATGCCATTACAGCCTGTGGGCGACAGATAGCAACATAAGGCATCCGATTAACAGATATGGCATGAAAAATCTACTAAAAATCTAATGGAATCTCTCTAACAGATGCCTGTGAAGAAGGCCATACCTTGTCACACATCACCTATAGTCTATTCTAGTATCTGCTTTTAAAATATCCTGTTGGATGGAATAGCGTAGTCTACTTATGCTGTTCCATTCTTCATTTTGTGTCGTATACTGATTCATATCGGCCTGATTTAGGGCAGAAAGGTCCTCGGTCAAACAATACACCACTTTAGAGACATTTGTCCAGTACGTCTAAAGCTCCTGACTTGTAATGTAAGTGTTGGTAAAAACACAAATGTGATATGAACAGCCCATGAGCCGTTTGGTTGTGCCCTAAAAGAAGTCATATTAAGTCATCTCACATACTATTGTAACTATTCACACATACCATTTCTCTCTGTGGCTATGCTCACTGGTTACATAATGACATTTAAGAGAGAAACAAAAAACTTACATAAGTTCATTCCTGTTTTACCAAGTGTTTCTCAACCACTTCCCTTCAGCACTGTTAAACCTTATGCTACTGTTTCAGTACTGCCGCTATTTTACAGCGTAACTATTAGCAGAACTGTAAGCAAATGTAGATGTCCCAGGAGACTGTGGTAACTATGTAACGGTCCGCATCCTGTGTGACATAACTAAACACAGGCCTGTTGTAAAAATCACATGCATTCATTGCATCAGTCACATTCCGGGGCAATCCAAGGAAATAGCCCTTTCTTTTAATAACTGTTCAACAGAACAAGGGGCCTGTACAACATCACAGTGCATAACATAACACTTCGATTTTACAACAACAGGATGGGCATGTCGGTGGTTTAGTCTCATGATGGAAAAATATTATATTGCAACCTATCGTGCAGCAACAGGTTTTTCGTGCAGCAATAGCTCTTCATATGACATCCATTTACAGTACCTACACCTGTTATTGCAATAAAAAAATAAAAAATAAATGCTGAAGCTAGAAATTGTTAAGTCCAAATTTAATTTCACTAGCTATCCCTAGCTATAAGATGTTTGATCGCGGGGGGGGTCCCACCGCTGGGGACCCCTGTGATCTCTGCTGCGGCACCCCAGATATCAGGTGCACTGAGAGAACGTCGCTCCGTTCCGGATGACTGGCTATACGGGGCAGAGGCTTGTGACCTCACGTCCCGCTCATATCGTCACGACCACACCCTCCCAATGCAAGTCTGTGGGAGGGGGCGTGATGGCCTCACCCCCCCCCCCTCCCATAGACTTGCACTGAGGTGGCGTGGCAGTGATGTCACAAGCCTCCGGAGCTGCACCCAACACGCTAAACAAATGACGGGTGCAGCAGGGAGATCATGGGGGTCCCTGGCGGCAGGACCCCCACGATCAGACATCTTATCCCCTATGCTTTGGATAGGGGATAAGATGTCTAGAGGCAGAGTACCCCTTTAACAGCAAGCATGACCATAGTCCCCTTAGTAATGCTGCAGTAGCCTCAAACAGAAACCAAAGCGGTTACTGTCTCCCCTCCCCAATAGTCAGTGGTAGACCCAAAAGGAAGACACAGCCATGCCCTTACTTCCCACAAGTACTAACAATGATATCCCACATCAGTGACCTATATCCTCCACCTGTAGCCACAGCAGTGCCCCACCTTACCACTTGTGCCTCTGAAAATTAAGGAAATAAAAGTTTTTTTTATCCCTTCATGATTCTGTTCTGATCCTTTGAGAAATGATCAGTATCTAAACGGTTGGTTTACATTTTAGTCCCCAAAAAATAAGTATTTGATCCCTTATCTAGAGATGAGCGCAGTTACAGTGATTCAATTCGTCACGTACCTCGCAGCTCGGCGTTTGCTGACTATAGCCTGCATAAATGAGTTCAGCTTTCAGGTGCTCCGGTGGGCTGGAAAAGGTGGATACAGTCCTAGGAGAGATTCTTCTAGGACCGTATCCACCTTTTCCAGCCCACCGGAGCACCTGAAAGCTGAACTCATTTATGAAGGTTAACCTTTAAACGACGTGGGGCGTATGCATACGCCCGTGGGAATTCCGGTCCCCGCTGCTAGCCGGTTGGGGACCGGACTGGCTGCTGAAATCATTCATCCCGCACTCATTCAGCAGGCATCCCGGCACATCGCCCAGGGGGGTCCTGAGACCCGACCCCCAACCCCTCCCCCCCCCCGCCCCATGTCGGCGATCGCAGAAAATCGCATGTCAATTCAGACATGTGATTTTCTGCTATTCCGGGCTGATCGGGTCTCTGGTGACCCGATCACCCGGAAAATAGGGATGATCGGAGTTGATGAGACAGCCCCGATCATCCTGAGGGCTAGGAGCGAGGTCGCAGTGCTGCGATCTCCTCCTATCCCCTGCCATTGGTCAGAACTGATTCTGACCAATGGCAGGGCAGGAGAGTGGGTTGCCATGGCAACCCCCATTCTGCCCACCCCTGGATGTCGAGGGGATTGTGGGAAGAAGATGGAGGCCGGTACCTGGAGGAGAAGATGCCTGGGGACCCTGGATCGTCGCTGGAGACTGCTGGATCCTGGCTCAGGTAGGGAAACCACGTTGGGGGGGGGGGATGAAAGTGAAAAGTAAAGTGATCTTTACTGTGGCAACCACTAGGAAGGCCAAACTGCAACTCCCCCGCCACCCATATAATATGGCTGATAAGCAGCGGCGGGGGACAGATGAGTGGCCGGGGCAGCGGAGTCAGGCGTCTCCCAGAAAAATGAAACTACACTGTAATTTCATATTTCCCGGCCTGGGCTGTAATTGGCTGGTTGGTCTCGGCCAATCACAGCTCAGGCTGCAAAATATGAAATTACAGTGTAGTTTCATATCCCTGGGAGCCGGCCAGCTCCGCTCCTCGGTCACCCTCCCGCCCGCAACTACAACTCCCAGCATGTCCTCACTGAAAGGGCATGCTATAAGTTGTAGTCCTGTAACAGCTCAGATAGCTGGCGGGTGGGAGATGTGGACATGAGCGGAGGGGGGTTTGGGACATGAGCGAAGGTGGGGAAGATGGGGGGGCCGGGGCAGTGGTTCCGGCCGGCTCCCAGAAATACTAAACTACACTGTAATTTCCAGCCAATCACAGCACCGCCTGGGAAATATGAAATTACAGTGCAGCTTCGTATTCCTGGGAGCCAGCGGGCTCCACAACCTGGCGGGTTATAGGTACGGACTGGTGCCTCCAGCTGTTGCTAAACTACAACTCCTATGTTGCTAAATTACAGGTTATATCTTTCCCAGACAGCCAAAGGCTGTCTGAAAATGATGGGAGTTGTGGTTTAGCAACAGCTGTATGCTCACGGTTTGGAAAAACTCTGGTTTATTGGGGAGGGCACCATAAATGTACTAACCAATTTTCCATATTTTTTTCTCATTTCAGATCCGTGTATGCAGAGGACTACGTCGATGACCAGTTTTTTTGTTTAAAGGGGTACTCCGGTGAAAAACTTTTTTCTTTTAAATCAACTGGTAGCAGAAAGTTAAACATATTTGTAAATTACTTCTATTAAAAAAACCTTAATCCTTCCTGTACTTATTAGTTGCTGAATACTACAGAGGAAATCGCTAAGCCCCGGCTTAGTAATGGATTCAGTCTATCAGACAGCTTCCACTACTAAGCGTGTAAAGTAAAAAAAACTTTTTTTAAACTTTTATTCCAAAAAACACTCCCCCACAAGCCCTTGTTAACCATTTTATTAATATATTTTAAAAAAATAAAATAAAAACCACGCTGGTTTTTTTACCGAATCCAAAGAAGTCCTCTACATACACAGATCTGAAATTATACGAGAAAAAAAAAAAATAAACAACATGGAAAATTGGTTAGTATATTTATGGTGCCCCCCTTTATGGAAAACGTCCATAAACCAGAGCTTCCAAACAGGGAGCCTGCAGCTGTTGCTAAACTACAACTACAGCCTTTGGCTGTCTGGGAAAAATATAAGTTGTAATTTAGCAACAGCTGTAGTCTCTGTTTCTAAACTACAACTCCAGTGATGAAAAAAATAAAAATAAATGAGCACTCACACATCCCCGTATACGGAATAAAAAAGAAGGGTCAGAAGAGAACAATTTTAAATGTGCTGTTTCATATAAATAGATATTGATATCCCGACAGATGACATTCACTATTATGGGGTCTGTAGGGCGCCGTTGTTTTTTGATGGGAGTAACAGGAGGGAAAAACTTTGCATGATGTATTTTTCCTCCTGCTATTCTCCCCAGGTTCCCCCACGGACGTCACACTGTTGTGTCACAACGGCAGTGTGAAAGAAGCCCAAGTTTGATATCATTTCAACTGCATGAACCTACAGAATACATAGAACGTGTAATTTTTACCAAAAAGTGCACTGGGTAGAAATGGAAGGTCCTAAAAGTTACAAAATGGCGTTTTTTTTTCTCTCCATTTTTGTCCCACAAATAATTTTTTTGTTTGTTTTGCCATAGATCTTGTGGTGAAATTAATGATGTCAAAGTAAAATTGGTGGTGAAAAAAAACAAGGCCTTATATGTAAGGCAGAAAATTGAAAGCATTATGATTTTAGGAAGGTGAGGAGCAAGAAAACTAAATTTAAAAAATTAAAAACCCTGTGTCGTAAAGCAGCGATGATAAATGTCCCTGATGGTGGATTTCTTTTGTGTGTGTATTTTTCACCCTTTGGTGATGTTTTTTAGGCTTAGTGGCATTGAGTGACATGATGAAAGAATTACATAGCTTGTAATGAGAAAGAAACAAGGGATAAAATGCCAAACAAATAAGGCACACTACTACACACACTTTTTTTTAACCCACAAAAGCTGCATCATGGAGGAGAAAAATGAGGGGGCAGTTTTAGGCGGTGTTTCTATTTTAAAGTCAAAAGGACACCAAACAAAATGAAAAAAGTTGTGTGTTGGGCCTTTTAAGATACAATAAACTGTTTTACTGTAAAGCATTCGCATGGGAGTGTTAAAAAGAAATGTGTATCAGCCACATTCAGTATGACTCGCACTCTGAAAGTGTAAGTGACAATTTTATATATATATATATATATATATATATATATATATATATATATATATATATATATATTTATCATCAATGCCCTTTTCTGTTTGCTCAGATACAGCTTCACACAGAGTTATCCTGTTTACCAACATTTATATTAAAGGACAACTGCAGCCAAAAAATACTTATCCCCTATCCACAGGATAGGGGAGAAGTGTTTGATTGCGGGGGGGTCTGACCGATGGGACCCCCCCCGCGATCTCCTGAATGGGGCCCCCGCATTAGCACTCAGTGTGAATGCTATTGCGCGTAGCGTCGACCTGAGAGGTTGACGGTTATGCCCCCTCCCCATACAGTTCTATGGGAGAGGCACAAACACTGCATCCCACCTCTCATAGAACTACATTGAGGAGGCGTGTCGGCCACAGCATCATACTGCAGCAGGCAGAGCCATGGCCCTGTGCAGGAGATCGGGGGGGGGGGGGGGGGGGGGTTTCCAGTGTTCGGATCCCCCGCAATCAGACACTTATCCCCCATCCTATGCATAGGGGGATTAGAGTTTTTTGGCTGCAGATTTCCTTTAACCTGTACCATATATTTGGTATGTGTGGAAATGCTGTGCAGCATATTTATTGTATTTGATCACAATCCAAAAGACTGAGAGCCATATGTTCTGCCATATGAATGGGGAAATAGTGCATCCCGATTCCTTAAGAAAATGACATCATTTGGGATTAAAGAGCATTTACTCATGAAATCCAGGAAAGTACTACAAGGCCTGGAATTGTATTAATACTAATTCTACTAGGCTGTTTATGACAGTTTCTTGGAAAACTGGGTGACATCTAACATGCCATCATCGTTACTCAAAATAGGGGTCATTTAGGTTTCCCAAAGTCTAATGTTTTAGGCTAGGTTCAGACTACGGAATCTCCGGGCAGAAAATTTCCGCCCGGAGAATCCGAGTGCGGCCATCGCTGACTGCTAGGACCGCGCGGACACTGCAGTCTCTAATAGACTACAATGTGTTCCGTGCGGATTTCCGCCTGAAGAAAGAGCAACCCCTTTCTTCAGGCGGAAGTTTCCGTTCACAAATTCCGAAGTGTGAATTCACTATACAGTACATTTTAGCAAACGGAATTTCCGCCTTCAATTTCAAAGCAGAATTGCAGGCGGAAATTCTATAGTCTGAACCTAGCCTTGTAAGCAATTGTTTGTTTAACCCCCTTTATTTTAACATATAATGTATTATGGAGCCAGAACAATATGCAAGGCAACATTTAAAAAAATATATGGAATTGTGCAATTTTGTGGGGCAATAATTATTTTCACTCTATGGTAAATCTGACATTCTATTTTTATTCTATAGATCTGTACGATTTCAATGATACCAAACTTGGGCAATTTTTTTTCGTTTTAAGGTAACAAAAAAAAAAAAAAAAAGTGAAAACTTGAGGGGGAAAAAAAAAAAAAGTTTGTTATTTTTCTACCAACAGAGCTATGTTAGGGTTCGGGTTTTGCGCCATGAGCTGTTTAATTTTTTTAACTGTACCACTTTTCCATATATATGGACTTTTTGATCACTTTTTATTAGTTTTATTCTGGGACGTGATGTGACCAAAAATCAGCAATCTTGGCATTTTGAATTTTTTTTTGCGTTTGCGCCTTTTACCATGCAGCATCAGGATCATCATAATTTTATATTTCAGAAAATTAAGCACTCGGCGATACTAAATATGTATCATTTTTATTTTTACAGTGTTTTACTTGAACAATGGGGGTGATTTGAAATTATTTTTTTTTTGGCCGCCCTAGGGGGCCTATCATAAGCCTTCATTAGGTGGCTTACATAGATCAATATAAGGCTATTTCATTACATTGATCTATGTTTTCAACGCTCAATTGCTAAGGGCTGCCAGAAGCAGCCTTAAAGGGGTATTCCCACCCTAGACATCTTATCCCCTATCCAAAGGATAGGGGATAAGATGTCTGATCGCGGGGGTCCCACCGCTGGGGACCCCTGCAATGTTGCATGCGGCACCCCCTGTTTCTTGTCCGGAAGCGCTGGAGGGTCTGGGTTGCGACCACGGGAACGGAAGTCCGTGACGTCAGGACTCAGTCCCTGTGTGACGTCACGCCCCGTCCCCTCAATGCAAGTCTATTGGAGGGGGCGTGATGGCAGAGGGAAGGACGGGCAAGTCCCAGTTTTTCCCCGGTGACCCATCTGCAGCCCCAGATTACTTTGCAAAGCTGCAGATGGTTCCCCTAGACACCAGGGATTACCGGTGATCGCTATTGATCACTGCATTTAACCTTTTCCATGACGGACATTGGAGTCAGCTCCGATGTCTGTCATTACTGGCAGATGTCAGCTGCTGATAGCAGCGGGGATCTGCTGGTTATGACACGGACCAGACCCATGGGCCCGCATCATGTTCCCCTGACCCCACCCATGACGTACTTTTACGTCATAGGTTGGGAAGGGGTAAAAGGGTACTGTAATTTGAACAAACTTTGCATAGATTAATAGTACAAGGAAATATAAGAAATATTGTAATACATCTTATTAGACAACAATGCTGTTTTTGTCTGTTATGAAAGTTTTCTCCTCTCCCCTCCTGCTGTTAAGGGAGTACTCCGCTGGAATTATTATTATTATTATTATTATTTTTTTTTTTTTTATCAACTGGTGCCAAAAAGTTAAACAGATTTGTAAATTACTTTTAAAAATCTTAACCCTTCCAGTACTTATCAGCTGCTGTATAAAACAGAGGAAGTTCTTTTCCTTTTGAATTTGTTTTCTGTCTGACCACCGTGCTCTCTGCGGACACCTCTGTCAATTTTAGGAACTGTCCAGAGTAGGAGCAAATCCCCATAGCAAACCTCTCCTGCTCTGGACAGTTCCTGACATGGACAGCGGTGTCAGCAGAGAGCTCTGTGGTCAGACTGAAAAGAACTACACAACTCCTTCTGGAGCATACAGCAGCTGATAAGTACTGGAAGGATTAAGATTTTTAAATAGAAGTAATTTATAAATCTGTTTAAAGGATAAGTATCAAGAAAACAAAAAAATAAAAAATAAAAATCTCCTGTTTAGGCTCTCCTTTACAGCCGCACATCAAGACCCCCGCCCAAAGTGGGGGCCATCACGCCCCCTCTATATAGTTCTACGGGAGAGCCGAAGATTGCCAAACGGCTCTCCCATAGAACTATATGGAGGGGGCGTGGCTGTCCCCGCTTCGGGTATCTGTTGATTGATTTAAAGGGTAGCTCCCACCATCCTATTTTTTTTTTTCTGTCCCTGCCTTTTGCCAATCTATCCCTAACCCCCTCCCTGCTTTTAATTTTTATTTTTACTATATTAAAAATGCCTTTTGTCTGCCTGGCAGTGTGCTCACTACCAGGCAGACTTCCCCAGCAGGCACCACGTCACTGATGCCTGCTGGGGGGGACTTCCGCCCTTAGTTCATCTACACAGGGTGCCTCCAGCTGTTTCACCACTACAACTCCCAGCTTGCCCTGACATCTATTGGCTGTCAGGGCATGCTGGGAGTTGTAGTATTGAAACAGCTGGAGGCACCCTGTGTAGATAAACTATTAGTTAGTTACATGTGGCGCTAGCCCGTCCCCTCCATCTCCCTCCCCCCCCCGCACCATACCCCATTCCCTCCATCACAACCCCCCCCCCCCCCCCGCATACCCTTTCCCTCATTAAACTTACTGCTGAGTCCGGCAGCGGGCTTGAAGGGACAGCGGCGGCGACGATGTGCGGGAGGTGTGGCCTCCCAGCCAGTGGCCGGGGAGCCAATGCCCCAACCCCTGCCCTATCCGCAGGATAAGGGATAAGTAGCTGACCGCTGGGACCCTGCTCTACTCTGCTTAAGCGCGTTTCATACCCAGCACATCAGCTGGTCGAAACACCCCCCCCTACCCCTCCATTCATCTCTAGGAGACAAAGTTCACGTGTCTCCACTTTTCCCACAGGAATGAATGGAGGGGGGGAGGGGGGGTTTCGACCAGCTGACGTGCTGGGTGCGATCAGCTACTTATCCTCTATCATGTGCATAGGGCATAAGTTTTTGTGCACTGGACATCTTTAAGAAAGCGGAGGGCAAAGTCCCTTCATTCAGCTGACTGACGAGGGTGCAAGGAGTCCACCTCCCACTGAACAGATATTGATGGCCTAAGGCTTAGGATATTATTTTAGTATTACATTATTAATAAAAATCCCTTTTAAAATTACCTAATATAATATATTGCCTCCAGGGTGTAGGAGCATATAAGGCTTAGCAAACTCTGCAGGCACAATTTAGACTGTATTTTATAAGTAGCAGCTGGCAAAATGTGATTTAGGAATTGTGTCATAAGGACGGGCAATGACAATCATGTGGCAAAGCCCAGACAGTCAACACAGGTTCTAATATGTAAACACAGAAACAGCAAAAATGTAACAAAAAATACAAGTGTGGGAACACATCCTGTGGTTAGTGCCCGTGCTCCAGTGATCACACTCAGCAAGTCATACAAGAGGATCACATGATGGACTCAAAAACTCCATATAGAGATGACCTGTCATCCCACCCCTCATGTGCTACCCCTCAAGATTACCAAAAGTAAGGTCAGCTGCCACACATTCTACTCTACTAAACATTATTCCAGTCTCCAGGGGGGGGGGGGGTTAGCATATATTATATATAGCATAAGTGCAATGAAGCTTCCATTAAGGAGTTACCATCATTAAAAGCCTTAACCCCTTAAGGACAAGGACCAGGCCTATTTTATTTTTGCATTTTTGTTTTTTCCTCCTCGCCTTCTAAAAATCATAACTCTTATATTTCCATCCACAGACCCATGAGGGCTTGTTTTTTTGCGTCACCAATTTTACTTTGTAATGACATCACTTATTTTACCATAAAATGTACGGCGCAACCAAACAAATATTAATTTGGGAAAATTTTTAAGAAAACCGCAATTTAACATTTTTCGGAAGGTTTTTGTTTTCATGCTGTACAATTTACGATAAAAATTACATGTTTTCTTTATTCTGTGGGTCAATGCGATTAAAATGATACCCATGTTATATGTCTTTCTGTAATTGTCCCGCTTAAAAAAAATCTCAAAAACTATTTTAACAAAATTAGTATGTTTGAAATTGCCCTATTTTGACCACCTATAACTTTCTCATTTTTCTGTATACAGGGCAGTATGAGGGCTAATTTTTTGCACCGTGATCTGTAGTTTATGTTTTACTTTACATTAATTTTTTATATATTTTTTGGAATAAAATGTGACAAAAAAAGCAGCAATTTTTGACTTTTTTTCACGTTTACGTTGTTCACTGTACGGGATAATTAACAATATATTTTGATAGTTCAGACTTTCATATACGCGGCGATATGTTTATTTTTTTACGCTTTTTTGGGGGTAAAATGGATTATTTACATTTGTATTGGGGGAGGGGATTTTTCACATTTTTAACCACATTTATTTATTTATTTTTTTACACACACACACACACACACACTTTAAAAGTCCCCTTAGGGGACTATTTATAGCAATCATTTAATAAGCATTATTGGGAATAAGCGATCCTAGTAATCGGCCTGTATGAAAGGGCCAGTTTCAGCAGTAAACAAGCTTATCAGCTGATCGCTACATTTGTGCGGCCATATAAATTATCCAGTGTAAACAAGGAATCAGAGGCCAAAAGTGATCAATTTAACAGGCTGCACAATTTGATTGATCAGTAAAACCGGAGCTCATTGCCTGCCCCCGTCAGCCTGTGTTCACACTGAGAAAAACAACAAAGAAAATAAGGAAAAGCTGAAACTCTACTTCAGGCACAAACCCTGCACACTAAGGAGATTTATCATTCTTTTCAAACGTATGGCTTTTATGTGACAAATTTTTTTTTTACTTACTTTTGCTTACATGCGCCCTATTTATCAAATAGTCGCACGACCTTGATAAATAAATCACACGTAAGAAAAACCCGGGAGACCCGTTTATAAAAGCATTTTTGTAAAGCAGAAAAGTTTTCCCTTCTGTTAATAACTGAAGTTCTTTATCTACCCTTTATTACCAGTAGTGTTGCTAGAGAGTGACGGGGAGGGTGTACCGCATCGGGTGACACCCTGACTGGTCTGCCTGTTTGTGACGTTGGTGGGCGGAGTCTTGCGTCTCTGCGCTGGGGCCGGAGTTTACGTCAGGAAGACAGCACCAACAGGCAACAATAGTGAAACCTCATAAAAAATAAAAAAAAAACGCTCGTTGCCCACCCCAAAATCTGCATGAAGCTGTATTACTATGGATTTTTTAAGGAAATATTTTAGTGCCATATATGGGTTATTTAAGTCTAAAAATTCTTACACAATTATTTGTGCCTTATTCTATTTTAACACAACATTCATTTTAAAATTTTGTAGGTACACCAGCATGTGCGTGTTCTAAAATTAACAAGGTGTCCAGTGTGTATTTTCAAACTTAAAACGAATAGCGTTCTATAATAAATGTTTTCTATAATTAATGCAGAACAAGAACAGTTGTTAAAAGTGGGTGTTAAAGTGGTACTCCGGCACTTAGACATCTTATCCCCTATCCAATGGATAGGGGATAAGATGCCTGATCGCGGGGGTCCCGCTGCTGTGGACCCCCCGTGATCTTGCACGCCACACCCCGTTAAAATCAGTCCCCAGAGCGTGTTCGCTCCGAGACTGATTACGGTCGATCACGGGGCCAGAGCATTGTGACATCACGCCCCCTCCCATAGGCTTGCATTGAGGGGGCGGAGCGTGACGTCACATGGGGCGGAGCCGTGACATCACAATGCTCCGGCCCCGTGATAGACAGTAATCAGACCCCGAGCGAACACGCTCCAGGGACTGATTTTAACGGGGTGCGGCGTGCAAGATCACAGGGGTCCCCAGCGGCGGAACCCACACGATCAGGAATCTTATCCCCTTAAATTTCCCTGGTTGAACTTGATGGACATATGTCTTTTTTCGACCGTACTAACTATGTAACTATAACTATGTAACGTTTCTTCTTTCTGCGGACACCGCAATTTCCACGCCAGGTGTTCCGCCATGAGCACAGTGCAGCAGAATCCCACTAAAATCAATGGGACACTGCTGCTGCGGAATCTCACCTCTGCATGGAAATTCTGCCATGTGAACACAGACATGTTGATTCTTAAAAGGGGTATTCCAGGGCAAAACTTTTTTTTATATATCAACTGGCTCCGGAAAAAGTTAAACATATTTGTAAATTACTTCTATTAAAAAATCTTAATCCTTCCAATAGTTATTAGCTTCTGAAGTTGAGTTGTTTTCTGTCTAACTGCTCTCTGATGACTTACGTCCCGGGAGCTGTGCAGTTCCTATGGGGATATCCTCCCATCATGCACAGCTCCCGGGACATGACATCATCATTGAGCAGTTAGACAGAAAACTTCAGAAGCTAATAACTATTGGAAGGATTAAGATTTTTTAATGAAAGTAATTTACAAATCTGTTAAACTTTCCGGAGCCAGTTGATATATATAAAAAAAGATTTTGCCTGGAATACCCCTTTAAGGCTATCGCTGAAGCAGAATATAAAATTCCTGCCAGGACCTTCTGTTGACATCAATGGGGCTTTGATTCCACAACGATTCCAGGCAGAATTCACACATGGAAATTGTCTTGGAATCTGCCTCAAATTTAGTATGCACAGCTTTTTAGATGGAGATAAAGGATTTTAGCGAGGAATTTCCTTGCCGAGTTTCTTCAGTGTGAATGTGTCACATGGGTTTCACCTTGGAGAAGTAAAGGATTTTACATGGCGGAATTTCTATGCGGGAGTCCGCCAGAAAATTCTGCTCAGAAATTCAGCAAAATTTACAGCACATTAAACTGAATGGGGATTCTACTATTTCCCATTCACACAGCAGAATTTTGCAGCATTCTGCAAAAACATTGAAAACGTCTTTCAATTTTGGAGAATTCCAGGCGACATTCCATTGAAGTAAATGGGGCTTTGAGTTTTGGCAGAATTCTGGGTTCCACACATTTTGCAGCAGGCTTTGCAAAACAGAATTTGAGCGAAATCACAGCATTTCCGCCATGTGAACATACCTTGATGTAAACATACTGTAAAAAACCCTACAGATAGATCACATCAGCACCCACAGCATGCTCCTATATCATGGATAGACAGATATTACATGCATCTGCTCAGTACTGTAATCTTCTGCAGGCAATATCCTCAGCAAATCCACTGTTCACACTTCTGCATTGTTATTATTATTATTTAAAGAGTACCTGTCATCAAGTAAAACTTTTGCTATGTTATTCCTTAAGTAATGTTATGCCTATTTGCCATATATCTTTATAAAAAAAAAAAAAAAAAAAATTTCCATCATTTATTTAACTTTGAAAAAGTGGCCACTAGGGGTCGCTGCATAGCCCTCGGACTTGTGCCAGACTGGCACAAGTCCGATCTCCAGAAGTGCTGGTGGGGCGGGACATGAGCGCGGCTCTGCATATCTCTCGTTCCCTGCCTGTCAATCATACACCGAACGGCGCGCACAGGGCTCTCGGTACACAGACATAATCAACGACCCCCTGCCTCTTGTCCCCGCCCCTCAAATAAACTGCCCGGCCATCAGTGCTCACTGCAGCGCTGATGGTCCTAGGACACAGGGTATGGCACATCTTGTCTTGGTTGGGATTGGCTCTGAAGTTTATGTTCACAGCACGTAATTCCGTTCGCGGAAATTACATATCGTGAACATACCCTTAAAGGGGTACTCCGGTGGAAAACTTTTTTTTATGAACTGATGGCAGAAAGTTAAAGGGGTATTCCAGGCAAAAAAAAAATTTTATATATCAACTGGCTCTGGAAAGTTAAACAGATTTGTAAATTACTTCTATTAAAAAATCTT
Source organism: Hyla sarda (assembly GCF_029499605.1). Classification (NCBI taxonomy): domain Eukaryota; kingdom Metazoa; phylum Chordata; class Amphibia; order Anura; family Hylidae; genus Hyla; species Hyla sarda. The sequence continues at coordinate 331,990,340 of NC_079191.1, forward strand.
AATCCTTCCAATAGTTATTAGCTTCTGACGTTTTCTGTCTTAACTGCTCAATGATGATGTCACGTCCCGGGAGCTGTGCATGATGGGAGAATATCCCTTGCATGATGGGAGAATATTCCCATAGAAACTGCACAGCTCCCGGGACATGAGTCATCAGAGAGCAGTTAGACAGAAAACAACAACTCAACTTCAGAAGCTAATAACTATTGGAAGGATTAAGATTTTTTAATAGAAGTAATTTACAAATCTGTTTAACTTTCCGGAGCCAGTTGATATATAAAAAAAAGTTTTGGCCTGGAATACCCCTTTAAACAGATTTGTAAATTGCTTCTAATAAAAAAATCTTTACCCTTCCAGTACATTCTAGCGGCTGTATACTACAGAGGAAATTATTTTCTTTTTAATTTTTTTTTTGTCTTGTCCACAGTGCTCTCTGCTGACACCTCTGTCCATGTCAGGAACTGTCCAGAGCAGCATAGGTTTGCTAAGGGGGTTTTCTCCTGCTCTTGACAGTTCCTGATATGGACAGGTGTCAGCAGAGAGCAGTGTGGTCAGGCAGAAAGGACATTCAAAAAGAAAATAATTTTCTCTGTAGCATACAACTGCTAAAAAGTACTGGAAGGGTAAATATTTTTTTAATGCCTATTCACACATACAGTATTACGCACAGATTTGATGTGAACACAGCTTGAAAACCTGCGCATCAAATCAGACCCTTATAGAATCAATTTACAAATCTATTTAACTTTCCCTTTTAAGTAACCCTTTAAGGTGCATTTACACCACGATTTAGCAATACGGTGGGGAAAAACCGGCCACTGCTATATCCCGGCTGGACTCCTAGAATACTACGGTTATCAGTCAGGCATTAAAAACTAATACGGTTCAAAAATTACCCCATCAGAGTCACTACTAACTCTGTCCGGCTCATTCAAATGACGAGGAGGCGGCGCGGGTCTGGCAGGGATACGGCAGCAGGCGGTTTTTAAATTTCCTCGCCAGTTATTGCTAAATCGTAGTGCGAATGTGGCCTAACCATAGGTTCAACTAAGTTGTCAGGTTTATAACAGTGCTGCAAGTATGACAACTGCAATAGAGAATCTCACTGGAACCTTAGAGGCAGATGCACTATTCATCTACAGAAGTGTTTCCCAACCAGGGTGCCTCCAGCTGTTGCAAAACCACAACTCCCAGCATGCCCGGACAGCCGAAGGCTGTCCGGGCATGCTGGGAGTTGTTGTTTTGCAACAGCTGGAGGCACCCTGGTTGGGAAACGCTGATCTACAGTAGAACATATGCACGAACACCCTCTCCAACCCTTTGGGGTCTCAGCTTCTCAGCTCCGGCAGCCTAAAAAGTAAGAATTATGGGCCATTCAAGTAAGACTGTGAACCCCAACCAGTTGCTCTATAGCGGTTGGAAAACTACAACTACCAGCATGCCCAGAAGGCTGTTAGTGCATGCTGGGAGTTTGTTTTGCAACAGCCGGAGGCATTCCGGTTGGGAAACGCTGATCTACAGTATAACATATATGGTGGAATGCACAAATACCCTCCCCAACCCTTTGGGGTCTCAGCACTGCAGCCTAAAAAGTAAGAACTATGGGCCATTCATTCCAGTAAGACTGTGAACCCAAACCTGTTGCTCTCTAGCTGTTGGAAAACTACAACTCCCAGCATGCCCAGAAGGCTGTTAGTGCATGCTGGGAGTTTTAGTTTTGCAACAGCTGGAGACACTCCAGTTGGGAACCACTGCTCTATATAGACCAGCCACCTGTGTGCAGATGTCCAGTGTTTGCCACTCTCAGATGTTTTAGTTTTGCAACAGCTGGAGGCACCCCGGTTGGGAACCACTGCTCTATATAGACCAGCCACCTGTGTGCAGATCCCCAGTGTTTGCCCACCCCAGCTGATCGTCCATGGCGCCCACTCACCGGCAATGTCCCACAGCTGCAGTCTGACCAGGGTCTTACTGTCCCAATTGATGACTTTGAGGGCGAAGTCGACGCCTATGGTGGCCCGGTAGTGCTGGGAGAAGAGCTGGTGCACGTAGCGCTTGATGATGCTGGTCTTGCCGACCCCCAGCTCCCCGATGACCAGCACCTTAAAGAGGTACTCCCTGCGCTCCGGGGCCCCCGCGGCCGCTCCGGGCTCCCCGGCCATGTAGTCTCCCTCAGGTGGCGGTAACGCGTGCGGTTAGTACTGCTAGAGACACTTATTGCCGCATCTCCTCATGTCACACCCGGAGCCGCTCCGCTACCGTCACAGCTAAACTTCACTTTCTTACAAACTTTTCTCTCCTCCCAGTTTCCCAAAGAACCAACCACCTGACTTCGAGTCACAGGACAGGAAGAGCCCGGGCCGGCCCGGTCAGGGTGGTGACGTCAGAGCTGCAGGCACGTGACCGACACATCGCTGTAAGGATATTCTGAGCGCGCAAGCTTCATTACCATAGTTACCGACTACAGATACAAGCCCCCGACCTGATTTGACCACTCCTCCACTAACAATGGGGAGTCCCCCTTTAAGTAGGGTAGCAGAAGAGTCTTCTTTTTATGTCAGGGCAGTATTTCCCAACCAGGGTGTCTCCAGCTGTTGCAGAATGACACCATGGTGGCCAGTAGAGATGTCCTGATACCGATACTGGTATCAGTCACACCATGGTGGCCAGTAGGGATGTCCTGATACCGATACTGGTATCAGTCACATCATGGTGGCCTGTAGGGATGTCCTGATACCGATACTGGTATCAGTCACACCATGGTGGCCAGTAGGGATGTCCTGATACCGATAATGGTATCAGTCACACCATGGTGGCCTGTAGGGATGTCCTGATACCGATACTGGTATCAGTCACACCATGGTGGCCAGTAGGGATGTCCTGATACCGATACTGGTATCAGTCACACCATGGTGGCCAGTAGGGATGTCCTGATACCGATACTGGTATCAGTCACACCATGGTGGCCTGTAGGGATGTCCTGATACCGATACTGGTATCAGCCACACCATGGTGGCCTGTAGGGATGTCCTGATACTGATACTGGTATCAGTCACACCATGGTGGCCAGTAGGGATGTCCTGATACCGATACTGGTATCAGTCACACCATGGTGGCCAGTAGGGATGTCCTGTTACCGATACTGGTATCAGTCACACCATGGTGGCCAGTAGGGATGTCCTGATACCGATACTGGTATCAGTCACACCATGGTGGCCAGTAGGGACGTCCTGATACCGATACTGGTATCAGTCACACCATGGTGGCCAGTAGGGACATCCTGATACCGATACTGGTATCAGTCACACCATGGTGGCCAGTAGGGACGTCCTGATACCGATACTGGTATCAGTCACACCATGGTGGCCAGTAGGGACATCCTGATACCGATACTGGTATCAGTCACACCATGGTGGCCAGTAGGGATGTCCTGATACCGATACTGGTATCAGTCACACCATGGTGGCCTGTAGGGATGTCCTGATACCGATACTGGTATCAGCCACACCATGGTGGCCTGTAGGGATGTCCTGATACTGATACTGGTATCAGTCACACCATGGTGGCCAGTAGGGATGTCCTGATACCGATACTGGTATCAGTCACACCATGGTGGCCAGTAGGGATGTCCTGTTACCGATACTGGTATCAGTCACACCATGGTGGCCAGTAGGGATGTCCTGATACCGATACTGGTATCAGTCACACCATGGTGGCCAGTAGGGACGTCCTGATACCGATACTGGTATCAGTCACACCATGGTGGCCAGTAGGGATGTCCTGATACCGATACTGGTATCAGTCACACCATGGTGGCCAGTAGGGATGTCCTGATACCGATACTGGTATCAGTCACACCATGGTGGCCAGTAGGGACGTCCTGATACCGATACTGGTATCAGTCACACCATGGTGGCCAGTAGGGATGTCCTGATACCGATACTGGTATCAGTCACACCATGGTGGCCTGTAGGGATGTCCTGATACTGGTATCAGTCACACCATGGTGGCCAGTAGGGATGTCCTGATACCGATACTGGTATCAGTCACACCATGGTGGCCAGTAGGGATGTCCTGATACCGATACTGGTATCAGTCACACCATGGTGGCCAGTAGGGATGTCCTGATACCGATACTGGTATCAGTCACACCATGGTGGCCAGTAGGGATGTCCTGATACCGATACTGGTATCAGTCACACCATGGTGGCCAGTAGGGACGTCCTGATACCGATACTGGTATCAGTCACACCATGGTGGCCAGTAGGGACGTCCTGATACCGATACTGGTATCAGTCACACCATGGCGGCCAGTAGGGATGTCCTGATACCGATACTGGTATCAGTCACACCATGGCGGCCAGTAGGGATGTCCTGATACCGATACTGGTATCAGTATTGGAACCTATATTGGACATTTGTCTGATACCTGCCGGCAGGTATCACGGAGATGCGGTAGGTCGCCTGCACTCTGCGCGGATCATCTCCTAGAGCAGTGGTCTTCAACCTGCGGACCTCCAGATGTTGCAAAACTACAACTCCCAGCATGCACGGACAGCCGGTGGCTGTCCGTGCATGCTGGGAGTTGTAGTTTTGCAACATCTGGAGGTCTGCCGGTTGAAGACCGCTGTCCTAGAGGATGAAGGATGTAAATTTAGCAGCAGCTGTGCACGCGTCTTAGCCGGGACCTGTGGTTTATGCCAAAAATCACCAATCCGGGTCCTGATATTCACTGCCGGTTAGCTCAGGGATACAGTGAAATCTCAGTGTCCCGATTGGCTCCGTGCCGTCCGATCGTCGCTCCTATACTGCAGCCAGCCATGGCAGGCCGTGGTAAAGGAGCGCAGATAACACTGATCAGTGCTGTGTAACAAAACTAAACATATGTGGTATCGCAGCGTGCATATATGTCCAAACTATAGAATTATTTATTACCAAAAACCCTTTGGAGGGTTAAACCACCCCACTCAGGGACAAAAACCCTGTACTAGGGTCCCACTAAAAACAATCTTTATTGGTATGTTCGAAAAGTTATTGTGTGAATGAAAACAAATAGGGGGAGATTTATCAAACTGTGAGGGAAAAAGTGAAGAGATTTTCCCCCAGCAACCAATCACAGCTCAGCTTTCACTTTACCACAGCTCGTTAGCTGAGCTGTGATTGGTCGCTGTGGGGAAATAACTTCACTTTTCCCCTCACACAGTTTGATAAATCTCCACCATAGTGATTTACATTTTTTTTTTTAGAGATCTCTCTATATTGGTTAGTAGAGATGAGCGAACTTACAGTAAATTCGATTCATCACGAACTTTTCAGCTCGGCAGTTGATGACTTTTCCTGCATAAATTAGTTCAGCTTTCCGGTACTCCGGTGGGCTGGAAAAGGTGGATACAGTCCTAGGAAAGAGTCTCCTAGGACTGTATCCACCTTTTCCAGCCCACGGGAGCACCTGAAAGCTGAACTCATTTATGCAGGAAAAGTCAGTAACCGCCGAGCCGAGAAGTTCGTGACGAATCGAATTTACTGTAAGTTCGCGCATCTCTGTTGGTTAGCTTTAGTTGGCTCTATTATAATCTATATCTCTTGTATGGAGTGAGTCCAGAACTGGCCAGTATTGCCTCTATTCAGCGCAATTTTTATCATCTTTCTTAGGCTGTGGTTACACTTATTGTGCAGGTTATTATGTGCTGAGCAAACTGCACCTCAGGATTCCAAAATACTATACAAAAGCACTGCCGGGGGTTTCACATGCCCTCCGTTTATTGTTTTGTTCTGTTGATGAGTAGCACTATGGTGGGTCTCTCACATATGCTATACAGTACTGTCATTGCTTCAATGAACGATTGGATATTATTGGGGGGCTCTCACACCCTCCAGTAAATGCCTATGGTGCTTTAAGGAGTACTTTACTCCACAAAGAGGTTCATACTGGCACAGTTCACACTCCTATCTACCAGTCCTATTGCTGCTATAGAGAATCTCTGTCTAAAATCTATCACCAGCCTCCCCATCGTTTCGCTAGAGTACTGGCTTTGTCAAGGGTACAAGGCTAATGGCTAACTATTAAAATATATCTTGATTAAACTCCACGGTACAGAAATTTAGGTGCACTACTGTGGTAGATGTATACAATGACATTGGCTATCCCTCAACACTGATGTTTAAATTGAGACATTCGCCAGTGTATCCTTATATGAAGGACACACCAGAGCCCGCACACCAACGCCAAGGTTTCTCAAATGGCACGGGACCTAACGCTAACCTACCTGTGCGTGAAAAGCAAAAACCTGGGGTTTATTGCAGGGGATCGCCCCTAGCAACGGACTACAAGGGCAGGATCTGCTCCCCCAGTATAAATGCACAACTGCATTTGGGGTTGAGCACCTACAGCCATTTGAGACCTAGTTTTTTGTTTTTGTTTAAAAATTTATACTTGGAGGTGTGTAAACTCCATATGTTAATGCGCCTTGAACAATTTCCAGGCAGCATTAAGGTTGCACCTGTGAGGCCATGCACCTATATCAGCCAACTTGGGTGGGGCTTGTAGCCTCTCTCCCTCCTCCCATTGTATGTGTGCTCAGTCACACTGGAGGTAACTGGGAGCAGGCTGCATGTCGGCCTAGTGCTGCTGTAATTGCCCACTGGCCCCTGGTTTTTGCTTTTCACACACAGGTAGGTTAGCGTTAGGTCCCACGCCATTTGAGAAACCTTGGCGTTGGTGTGCGGGCTCTGGTGTGTCCTTCATATAAGGATATACTGGCAAATGTCTCAATTTTAACATCAGTGTTGAGGGATTAGCCAATGCCATTGTATACATCTACCACAGTAGTGCACCTACATTTCTGTATTGTATTATTCTAATTGTTACACATCCACGCCGTTTATCTGGTGTAGGATTCTATTGTGGCACTTGTAGTCCACTGCAGGCATCCTCCATTGTATGCATTTTTATGCTGGGGATCGCCCCTAGCAACGGACTACAAGGGCAGGATCTGCTCCCCCAGTATAAATGCACAACCGCATTTGGGGTTGAGCACCTCCAGCCATTTGAGACCACGTTTTTTGTTGTTGTTTAAACTCCACGGTCAATGGCTTAAATGTAGAGACTTTGGGGGACATTTACTAATCTAGTCTATTCTGGGTATGCTTATAGACCAGCGTATGTGGTAGTCCCCTGTCTATTGTGCTCCTAATTTATCAAAGGTCTAACAGCCCTTGATAAATTCTGTGCTCAGACTTTAGGGTCTACAGCTTAAACTGCATTTAGACCTGCTCCAACATGGTCTGACATTTCAGCGTATTTTGGGCAGATGCGTCTTGTCGCACAAAATTCGCACTTCATAAATTCAGCACCAATGCATTTTCCAATGCATTTCCGTCTAAAATAGACTTGCATGCATCATGTTCTAAAATTCCTCTAGAGCAAAAGTCGCACATATTTAGACTGCGACTTTCTGTGAGACAAATTTAGACAGGAAAAACCAGTCTAAATCCTTTGATAAATATCCCCCTATATATCAGGAGACTGGGAAAGCTTGGTGACAGACAGGCAGTACACAGCACCCTGTGTGGAATTAAAAACGTTTAAATAAATAAAGTTTTTTTTTTAATATAAAAAAAGCCCTCCCCCTAATAAAAACTGTAAACAACCCCCCCCCCCCCCCCGAGACCTGCAAAGCTCTCCCCTACCCCCCCCCCCCCCCCACAGAAAAAAAAAATTATCAAACATGTCTCATGACATTTAAAAAAAAAATCTGTAATTGATATCAACAAGAACTTAAAATAAAGTACAGGTACTCGTACTCAGTCTTAAAGAATTTGTATCGGGTCATCCCTAGTCGTCAGACCAGGGAGCAACAGGTTAGGGATAATTGTTAAATACCTTAGATTAACCGCTACCTGTTATACCTATTGAAGAATTGCATAAAAACTATAAATATATGAAATCCTCCTGACAGTTAGCAGCATAACTTTTCATGTTACCTGCATACCCAACAGCAGAATACAGGCTGGAGGGGTTCTAGCTATTCTTTACTTTACCACAGCTCGTTCCTGGTCTAGGCTTCATAGTGACTGACTCTATGAAGCTCTGCTTTTAAGGGGGAACTGACAGGCTTTTCACCTGCACTAAACCCCATAGACTGGGTTATAGTGTGGGTGAACGGGAGTAAAATGATATACAGTGGTCCCTCAAGTTACAATATTAATTGGTTCTGGGACGACCATTGTATGTTGAAACCATTGTATGTTGAGACCAGAACTCTATGGAAACCTGGTAATTGGTTCTAAAGGCACCAAAAGGTCATCCAAAAATAGGAAAAAGTGAGAATTAAAGAAAGATAAGTAGATAACTAATACAGATAAAGCAAGTCCTTGCATATGAAAGTAAGAAAGATCTGCTGGAGCTGTAAATCACGGTCCATGTCAGTGTTTCCCAAACAGGGAGCCTCCAGCTGTTGCAAAACTACAATTCCCAGCATGCCCGGACAGCCAAAGGCTGTCCGGGCATGCTGGGAGTTGTAGTTTTGCAACAGCTGGGGGCTCCCTGCTTGGAAAAACTGGTCTATGTAGAGGACAGGAGCTTCTTCCGGGTCCTGTACAGTACATGCAATGTCCTAAAAAGTAACATGGAGTCGCCCTTACCTGGTGTCCAAAGGAGCAGCTAACTCTGGTACAGATAAAGAGTACAGAACATGTAATACCTCCCTGTACTGTAGGGGGCGCTACCAGACACCAGTCAGTGCATACACTTCAGTAATACAGGGGTTTTACCAGTAAATTGCCCATTCTGATTGATCAGTTCTTCCAGCCATTGACACGTTGCAAAGATCTGGACTGTCCGTAACATTGCATGTTGAGTCTGGTTTCAACTTACAATGGTCCAGAAAAGACCATTGTATGTTGAAACTATTGTATGTTGAGGCCATTGTAAGTTGAGGGATCACTGTATTACTTACTTACATTGGTCTATGTGTTTTCAAGATAAAGCCCCCATTGCTATCTACATACCTGACTACCCAACTACCTAGTTACATATCTGACTACCTAGCTAGCTACCTACATACCTGGCTAGATACCTGACTACCTAGATACCTACCTACACATTTGGATAATTACCTACCTACCTACATACCTGACTACCTAACCACCTAGTTAGCTACCTACCTGCCCACTTTCACTGAGTGGGACACCAAAGAGGGTATTATTATAGTTTGGAAGCCTATAGATGGGGAAATTGTGTAGTGGAGGAAAATGTGGAGTATAACATATTTGTCCTGCACATGCCAAGGAGAAAATTTGACATGGAGATCAGATCTGAACGGAGAAGAAAGGAAAGAGGAGGATGCCAATCAGAAAAGACGTTATTGTGAGTCCCAAGATGTAACTTTATGGGTATGTTAACACGTTAATATTTTCTGCCACAGATCTGCAGATTTACTTCAGTAGATTTTGCTACCCATTGACTTCAATGGATAGCAAAATCTGCTATAGCAAATCTGCAGAAAATCTGCACATGTGAACGTACCCTTAATCACTTATATAGTATGCAGATCTTGTGTACTGCTGGTATCTTCCTCTATATGGTCTTGTATTTAATCACTTATATGGCATATAGATTCTGTGTACAGCTGGTATATACTTTTACATTGTCCTGTATATAATCCCTTATGTGTTATACAGATCTTGTGTACAGCTTATATCTATCTCTATATGGTCCTGTATAAAATCACTTATATGATATACAGATCCTGCGTACAGCTAGTATCTACCCCTATATGGTCCTGTATAGAATCACTTAAATGGCATATAGATTCTGTGTACAGCTGGTATATACTTTTACATTGTCCTTTATATAATCCCTTATATAGTATACAGATCTTGTGTACAGCTGGTATGTACCTTTATATGGTCCTGTATATAATCACTTAATGATATACAGATTCTGTGTACAGCTGGTGTATACGTCTATATGGTCCTGAATATGATTATCTATGTGGTATACAGATCCCATGTACAACTGGCATCTACCTCTACATGGTGAATGTATATGGGAATATTGGTCTTTTGTATAGTTAAGTTTTTTCAGTAACAATATAGTGGTATTAATTAGTGGTAATGGTGGTAGTGGTCATGGTATGGCGGTTTTATTTGTCTCTACTGGTAACAAATACTATAGATAGTATAGACATTTATTCTGACTAACCACGGTCACCACCTGTGTGCCATTTTGTCTTTCTTTTATGTGTATATATATAGTAATGTGTTATACAATTTTGATTTGATTGTTATTGATATATCTTTATTGCATATTGCATTTGGGCAGTGTTTTACTCCTTTAAATTAGCACACACGTTTGGCATGGGGGACAGAGCAGGGATGTAGAATTTATCCATCTCCTCCCATACATGTTTTCTGCCTTTGGTTGCACTGTATCTTTGTGTCTGTGCCATATCCAGCAGATGCCCACGCTATTAGCAGCAGACATCTGCCAGTAATAACATACATAGGCGATTATGCCGATGTCCATTATTTAACAGTTTAGATGCCACATCAGTAGTGAGTTAAACAGTAAATCCCGCTCATCCATTGTGTCTAGTGGCCCCATCGATGGGTTACTAGGGCAGCCCAAGGCCTTACCTTGGCCTCCAGGTTTTACATGGCTCTGCAATTGTTAAAGCCTTATAGATATACGACAGGGCAGGTTCAATCATGACCCCTGATCCTATTGAGTCGCTACACTGAACCCTATACGTGCCTCTTGACCCAGCTAGAGGTAAGAAATACCCTAGATGCAGGCATAAAAATGGAAAAAGATTCAGTATTGTCTAGAAATATTATTGGTAAAATAAAAGCATTATTAGATCCAAATATCTGTATTCTGTGTTACCCATGGATAACATATCAAAATTGCTCTAGAACTGAAAGTTTATTTTATGAGAGGAAATGTATTTTGATACAGTGTGTCTCAAGTATATCAACTGGCATGAGAAATTGGTGACCAGGAAAACATCTATGAATCAACATAGAAAACATAACAACTAAGGGACATGATGATGTCACACAAGTGATGTCACAATTGTGTGCTGGCTCTAGACATGCTGATTTGAGACTAGATCCTTTGATAGAGAGTCACGGCGAGGTGCAAACATGTATGCTGGGATGTCATATTTTTATCTTACTTCTTTTATACTTTCGAGAAAACAAATGGTAAGATTTTATCATCTCCCTCTTTGTAAGAATTATTCTACACTGTTATAGCTATAGAGAAAAGTTTAGACTTACTTTTTTGTGCTACAGCAATGTTATAGTATTAAATGTATGGGTTGTCAGGTTTTAATAACAGAGCTAAGCTTTCATGTACTTTAAGTAGATTTGTTGGCAGATATGTCTTTGACATCTTTTAGGCAACTCTGGGCATAATGGGGGAGTATTACCCACCTAAAATGTGATCTGGCTGTTTAACAAATTTTTAACTAAAAATCTGAATTTCAGTTTTCTTTCACCCTGGATCTTTTTCTTTTACCTGTTCCGCTCAAAATGAATCTTTATAAAAATTTTAAATAAGCAAAATATAAACACATTTGTTGGCAGTGATGAACAATTAGTTATATGACACTGGTTTAAAGAGTACCTGTCACCAAACTAAACTTGTAATATATTGTTCCTTATGTAATTATTAGACACTT